>NC_057808.1:264493432-264793432 GCF_018294505.1 Triticum aestivum
CATCTCCGGCCGGCCCCCTCCTCATTCTCCAGCTCCGGCGACGAGCTCCGGCCGCCTCGACTTCCGTGCCGGGTCCCGATCCAGATCTAGAGGTTGACTTCCCCCCCTCATTTTCTGCCAAGTCCCGAAGTTGTCATGATATATTGATCTGTTCATCGCATCATAACTCTCTGCATACTGCTCCATTTTGCGCGCATGATATATCGAAATGTTCATTACGAGATGCTCTTCATTTTGTTCCATTGTGCCATGCTCGTTTGAGTCCATCTTGATGCCCAAATCTCTGGTGCAAGAGTGCTATATGGTGTTTACTGCTGTTGCTTATCAGAACTTGGTGATTTGTTATTTTTGTTGCAATTGATGTGTGCATCTTATGGGCATGAGCTCTACAGGTGATTTGATCTATGCCATGCCATCTTTACAGAGGTGTATGCCATGTATTTTTGTGATATATGTGGTGACTAGCACAAGCATGCAAACTAGGCTTCGTGATGTTTCTGTTTTCAGGGACTTAGGATTTTGCCAAGTCTGTTACTGCTGTTATTTTGTTTCCATGTATCCATGTGTCTACAGTGAGATCCATGCTTCTTTTGGGTATGTTCAGTAAGGATGTTTTGTAGATAGAGTTGTGCTCTATCCATCCATGCTCCCGTTTGCAATTATGGAGTGCCATAGCATGTCTTAATCTTGCTCTACTTATGCTATAAAATGTTCCTGCCAGATTGTTAACATGATATTCAATTTTGCCAAGGTTGTTGTAGTTTATCCATACATGCTATGAACTTGCTCTTGCCATGGCTAGGTTCATAAACATGCCATCTTGCTGTAGGTATGCTTGTTTTGTCATGCATTGCTTTGTAATGAGTGAATCAAGCTCACCAGGATGCCTTCATAATTCTGTTTACTGCCATGCTCTGTTTTCTGCCAAGTCTGAAACCTGTTAACGAAACTTGCTATGTTTACATGGGTGCCATCATATCTTCTGATCCTTTTTGGCTTATGGTCAGTAAGGGACTGTTGTTATATGCATTTAGTAGATTCATTCCATGCCTTGTTTTACTATGTTAAGTTCCTGTAGCATGTTGATTGCTTGCTCTGAACATTGCTATTTGATGCTGTTTATGCCATGTCCAGTAATTTCACCAAGTTTGTGAAGCTGATATCTTTTGCACTTTTGCCATGCTTGTTTGAACCTGTTATTGTCTGATCTAGCCGTAGCTCAGTGTTCATCATTTGTCAAGCATCTCCTGTAGATTACTTCCACATGCTTTGTTGCTATGTTGGTGTGCTGTAGCATAGCTACTTGATGTATTCTAAGTGCTATCATGCTGTTAATCGCAGAATCGTGTCATTCTTGTTTTGCTTGCCATTTGCAAACCGTGCATCCGTTTCCGGTGATCTTTATATCGATTTCGACCGAAATAATCTCATCTTTCCAGTGGCATACTTGGTTTGCAAAGTTACAGCCTTGTTCATACTTTTTCTTTCGGAGCACGCATATGCATCGCATATCATACATGTTTTGCATCATGTTGCTTGTGCATTTCCCGTGATTGATTGTGGTTCTTTTGCGTGTGTTCTTGCTGTGGGTAGAGCCGGGAGACGAGTTCATGAACGAGGAACCTATTGAGTACACTTACGAGGATCAAGCTTTTGACGACTCTGAGAACCTTGCAGGCAAGATGACCATATCCTCGATATCACTTCTATCTTTGCTTTGCTAGTTGTTCGTTCTATTGCCTTGCTGCGCTAACTACCACTTGCTATATCATGCCTCCCATATTGCCATGTCAAGCCTCTAACCATCCTTTCCTAGCAAACCGTTGTTTGGCTAAGTTACCGCTTTTGCTCAGCCCTTCTTATAGCGTTGCTAGTTGCAGCTGAAGTTGAAGTTGGTTCCATGTTGAAACATGGATATTTTGGAATATCACACTATCTCTTATTTAATTAATGCATCTATATATTTGGTAAAGGGTGGAAGGCTCGGCCTTATGCCTGGTGTTTTGTTCCACTCTTGCCGCCCTAGTTTCTGTCATACCGGTATTATGTTCCTTGAGTTTACGTTCCTTACGCGGTTGGGTGATTTATGGGACCCCCTTGACAGTTCGCCTTGAATAAAAATCCTCCAGCAAGGCCCAACTTTGGTTTTACCATTTGCCACCTAAGACTTTTTCCCTCGGGTTTTCGCGAGCCCGAGGGTCATCTTTATTTAAACCCCCGGGCCAGTGCTCCTCTGAGTATTGGTCCAACCTGTCAGTCGCCGGTGGCCACCAGCGGCAACTCTGGGCTCGCCTATCGGAAGCTTGGACAATCCGGTGTGCCCTGAGAACGAGATATGTGCAGCTCCTATCGGGATTTGTCAGCACATTCTGGCAGCTTTGCTGGTCTTGTTTTACCATTGTCGAAATGTCTTGTAAACCGGGATTCCGAGACTGATCGGGTCTTCCCGGGAGAAGGTTTATCCTTTGTTGACCGTGAGAGCTTATAATGGGCTAAGTTGGGACACCCCTGCAGGGTATTATCTTTCGAAAGCCGTGCCCGCGGTTATGAGGCAGATGGGAATTTGTTAATGTCCGGTTGTAGAGAACTTGTCACTTGACTTAATTAAAATACATCAACCGTGTGAGTAGCCGTGATGGTCTCTTCTCGGCGGAGTCCGGGAAGTGAACACGTTTGGGTTATGCATGAACGTAAGTAGTTCCAGGATCACTTCTTGATCATCTCTAGCTTCGCGACCGTTGCGTTGCTTCTCCTCCCGCTCTCATTTGCATATGTTAGCCACCATATATGCTTAGTTGCTTGCTGCAGCTCCACCTCATTACACCATCTTTTCCTATAAGCTTAAATAGTCTTGATCTCACGGGTGTGAGATTGCTGAGTCCTCGTGACTCACAGATTCTACCAAAACAGTTGCAGGTGCTGACGATACCAATGCAGATGACGCAACCGAGCTCAAGTGAGAGTTCGACGAAGAATGTGGTCGTTGTTATGTTACTTTTCCTGATGATCAGTAGTGGAGCCCAGTTGGGACGATCGGGGATCTAGCATTTGGGGTTATCTTATTTTCATTTGGATTTTGACCGTAGTCGGTCTATGTGTGGATTTTGGATGATGTATGAATTATTTATGTATTGTGTGAAGTGGCGATTGTAAGCCAACTCTCGTTATCCCTTTCTTCTTCATTACATGGGATTGTGTGAAGATAACCCTTCTTGCGACAATACCACAATGCGGTTATGCCTCTAAGTCGTGCCTCGACACGTGGGAGATATAGCCGCATCGTGGGCGTTACAGATAACCTTGGTCTCATCGCTGAGGGAAATACCTACTGTAGCTGCGCTGCGTCATCCCTTCCTCTTTGGGGAAATACCGACGTAGTTCAAGCTGCATCAGTGACCCTCTCCCCTACTTTGGGCTGCAGAGCCTGGTGGCACATATCAGGGTATGGTGCATGGAGAGACACATGGTACGTTGTGTACACACAGTTTTGCTTCATGAACGAAACCACGCAGCCATCATAATCATTGCCATCGGTTATCTCCTAGTTAATCAGATAATTCAGTCCGAGAAACAAAGAGAATGTACCAAGGCTACTTACCAGCCTCCAGCCAAAAACTCCTGAAGGCCCAAAGAAGTTGGGATCCTGCTCAAAGACCTTGCAGTGACTATGATTGTAAACAACACGTCTGGTACATGGGAATGATCATCAATCGTTCACCGTCGTCTGATTGAGCCCAGGAACCACCTGCAACTGCCATGCCGCTTTTCTTTGGAAGGTTCTAGGATTCGGAAGGGTAGGGACACCAGGCGGCTGTTGGGTAATGTAGCATGCAATTTCAAAAAAAATCCAACGCTCATGCAAGATCTATCTAGGAGATGCAAAGCAATGAGAGGGGGAGAGTGTGTCCACGTACCCTTGTAGACCGAAAGCGGAAGCGTTAGACAACGCGGATGATGTAGTCGAACTTCTTCTCATTCCGACCGATCAAGCACTGAACGTACGGCACCTCCGAGTTCTGCACACGTTTAGCTCGATGACTTCCCTCGAACTCTTGATCCAGCAAAGTGTTAAGGGAGAGTTTCGTTAGCACGACGGCGTGGTGACGGTGATGGTGAAGTGATCCGCGCAGGGCTTCGCCTAAGCACTACGTGAATATGACCGGAGGCGTAAACTGTGGAGGGGGGCGCTGCACATGGCTAACAATGTTTGTTGTGTGTTCTAGGCGCCCCCTCCCCACATATATATAGGTGGGAGGGGGACAGCCATAGGGTGCCCCAAGTAGGAGGAATCCTACTTGGGGGCCTTGTCCAATTCGCCCCCCGCCCCGCCTTACCATCTTTTCCAGAGAGGGAAGGAAAGGGGAGAGAGGAGGGAAGGAAGGGGGAGGCCGAATTGCCTCCCCTTCCTTCTCTCTTCCCCCTTTCCCTTCCCCTTCCTATTCGGCCAGCAAGGGGGTGCAGCAGCCCATGCTGGCTGTTGCGTTTCCCCTCTTGGCCCAATAGGCCCATATCTTTGCCGGGGGTGCACGGAACCCCTTCTGGTGACCCGATATGTACCCGATACCCCCGGAACATTTCCGGTGTTCGAATATCAACATCCTATATATGGATCTTTACCTCTCGACCATTTCGAGACTCCTCGTCATGTCCGTGATCTCATCCGGGACTCTGAACAACATTCGGTCACCATATCACATAACTCATATAATACAAAATCGTCATCGAACGTTAAGCATGCTTACCCTACGGGTTCGAGAACTATGTAGACATGACTGAAACACCTCTCCGGTCAATAACCAATATCAGAACCTGGATGCTCATATTGGCTCCGTAATGACAACATACATTATTCTCTTTGTCATCGGTATGTTACTTGCCCGAGATTTGATCGTCGGTATCTACATACCTAGTTCAATCTCGTTATCGGCAAGTCTCTTTACTCACTGTGTAATGCATCATCCCGTAACTAACTCATTAGTCACAATGCTTGCAAGGCTTATTGTGAGGTGCATTACCGAGAGGGCTCAGAGATACCTCTCCGATACTCGGAGTGACAAATCCTAATCTCGATCTATGCCAACCCAACAAACACCTTCGGAGATACCTATAGAGCATCTTTATAATCACCCAGTTACGTTGTGACATTTGATAGCACACAAGGTATTCCTCCAGTATTCGGGAGTTGCTTAATCTCAGCCAAAGGAATATGTATAAGTCATGAAGAAAGCAATAACAATAAAACTTGACGATCATTATGCTAAGCTAACAGATGGGTCTTTTCCATCACATCATTCTCCTAATGATGTGATCCTGTTAATCAAATGACAACACACGTCTATGGTTAGGAAACTTAACCATCTTTGATCAACGAGCTAGTCTAGTAGAGGCTTACCAGGGACACGGTGTTTTGTCTATGTATCCACACATGTATCAAGTTTCCGGTTACTAGAATAATAAACATTTAACAGGATACAAGGAAATATAAATAACAACTTTATTATTGCCTCTAGGGCATATTTCCTTTAGCGGCCTACAACATCATATCAAGTTGGAGTCAAATAAAAAGGGCTCGTACTATAGTCAATCTTAAGAACAACATGTTATGGGCATGAATATTTTTCAGTAAATGTTGACAGTAATATAAGCAAGCCATCATGATATCATAGGAAAGTAACATACTGCTGTAACAGTCATTTGTAGTGATGACTAGAGTAGGCCAGCAATACACCTAGCCATAGAAGGAGTCCACAGCGTAAATGAGGCCCTTGTGTTCAATGGCATCGGAGAACCATGGAGGATGTATGATCCTGCGATGGAAGTGCAGATTTATCCACTTACCGCAGTGACCTATCAGATAGGTGAGATCGCGGTTGAAGAATGCAATTAGCCTGAAGTCTTTATAACTCATAGATCTTGTGGGAACATGGCAGATTACAACCTTGAGCAAATCAAACTTGGTACCATGTTGGCTACTGTATGATTCCGAGTATTCTGGGCCGCAGTGCCAAAGCAGTGTAGTGTTAATCGAAGGAAAGGGGATCAATCGCCAGGTGTAGACCTCCACGAGCATCCCGCTGCTGCGACCGACGACGAGTGTCGGCGTTCTGGGAACGGGGGTCCCCAGACTTGCCTGCCTGCGGCCCACGGCATGGCAATGCTAGCGGGCCCGTACGACCCATCTTCGTCAACAAGGCAATCAAGACCTTCGCGAGGGGCCAACCCTCGCGAGGCGGACGACGCATGACCTCCTCAGGAGTGGCCTCTTCAGGCTACCTCGCGAGGAGCGGAGATATCAAGGCGGGGCAAACCTCATGAGGCTCTCGCGATGTGAGCCATTACGATCAGGATCAGGCGGGCGCCAGGCGGGCGCCAGCGCGCGCAGCGTCCTTGTTTCCACTTCGGTGCTAAGGCGGCAAGCGCAGGTGCGGAGTACCGAGGCATCGGGCAAAGGTTTCCATATCGGTGCAACAAGACCAGGACGGCAGGACGGAGGTCACCGTGGAGCCCAAGACGGCGTCATCGCCAGAGCCCTTTCGTAGGCAAATACCACTTTTGTCAGGATAGCTTGTACTAGCTGTCCCCTTTCAAATTCGCCCGCCATTGTTGGCTCCCTTCCCGCTCAATATTTGGGAAGAGGACCAGGGCCTATATGAGTAGAGCTAGCCACCACAATAGAGAGGACGATCTGATCTGGTCTAGAGCCAACCCACGCTCGCACAAGAACACCTCAACCTCAGGAGGTTGTTCTTCCCCTTGTACTGTTTCTCATCAGCCCAAGAGGCAATCCACCACCACACACTAGAGTTGGGTATTACACCACAATGGTGGCCCGAGCCAGTATAAACCTCGTGTCTCTCTGTGTTGTGAGTTCGTCGAGTTCGTCCGTGATGTCTTAGCGAGCTAGGGCGTGGATTGGTAGGGGGAAAGAACTTCGCGCGCACCCCAGAGTTTGAACGTTAAGGGTTTTGCCGCAACCCGAGATCCGACAACGAGCACCATCCAAGACGTGTTCATGCCGACCCAGTACATACCGTTAATGCAGCTGAGGGTGACGGGGATCGGATAGCAGTCGAGGGGGTTGATGCTCACCACCCTATACGACCATTATGCTGCGTGACATGCTGTTTCTGAAGATCAGGCGACATCAGCAAGTAGGGAGCTAGCTTAAAAAGCTCCGTCCTGAGGGCTTTGAGTAAGTAGTACAACCCCGACGAGCACGCGGCAAGCGGCATGGTACTGAGATTATCCACACGCGAAACAATGAGTTTGATTACCTCTGTGGGGAGCGAATTCCAGCCACTCTTTCGGTGGATGCTGCTCGGTTCTGCCATTCTTAGTGCTTGGGTTTCGGAAGAGGGGGGAGGCGCCTAGCGGGGATGGAAGATTGGACCATTATGTGCGGACGAGGATGGAGAAGCGAATATATGTTGCGCAAAGTGGACAGGTGATGATGACAATGTAGCAGCAGCATGCCGCTTGACTTACGAGACACATCCCACCAGCGTAGGGTCATATCGATGCCAGACAACTTGAGTGATCATAGTACTAGTACAATAAACTACAGTACCTACCACTTTATGCCCGAGTAGTATAGTGGAGTAGGACTCTGCTCTACTACTAGCACCGGAGCATGGAACGACTACGAACCGCCATCGGTGCTAACGCCAATCCCCAGCAAACGTTCGCTGGGAGACATGGCAGTTGCAAACGCACGCGTCGCAGTTACAGTACATGTGTAAGGGTAGCAGTTTTGTCAAATACTATGGCTTGAAAAAAGGCCACCGTCGATGGAAATCTGACAGTTATGTACGCATTCGCCAGGATTGGGCTCGTGGCGAACAATCGCAAGATATCATTACTAAAAAAAGGTTGAAACACCCGACCTAGAACTTGCAGTGGCTGACCACTAACAATGATACTAATATAGTTGTAAAATGGTGAGAGAACGTGTCTACGTGGTGTTTGGAATTATATGCAAACTAGAAAAAAGAAACGGAGGGAGTACTAGTAAGTACACCATCTACCGCTTCGTGTGCTACTCCTGCGCTCCATGCGGGTTCAACAGTTGAACGCTTTTGTTTGCAAAAGATATTTTTTCTCTATTTAGCCTACATTTACTATTCACCCGGATGCTTGTGAGCTCTATAGAAGAAATAATATCCGAAGAAACTTATCGATATTTGTTACACAAGAGATGACCCCCACATACTTTGCCAAAATAAACAACTCCCGTTTGTCAACGCACGGGCGTCTTACTATATGTTCCGTGCAATGCACGGGTGTCTTACTATATGTTGCATAGTTCTACCTCCGTCCTGGTTTATTGGTCCCCATTGTAATCTGTGCCCAATTTTGACCATAAAATTAACTAACAAAATGCTCATGCATGTCACCAAACATTATATCATTGAAAACTATGTTCAAATACGAATCCAACGATATATTTTTGTTAACATGCACTAACATCTTGTCAGTTAAATATTCAGTCAAATTACATGGGGGACTAATAAACCATGACGGAGGTTGTCCTAGAGGGCGGTGCTGCACAGGAGTCTCACCCCGCTCGTGGTGCGGCAGTAAAGCTGTCGTATCACAAAACCCCACCACTCCCAGTAATAAGTGGCCTGGTAAAATAAATGGACAAGCAACCATCACATCCCTCTGTCTTTTTGCATTTCATCTCTTTGCATTCATCTCGCACACTCAACCCCTAGCTACTACTACTCCTACTACTAGTAGTAGAACTCAAGTTGGAATTCCAATTGCATGACACAACATCTTACGCAAAAAAATTGATACAGGGTGTACAAAGCAGTTTGGGAATTTGCATGCCTTCCCATCCAGTGAGATACTCCATACAAAGTACGATAGAGACAAAAACAACAGAGAGAAGGAAGCTAAAGTAAACAATCAAACGTGCATTTTTGCATTTCTTTTGCATTGAATCGTTTCGCAAGCTTGACTAGTGTTGTTTTCCTACTTTTACCAAAACCGCATCATAATGTTAAAACGTACATTTGCACACGTGTATACATAATAGCAGTAGTACAGTCTACAAGCATATATAGAGAGAGACGTGTACTGCGATATATAGTTAAGTCCGTGCTATATGCACGTACTTACAAATGCGTACGGATACAAAAGGTTTCCAAACTTCTCCTTTTACATACTTAATTAAGGACGCTAATAATTCCTGAACGTTCGGGATTTATCATTATCGTCCCAAAAACTAATGAGATCGCCTTACAACACTGAATTATTCCTCATAAAAGCCACGGCGCGCGCAGTAGTGCTTGCGGCACGCCACGAGTGCCCTGTTGCGTGGGCCATTTCCCAGCACGGCGACACAACGACTCTTCCTCAGCCTCGCAACTCGCGAGGTGCGGATTGGCGGCTTGCCGGCGGGAGAGGGCGATCTCATCGGTGTGGTGATCCGGCACCAACAGGTACTCCTCCTTGCTGGAAGCATGCACCTGGCCCACGTACCGCCAAGCGTAGATGAGGCACTCGGGCCCGACTGCACTCAGGGCTTTGCCACGGGCGTCCTCCGCCACCCACACGGCCCTCGCACGAGCCTTATGCCAAAGAGCCAATTGCCTGACTCTCTCGAACGCGACATAGGCCTGCCAGGCAGCATGCCTCGCGGCGCGCTTCTCTTCCTCGGCATTCTTCTCTTCCTCTCTTTTGGCGCGCTCTGCCAAAGGCAAAGCCTCCCACAAGGCGACCTCCATTTCTTTCCAAAGCTCCTCCAAGCCGGGAGGCTCAGCGAGCCGCGCGACGTTCTCCTCATAGCAGGGAGCCGACGCGTCCTTCGATGCGCATGGTGGCGGTACTGGGAAAACCGACACACCCACCTCGACATGTCGTGGTGAGGACTGGAACGTCGTCGCGTCATCATCCACTGGTGGCAGCGAGGAATGGAACGTCGACGTGTCCTCCCCGACTAGTGGTGGCGAGGAACAGAACGGTGACGCGTAACCCTACGCGTGGGAAAGCGAGGGATGCCTAGGGCTTGAGAGGGGCGATGCCATGGTGGTAGACGGGTCCTTAATTGAGAGGGAGGGAAAGGAGATGAAGGCGATGAACATGAGCGTTCTTCCGAATGCCATGGGAGGTGTAGTATTTATAGCGAGCAATGCCACACCTACGTAAGATATGTTGCGTGATTAACGTAAAAACTAGGTGGGCATATTTTTTTGGAGTAAATTATGGGGGGTGGGAGGGGTGGTAATGTTGCTATTTAGAATGGATTGGACGAGCGCGGTGGAGGAGAGTCATGCATCCAGATGTTTTCACACGGGAAGGAGTGGTGGGACTGCCAGAGTCAAGCATGCAGATTGGTTTTCACGCATGGAGAGGAAAAGATTTGGAGATGAATGGGCTTCCTGCAGGTATGGGGAACGGTGCATAAGTCATCTTACATGCAATGAACTGAACATTGCATGCCGGGCTAGGTAGTCTCAAGTCATTAAAAACATACACGCCCCACACATGTTCAGATTTCAAGGTGCACTAAATTATTGCATGCAAGGATTAAGAGAATATTGACTAATGCATGTAAAAATTCTTTGTCATTTAGTGTTTATGCATCGATGCATGCATGCAATGCAATAATGCATTGGTAAACACAATCTTTGTGAAGAATGAGAGCATTAATTGAGTACTTTTGCAGACTAGAAAAGCTATTCCACCACCTCTATCTTGGTAAGAGTAGGTGAGATTTTTGAATCGAGCCCTTTAAACTAGAAGGGAGGTAGTAGTACTCTTATAGCTAACCTTTTTGTGATGACTGTATATGACATGGCAATATCACAATGCACCTGGACGGAGGAACTAGTCTGCACGGTGCATATAAGTTTTGTATGAAGTCAAAGTACCTCTACTTTGACCTAACTTATAGAAAAATGTATCAACATTCACATTGTCAAATCAATATTTTTATATTAATTATGAAATGTTGTTTCATAAAATATATATTTGGTATTGTAGATATTGATATTTTTAATATAAATTTGGTCAAACTTTGCAAAATTTGGCATGACACAAATCTTACGCGGAGTAAGAGGACCAAAGGGAGTATCATGCATGCGGAGTAGGCAAAAAATTGCTCATTTATAGCCGTCTGAAGTCCCGAAGGGCGCGTCCGTGCGTGGGAGGCAAAGGTCATGGGAGACGCGATGGTTGACAGCATGGCGCCAGCATGGCGTGCGAACACACAGAAGCTATACCGTTAGGCCTATGATGTGGGTCTAGTAGACATGACACCTAGTGGGTCCCGCATAGTACTTGAGAACTCTTTGGGGGCTTGCAACTGTTTATCCACTGGGCAAGCCACCACCCCACGTTGTTCGCACGCCCTACTCGTCCTTGTCTTCTACCTTACAACAGTTCACTCCTAGTCATCCCGTCCTTTCACAATACACCAGTTCCACTTATCCTAACCCGCCTCCCAAATCTCAATGATCGGCAGTGAGTATAAGGTTAGAACCATCACCGGCGATGAGTTCATCGTCATCTACACCCGTAGACCCGGGACGGTGGAAGCATGCCTTGGTCGCTTCCTAGACATGTTCAAAAGTTGAAAGGATGAGTGGGTCGCTAGGCTAGATGTTGAGTACACCTTAGTCCTGGAAAAGGAGAAGCTTCTAAAGGAGGCAGAGATGAAGAAGCCCGCTGTCGTGGAATTGTCATGGCAGATGTCCTTGTGTGAGGACTTGTCGTGAGGCCAACACATCTATGCGGTAGCTTGAAGGGGTTGGTCGGAATCGAGAGACGCGAGGCGGATCAACACACAAGACAAGGATTTAGACAGCTTTGGGCCCCGGGAAACATCATCCGGTAATAGCCCTACATGCTGTTTGTGGCTAGGTCTCATTATGCTCATGAGGGAGTCGCTGCATAAGCCGACTCCCCTTTAGTTGTGTCTAGCCTTAGCGATTATTTTCTGTCCCTCTTGGGGTACCCTGCCCCTCCTTATATATGTTGAAGGGGCGGGTTACATGTAGAGTCCATCTCGGACTAAGACTTAAACTATTCAGACTTCTCATCACGGGCTTCTCTCCATGGGCTTCTTAACGTCTTGGGCTTCTGAACATTTTGGGCATATTAACCCCATACTTGTCTCTCTCAATGCAGGAAGGAAAAGAAGAATGAAACAAAAGCGGCGCGTGCCCCCGCAGCAGCTCGCGAGGACGGACCCATGGCGCTTTCCCGAGCTTAGTCGGACCCTTCCTCGCGCTTCACTGGGGCGCGGCAGCGAGACGACCCGCTGCCACCTTCGAAGCGAGCGCGGCGGTGTGGCGGCTAGTCGTAGCCACCACTGCTGGAGCTGTTGCCAGAGGGAGAACCGCCGTAGCTGGGCGCGAGATCGTCCTCACCCTCATCCCAACCGTCGCCAAGGCCAAGCACTTTGTCGCCGTTGTTTTCCTCGAGGCAGCACCCGGCACGGCGGCCATCTTCTCCGAAGACCCTCACGTAGAGGGTCGCGTTGCCGTCGTACTTGAAGTGGAGGGTGCACCGCCTGCCTAGGCCACGCGTGCGGGCAAACGTCTACCAGCCACGAGCCAGAGCCACATTGCCAGAGACGGAGGTCTCGATCGCGACCCACGAAGCCTTGGTGCAACAGCCGTTCCCCTGCAGCCAGAGCCCGCCTGGACCTGTGGCCGGCAGCTCGTTGGCGAAGAAGCGCGGGAGTTGAAGCCAGGAGCCAGCAGGGTTCTCCGACCATACCACGAACTCCGGCAGCACCTCCGCCGAGTGGAAGCACGGCCGGGGAGGCCGTGCGACCATGGCGCGCCTCCCTTCATCGACGGGGCTGCTTCGACATAGGTGGCTCCCACCAGGCGAAGGGGCACCGCCGCGGCCGCGGGGGGCCGCGGCGGGGGTCGCGGAGTGCTTGCGAGGGCGGCCGCGTCCACGCTTGGGCGGCGGAGAGCCGGGCCCCTCCTGGCGAGCCTTCCCTTTCTCCGTGGCGGAAAACCTCTTGACAGGCGCCATGGGAGTCGCAACTGGCAATGGAGCAAGGGAGGAGAAGCGAGCGGAATGGGAAGAGATGGGCGACGGGGGCTCTGCCCCCCTCTTCATTTATAGCAGGAGAAGGCCAACCGGCGACCCCCACGATCACACGTAATGATGATATTTCTCTGCATGCACCAGGGACTCGTCAAGTCGGGCAGTTGCCGAGGCAGCGTGGGGAAGCGGAGACACCCACGTCCAATCAATCGCCACGCGTCGACCAAGGCCGCAGGCTGTCACGACCGGGTTTTCTGGATAATAATTTCCCAGAAAGCGGCCTTTGTGCTCACCAGCCCCAGGATTACTGTTAGCTGATGAGGCACCAACTTGGTACAAGAATTCCAAGCAAAGTACAAAATATGTAGTACAAAACCATTGTGGCCTAGGAGTACAACACTTGGTTTCTAGTGGTTAATGGCGGAAGCGGTTTGTGGTACATCTGCGTCTATGGGACTCCATTTCCCACAAGAACAGCTGACCAGGATAACTCCTATCTTCGCGAGGCTACTATCACCTTTACATGGGTTCCGGGGCTGTCATCGCAACGCTATTCTCCACGCCAGAAATCTGGCCAAGACAATAGCCAGGGACAAGCCAGTGAGTACGTTTGAATGTACTCGCAAACATTAAGAACACGGGTATAATATAACAAGGGCTAATCATGCTCCGAAATATTCATGATCATAACGTCTGTCACGAATTAAACGAAATCCGTGATGCACGCATGCAGGTAAAACATGAACATGCAACACGGGAGTAGGAATAGAATGCGCTGATCGAGTGTCTGAAATGACTCCTCGAAAGGGTGCAAATAAAATAACAATGCCTCAGTCGGGCGTCTGAGCGACGCCACATAAAGGGCTTATAAATAGTAAAGAAAAGGCGAACATGCCGCAGTCGGGCGTCTGAGCGATGCCACATAAAGGGCTTATAAAGAATAATTAAATAACAAACATGCCGCAGTCGAGCGTCTAAGCGACACCACATAAAGGGCTTATAAATAATAATTAAATAACAAACATGCCGCAGTCGGGCATCTAAGCGACACCACATAAAGGGCTTATATAAGAATAATCATAGTGAATATCCAGGAGGTAGAGTCGTCCCAGGGATACTCAATAATTCAAAAATGTAAAAGGTTAGTCCATAATAATAATAAACATAATCCTCATATGTCACAGGTCATAAACAATATCTAGTCTAGCCGTTTCTCCATCCGAAGACCGTTACTAGATTGTAGTTTAGCCGTTCTCCATCCGAATACCGTTACTATGACTCATCTCAGACTGGAGTCCTTGCCCATGAACATGGCTATCCGAATGGATATATCCTCTGCAGAGGGTGTACTATTTACTCACGAGTAACGGATTTATTTAGCCCATCGGGACTAATTCCGCCTATGGCCTTTTAATTGAAAACACGCCTGACCTGCACACACCAGCTTAACCTAGCGGTGTCTGGAATCACCCACGACACCTGCCAAGCAAAACTCTAAGTGGGGAGGCTACAACCTCGACGTAGCATGGGATCAAATTTATATTCGCGCGCTCTAAGGGGTGCCCCCCTCTCGGTCCCAACCGGAAACACCCATGCCCCCGAACCAGGTGGCATGCCTACCGGATGCACCCTGTATCTTCCACCATGGCCTCTCTGTACGGTGTGTGCTTTGGTAAGGGGTTGACAACTTACTGAACCATACCCTACCCGTGGCAGGGACAAGTGGTAGTACAAAACAAGTAAGGGAAGTTACTGAACAAGACTCAACCTACGACCGACTCAGGTGGTCCAAGTATTCTCCAACAATATTACCATTAACAGATAAACTTACCGCTCATCAAGCCTCACCATACCATACCGGACATACTCGTCTCGACGAGGAACTAGGGACAAGCCCGTGTCTACCCAAGACCACGACTTTCCCGGCTTCCTTCCGGTACGCATGAGAAGCTCACGAGGATGACCACTAACACCAGCATATCAATTACTAACAACAAAACATCTCCGATATGCACTCACGTGTGACTGATCGATACATAGAAATAACACACGCTCCAAGTCAAAGTGGTGTTGTAACCGTATCAAAACACCACACCAAAATATTATGCCAGAGTTCAGAATGCTTGCCTTCAAGAGTATGCAAAAGGGTGCACTTTTTGAAAGCTTCCTTCACTCTCCATTTCCTATTTCAAATAACAAATATTTCAAACGCAGTGCAAAAAGTTGTCCCAAATATTTTTGAAATAAATCTTAAAATAAACTAGACGAAATTTGAGAGAGGTAGGAAAAGGAATCAACTCATTTGGGGTTTTATTTTAAACGTTATAGCCAGTCAAAGTTTGGTCAAATCTCTGTTTTTAAACAAAACCAGAAAATGAAAACGTTTCGAGGGGGAATACGCTTTCGGAGTAGGGGATACGTACTCGCGGAAATACGCTTCCACTTAAGCTAGTGCGGGTGGCGCGGGGGGTCACTGACAGTGGGTCCAGAGGGCCCACTGGTCAGGTTTGACCATTCTTCCCTCTCCCTCCTCATCCTTGCCCGAACGGGAGCGGGACTCCGGCGATCGCCGGCGGTGAACGGCGGCTCCTCAAGGGCACCTGAGGGCAGGGATGGACCCGCCAGACCGGGGTGGTCCTCTCGGTGGTCGCTGGGTCGACGGTGGTGGGAGGAGTCGCCGGCGGCGGGCTCCGTGGCGGAGGGGGCTACGGGGGTGAAGTGGGTTTTGGGCTCCGGTGGTCTCCAATCGAGGTTGAGGCTCTGGGCAGCTCCGCAAGGACAAGAGGAAGCAAGTGGTAGCGTTGGATGGGTGGGGGAGTGGCTGGTTGCGACGAATGGCACCGGAAGGCAGCGGCGGCCGAACCGGCCGGAGTAGGGGGAGATGGCCTCTCCCGGCCAATCCACTGCTTGGGGAGCTCTAGGGGGAAGGCTTGAGGTTGCCTGAGGTCTTGAACGAGTTCGGGGATCCCTTAAATAGGCGCTCGAGGTCGGTCCCGCGGCAGCCGAGGATAAGAACGCCGGCGACCGCGGTGCTGTAGCTGCAGGGCGACGTGGCGGCGACGAGCACGTGCCGACGGGCTTGGGATAAGTTCGAGCTGTTCACAGGGGCAGCTGGCGCGCTGGTGTGGCTTGGGCGGCGCCGTCCATGGCAGAGGCTCACTACCGACGCCAGCGTGCCACCAAAAGCCCTGACGGCGGCGCTGTAGGGCGCCAGAGGTGGCGTGGAGAGTGGGCGAGCGTAGTGCGCGGCTCTGTAGGTGAGCCAGGGCCATGTGCGGGACGCGGCGGGGGTGGCAGTGCGACGCGGCGGCTCGGTGCGCGTGCGTGCAAAACGTGCGCTCTGGGCGCGCCCAGAGCACGCACGAGACATGCTCGACGAAATGCCAGGGCGGCCTAGAGTGCGAGGGCGAGGCTGGCAATTAACAGGACTAGGATAGAGATAGCTAGGAGTTTAGTGGAAAAGGTTGCAGGGTCAGTGGAACAAGATCATAGTGCAAACTAGGAAACATGCCCAAAACTGACTGTGCACACCAAGTGTTCGACAGAATGCCAAGTGCATTTAGGCAACTCTTGGAGTGGCCAAAATCTCTAGATCAGGGTCTCTCTAGATGTAGGTGATGATGGCAAGATCATATGGGCAGAACCAGAAACTGGCTAGTGCAAGTTTTGCAAAACTACAGTTTTGGACAGAAAGAAAAAGGTTTCAATGCATGCACTTAAAATCCTCCAATGGGTCCACTCTCCTGGACTTAAGGGTTTCGTAGGGAGGGCTATAAGCAGGAAAAAGCTCAGGGTCACTAGAGCAAAATAAAAGAGGGTTGCAGTACAAATCACCAAACTGGACCAGAATGAAAAAGAGGTTGATTCACTCAAATCTTTCAAAGAACAACACTGGGTTTTCACATGAAGTTGAATTGTATGCATCTACTGACATCTCCAAACACTTGGAAGAATTTTAAAGAAATATTTAAATAGGTTGTAGTGCAAAAATACCCACTGGACTAGATTTGAAAAGTTGATGTAGAGCTCAAAAATCTCCAATAACCAAAAGATATTTTTGCACAAAAGTGATGTGGAAACATCACATGACATCCCCAAATTTTGGTGAAAATTTTAAAAGCATTTATCAAATGGTCGCAGTGCAAAACAGGCTCCCAATTTATGAAAAAAATCATTTTAAAGGAATAAAGTTCAGGAAAAACAAATCTTGCAATTAAATCCACTGATAAAGAATTTGTTTTATTATAGAGAGTATTCAAGTCCAATAATCCTTTTGGAAAGTCTCCACTTGAGGTAAAAATCCGCAATATCACAAGGGTAAATCTAGACAAATGGAAAAGTTTTATTTCCTGGCAAAATTTAAATTAATAAAACAAGGTCAAAATTTTGGGGTGTCACAACACTACCCCCCTTATGAAAAATCTCGTCCTCGAGATTTGTTCAAAGCCTTTTTGAACAAAAATTGCTCTTATCAAAAGGAGATATTTTACTGTGCAATAAAAATGTGGCTACAGTGGGAGGGCAATAAGTGGTGTAAAACCACAGTATGGTACACTGGCGTTGCGTGGAAAAAATACAAGGTCGGGGAGGAACGAGATATTCCTACGCGGATACAGTAATCTAGAATAAATTCTAAATTACTAAAACACGCTGGTCGCACCCGAGAGCACAGTGCTCTCTCTGGCTGACAGGTGGACCCAGGGCCCACTGTCGGCCTCTTCTTCTACCTCTGGCTCTCTCTTCTCTCTCGCGTGCTCTCCCGCGCTTCCTCCACCGGCGACGCCTAGCGCGTAGGGCATCTAGGCTGTACCGCGGTAGTGCGCGGCATGCTAGCTGCCGGTGCAGCGTGCACTCACCTCGCGGGCCAGTGCACTGTCGGCACTGCTCGCGGACTCGCCTCCAAACACCGGCGATCGAGCGACGATTGGTGCTGGTGGACCTCGCCCACCGTACACCGATCTCGAGCTATAAAACGATCGTGGTGCTCCTCTCTTCTTCCCCACACCTGGCCTCGCTTCTACTCCTCCTTCCTTCTCCTCCATTGCTGTTAGCAGGAGCTCGAGACGAGGCTCTAATGGCGGAGGCGATGCCGAACTGATACGTGGTCCTGGTGTGTGGAGGTTTGGCGGTGCTGCTGGGGTTCTCCGTGCTCCTGTGCGCGATGATCCTGGATGATCGTCGTGATGCTGCCGCTTGGGTGTTAGCTCTTCGCGGCGGCGGCGATCACGTGGATTATGTGCGGCATCGAGTGCTAACTGCTATCGGTGTGCTGGGGCAGCTCGCGCCCGAATGATCACTCACTAATCTCTCTTACTGAGACTGTGGTGTCCTCGGGTGTGATCAGTTAGGCGTAAAAACGTGCACGAGGATTTGTAATTAGCGCACGAGGTCGAGTGTGACACCCAAGTTTTTATTTGGATTTTTTCAAATGATTTTATTTGACTTGAGGGGAGTGATTTAAATTTTTCTTCAAGAGAACTCTCACTCTCAAATATTTTTCTTTATGGCAAAAGTTTTATTTGGATTCAACCAAGATCTGTCTTTGGTCTTGGAGGTTCTTGCTTTTCACTTGGACTCAAGACAAAATATTTTCACTTGGGAAATGACTTTTGAAAATCTCCTTGAAATTTGCACTATGGCTTTTGGAAAATCCTTTGCCACTTTCAACAATTCCTTCTTGCCATGGCCTTAGTGCAAATCCCCTCTCCTAACCCTTTCCTCACCTTTGGATCATGATTTGCATCGAATCCAGCAAGTTGAACCTCCCCATGTGATTATTTCCATTTATATTCTATTCAAATAAATTTCTGCCTTCTTTCCTAGCACTTGGAGATTTGCAAAGGAACTCCACTTTCTGTCTTGATTTTTGCCCCCAAACCTTTTTCCCCTCCTAGTCCTTTGAACCCTCAACCAAGAACCATGAAGATCCACTGGTCTTCAGTTCAAAATTTTCAAACTACACCTGCTGCAAGTTTGGACCAGATTTGTCAAATTTGGTGAAATTCATTCAAAACCTTCTCCAAAAATTCCAAGTAAAATCAGGCAGCCTCTGGGTGCATTGAGTGGTCACCTCACCAAGTTACAGCTCCAGAAAAATTTATCTCATTGCAAAATCCTCCTATCGAACACCTGCAGTGCACTGTCTGTATCAAGTTCAGAAAAATTCAGAGATTCAGTCAGTGGCTTGCTGTCGTTTTCTTCAGAGAAGGACATCGATCTCGCCAGTACCACCGCGTCGCCTTGCTCCTCGTCCCTGCCCTCTTGTTCCTGCACCGCACGAACGCCTGGCGCCTTGCGGGCGTCGGCGACGAGCAGCAGAAGGTGCGCCGCCCCGTCACCGACGCCGGCAGCGGCTTTGCGGACGCCAGCGGGAGACACGGCGCCGACGACGCCACCCACCGCCGCCCAAACCACCGGAGCTCGCCGCGTGGCCTTCCACTCCCCCGAACGCGCTACCGCTCTTGTCGTGAACCGCAGGGCGCGGAGCGCGCTCTCTGCCGCCGTTGAGCCCATGCGGTCACCTCACCGTGGACCGACGCCATTTCGCCAAGGCCATCTCCGTTTAGCTGTGAAACGACTCCAGTAACCTCCACTGATGCTGCCTGGCCACTCAAACCTCCTGCCAATCCACTGCTCCGCTGTAATCGCTCGCCGGAGATTCTCCGTTCACGGCCACCCCGTCGATCTGCCTATAAATAGAGGCCCCAAGCTTCAACTCGAGCACCCATCATCCCTGCACTCCCCCTAGAGCAAGCCTAGCCACTGGTAGAGCCCCGAGGAGGTCTCCTTCCTCGACTACGGCCGCCGCGACCCGCCACGGGATCCAGCCCGATTCGCCCCCTTTGCAGCCCTCCACCGGAGTTCCCCATCCTCACCCGAGCTGCCGTCCGCCAGAGATAGTGTCGCCGTCGACGTGGTGCTCCCCGTTGGACGAGTCCACCACCCACCGACGCGGAAGAAGACGCTGAAGCTCTTGGTTCTGCAAGAGGTGAAGGAGCCGCGAACTTCACCGAGCTAGACTCTGACTTCTCCGAACCAGGCAAGCATGTTTTGAACATTTGATATGACAGGTGTTTTACATGTTCACGTGAGAGTTTGTGCGTGGCATATGAGTGTCGGTAAATACCTCGTTGCTTCTAAGGCAACGACCCGGTTGTTCCAAAGTCGCGATGATCTCTGATGAGAGATGGCCTAATCATGTGGTGACATGAAGGGCAGCAAGGTGGTACTGTTGTAGCATACCAGCCTTGCGTCATCCGACTTTCTCCGACGTTAACGTGGTTGGAGCCACGTTATCATTCTTTTCCCGCATGTTCCAAAGTTGCGATGATCTCTGATGAGAGATGGCCAAATCATGTGGTGACATGAAGGGCAGCAAGGTGGTACTGTTGTAGCATACCAGCCTTGCGTCATCCGACTTTCTCCGACGTTAAATTGGTTGGTGCCACGTTATCGTTCTTTCCCCCTTCCGTGCTACCACATGTCTCATTGCCAGGATGCGGTTTAGTAAGTTGGTAACCTCTTTCCGTGTACACACCAAACAGAGAGGCCGGGATGATGGTACCTTGGCCCAGGATTAAAGCCAGTCATCCGGTCAGGGGGCATGGGTGTTTCCAGTTGGGACCGAGAGGGGGGGGCACCCCCTTAGAGCGCGCGTATAGAAATTTGATCCCATGCTACGCGAGGTTGTAGCCTCCCCGTCTCAAGGTTTTTCTTGAATGTTGCCGAGGGTGATCCCTGGCTTCGGATGGTTGAATTGGGTGTGTACTGGTTAGACGTGTTTCTTCCAAAACACCGTAGACGGAACTAGTCCCCGTGACTACTGAAATCCGTTGGCTGTGGTTAAGTACAAACTCTGCACAGTCAATTCTTTCCAAATCATCGTATCCATGATCAAGTAGTGTAAACACTATATCCATATCTATCCGTGTGAAAAACTTGTCCCCAGTGAACAAGCTCAAGTGGTAAATCCAGTTTTATTGTTATTCCTGTGGATGGACTAACTTTATATTTGTCGCATGCTTGTGATAATTTATGTTCCCGAACGATTGTATTATTGAGCTGTGATATAAGCCCTTTATGTGACGTCGCGCAGACGTCCGACTGTGGCGTGTACTTGTTTCTTACTTTAAATATAAGCCCTTTATGTGATGTCGCACAAACGTCCGACTGTGGCATGCACTGTCTTTATTTTCTGTTGCAAGCCCTTTATGTGGTGTCGCCTCGACGCCCGACTGTGGCATTATTATTCTACATTTTCCTCTCGAGGAGTCTTTCAGACACTCGTTTGGCACCCGCATTATTATTCCGCATTTTCCGCTCGAGGAGTCTTTCAGGCACTCGTTTGGCACCTGTATTATTATTCCGCATTTTCTGCTCGAGGAGTCTTTCAGACACTCGTTTGGCACCTGTATTATTATTCCACATTTTCCGCTCGAGGAGTCTTTCAGACACTCGTTTGGCACCAGTATTACTATTCTGCAGTTTCCGCTCGAGGCGTCATTCAGACCCTCGCTTGGCACCCAGTATTTATTATCTCTATGTCTGAATGCACGGGTTAACTTGTTCATATGCTTCATGTTTGCATTTGTTATGTCTTATGTCCGAACTGTCTTGCGAGTACTTTCATAGTACTCACCTAGCTTGTTGATTTGGCCAGATGTTGACGAAGGCGATCTCTTGGATGAAGAGTTTGATAGCGTGTCCGATGCCTAGAGGAGTCCCAGTCAGTCCTGCGTGATCCCGGATATTGGTCACATGTATTGTATACGCTTCCGCCACCCGCAATAAGTCTTCTCGAGCCTCACTCCGACGCTCGAAGAGTTGTAGTCTTCTGGAATCATATCACTCGCTTCGCGATGATATTTCCACCACCGTTATTATCGTGAGTTAGTAGTTTGCCACCCTATCCGCCGGCTTGTTTTAGCGGCGTGCATGTAATAAATTGTTGGGCAGCCTCTGCTCAACCTTGTATTATATTTAGTACTCCTGGTATTTTTCTTCTGTGACCAAGATATTGTCTACCAGTGAGAAGGAATTCTTCCTCGCTGGTCCGTAAAAGGGATTGGTCTCTCAATAATTATTTTATTGAAAAACCGGTCGTGACAAGCTTGGTATCAGAGCCAGGCTGACTGTAGGAAGCCACTAGGTGCGATCGCTAATCGGTTATTAGCGTTTTTGTGCTTTTTCAGCATTTTGCAATTGTAGCTATTTTCTGTTGGTCATCATAAATTTATGACATGACTACTCAGAATTTTTGCCTACTTTTGTAGATGGCTGGCAGCAGCTGTGAGAATCGAGTGTTCACCAACGTGTCCGAGGGGTTTGTCAAGCTCCTCGTCTCCATCGCCAAGCTCGCGATCGGGCCAGCAGCTCGCCCGGCGTTCACACTCTACCAGCACAAGCTCAGTGACGACGTGTCTATGCACCCTGTGGTGCAATTCAACGGAGGATGTTCTGCTGCTCGCCACTTCCGTTTTGTGGGAAGGGCCATGCCTACGGAGAGGCATGCCATGCAGATGGCTGCCCGTGAGGCGATAGCTCGCCTTCGGGACATCCCTCCTACGATGAAGACTCGTCGCTACCGCTACCTCCCATGCCATGTGCCTTACACCAGCCACTATGCATTTGCCTGCCATCGGGGAGAACGAGATGAAGCCATCGAGATGGTTGTGGAGTATCTCAAGGTTCTGGAGGAGTCTTTCGACAACCTCGTAGATGATCTTGTGGCTGCCCGCATGGACTTAGTCCGGGGCGGTCCTGCCAGCAGGAAGGAGCTTCTCCACACGGCGCCGCCCCTGACATTCGTCTCATCTTCAGCCTCTTATGCACCGGCCATTTTGGCCACTGCTCGCCGTCTGCCTACCACTGAGGAGTTCGACCGAGTCATGGCTCCTACTCCAGTCAGAGCCGCACAACCTGCCACACACGCTCTACCACCAGTCGCCCCCGCACCATCACCGCAGCGCAGCGTCACGCGCCAGGAGCCAGCTAGAGAGGAGGTGGAGGTTGATTCTCCTGGACCGCTGAGCCTTGCCATCGGCAAGGGGAAGGAGATCTTCACCATCTCCAACTGAGAGCACCGAGTAGCCGCGTGTTATGCCTGCCTATATGGTGTGTTGTTTTATCTGTACGCTAGTTTGTATTGGTGTGTTTGCGGCCTTCCGGAGTAGTACGCTAGTTTTTAATAACATGTCAGGATGTGTACGCGCATCCTGAGTGCTGTATCACGTGTTTGCTTTTCGCATGTAAGATTTTTGTTAAGCACTTCTTCTCCATAAAAAAATCATTTGTGTTCCTTTGAAAACCTTGAAGCCTTTTGATTATTGCCTTTGCGAGATTTTTCTTGTGCTACACAGTTTTTCTCATGGGTTTTGCAAATAATACGCCAGTCTAGAAAAATGTCTCGCCCGTGGACTCGCTCCATGCCCAATCAGCCAGAAGAGGTTTACGGGACACAGACCAGCAACAATTTCACTCAGGGTCAGTCCAGCCAACACGACAGCGAAGCAGCACTGTCTCAAGTATGCCGTCTCTTCGAGCAAAGCCAGCAACAGCACCAAGAGATGATGAACCATGTCATCAATATGGGAAACCACCGTGAACCCTATCAACCACATTCCAAGTTATCCGAGTTACAGAAGACTCGCCCCTCAACTTTTTCTCACACCGACAGACCGCTGGAAGCCGACGATTGGCTTCGTGAGATTGAAAGGAAACTGATTATTGCTCAGTGCTCAGATCATGAGAAGGTGCTTTATGCACCACACTACCTTACTAGAGCAGCCGCAGCATGGTGGGAAAACTTCCTACACATGCATCCCAGGGAACACAACATCACCTGGGAAGAGTTCAAGGAAGGCTTCCGTGGGGCACACATCCCCAGAAGCATCCTAAAGATCAAGAAGAGAGAGTTTGATGACCTGAAGCAAAGAGGCATGTCAGTGACAGAGTACAATGGTCAGTTCACCCAGCTGTCTCGTTATGCCTACGACGAGCACATGACAGAAAGCAAGAAGATGGAAAAATTCCTGGACGGCCTGGCACCAGCACTGAGATGCCAACTGATTGTGCACACCTTTCCGGATTTTAAGACGCTGGTGGATAAGGCCATCACCTTGGAGAATGAGCGCCGTAGTCTGGAAGATATCCGTAAGCGGAAGAGGGACAAGACGACTCTTGCCCGCAGCAACCGAGGCAAGACTGAGGTCCCAAGGACAGACGCAAGGAGATCCATGACTACTGAGCCAAGGCCCGTCGGACAGTTTCATGCCAGGGACAAGGAGTTCACATACCGTCCAGGGGTCACCTGCTATGCTTGTGGACAACAAGGGCATTATGCTAAACAGTGCCCGAAGCCAAGAGACTCGGCACCCAAGCCGAACAATGGTGGAAACAATCCAGCCCCCAAGCGCAACAACTTCAACCCCAGCAACAACCACAGGAAGGGTCACCTGAACCATGTGACCAGGGAAGAAGCGCAGAATGCCCCAGACATCATGCTCGGTACATTCCCTGTCAACACAGTACCTGCCACGGTTTTGTTTGATTCTGGAGCTTCCCATTCGTTCGTTTCGAAGATTTTTGTTTCGCAACACGGTTTTCCGATACTTCCCTTGGAAAAATCTATGATCATCAAGTCCCCCGGAAATAAACAAATCGCTCAGGGTTACTGCCAAGGAGTGGTCATTGAGTTCGAAGGACTACAATTCCACGCGAATCTCATCGTGTTGGAAAGTAAAGGACTGAATGTCATTTTAGGGATGGACTGGTTGACCACCAACAAAGGATTCATTGACTGTTTCGATCGGACAGTGATTCTCACTCACCATCACGGCAAGACTATAAGAGTTTCCGCTCAAGAAAGGCCACGATCACAGCAGCCAAAGCTGAACAAAATGGACATTGCAGAACTGAGGAAGGTTCCAGTGGTATGCGAGTTTTCTGATGTATTCCCTGAAGAACTACCAGGCATGCCACCAGACCGAGAGATCGAATTCAGCATTGAACTAGCACCTGGCACCGCTCCCATCTATAAGAAGCCTTATAGAATGGCACCCTCAGAATTGGTGGAATTGAAGAAGCAGATAAAGGAGTTGTTGGACAAAGGATTTATTCGAGCCAGCTCCTCACCGTGGGGTTCGCCAGTGTTGTTCGCCAAGAAGAAGGATGGGACAGTGAGGCTGTGCATAGACTATCGAGCCCTCAATATGGTCACCATCAAAAACAAATATCCGATGCCACGAATAAATGATTTGTTTGACCAGCTCGCACAGGCCAAGGTATTCTC
Source organism: Triticum aestivum (assembly GCF_018294505.1). NCBI lineage: Eukaryota > Viridiplantae > Streptophyta > Magnoliopsida > Poales > Poaceae > Triticum > Triticum aestivum. Next base: position 264,518,733 of record NC_057808.1, read on the forward strand.
AAAAATTGATTTGAGATCGGGATATCACCAATTGAAGGTACGGATGAAAGATATCCCCAAGACAGCATTCACTTCCAGATATGGGTTATACGAGTTCACAGTGATGCCTTTTGGACTAACGAACGCCCCCGCATATTTCGTCCACCTCATGAACAAAGTGTTCATGAAATTCATGGACAAATTTGTGGTGGTATTCATTGACGACATTCTGGTTTACTCGAGGACACCAGAAGAGCATGCTGAGCACCTCAGAATTGTTTTGGGAGAATTGAGGAAACATCAGTTGTACGCCAAATTTAGCAAGTGTGAATTTTGGCTAAGACAAGTTGGCTTCTTGGGCCATATACTGAACCAAGAAGGCGTGGCCGTAGACCCAGAAAAAGTCAAGGCCATACTGGACTAGAAGCCGCCCGCCAATGTTACTGATGTGCGGAGTTTCCTGGGAATGGCCGGATATTACAGAAGATTTATTGAAGGTTTCTCCACTGTGGCAAAACCTATAACACAGTTACTTAGGAAGGACAAGAAATTTGTATGGACGGAAGCATGCGAGCAGAGCTTCCAAGAACTCAAGAAGAAGCTGACAACCGCACCGGTCCTAACTGTGCCAGACATACACAAGAGCTTTGAGGTGTATTGTGACGCGTCCCGAAAAGGTCTCGGATGCGTGCTAATGCAGGAAGGCAAAGTTGTCGCATATGCCTCCAGGCAGCTGCGAAAACATGAGGAAAATTACCCAACACATGACTTGGAGCTAGCAGCAGTCATACATGCACTCAAGGAGTTGAGGCACTTTCTGTTGGGAAATCGCTATGAAATATATACAGACCATAAGAGCCTCAAATATATTTTCACACGGCCAGAGCTGAATTTACGCCAACGACGCTGGTTGGAACTAGTCAAAGACTATGACGTCGGCATTCACTACCACCCAGGGAAAGCAAATGTAGTGGCCGATGCCCTTAGTCGAAACCCCAGCCCGGACAATGACGGTCCGCAAAATTTGAGGCCTGAGTTTCAGCGAGAGTTCGCTAGGCTCAACATGATGTTAGTCTCCGAGGGCACCGTATCGAACCTGGAGATACAACCCACCCTGGTGGAACAAATCAAGAAGGCTCAACAGGGACATCCCAGCATCGAAGGCATAAAGAAGAAAATGAATCTTCGTAAGACTTCCGAGTTCGTCACCAACAGTGAAGGAACATTATGGTACCGAGACAGACTTTGCGTGCCTAACATTGAGGAACTCAAGCAACAGATCTTGACGGAAAGCCACACCGCTCCATACTCGATTCATCCTGGAGGAACCAAAATGTACAAGGACATTCAGGAAAGATTTTGGTGGCACGGTATGAAAAGAGATATAGCCACATTCATTGCTTGTTGCAATTCGTGTCAGCGCATCAAGGCCGAGCATCAAAAGCCAGCAGGGCTACTCCAGCCAAACAGGATACCGGAGTGGAAGTGGGTTGAAATAGGAATGGATTTCATCGTCGGATTACCCCGATCACAACGTGGGAATGACGCCATATGGGTTATCATAGACCGACTAACCAAGGTTGCTCATTTCATTCCCGTGAAGACTACCTACTCCACACAAAGACTGGCAAAGCTTTATCTCTCTCGTATAGTTTGCTTGCACAGAGTCCCAAAGACTATAATATCAGACCGAGGCACCCAATTTGTCTCCAAATTTTGGGATCACCTACAACAAGCTCTGGGCACACAACTAGCCTTCAGTACAGCATACCACCCTCAGACTGATGGACAGACGGAATGTGTGAACCAGATCCTAGAGGATATGCTAAGAGCTTGTGTGCTCACCTATGGATCCAGCTGGGAAGAGAGTTTGCCGTATGCCGAATTTGCTTACAACAACAGTTACCAAGCCAGCTTGCAAATGGCACCCTTTGAAGCATTGTACGGACGGAGGTGTCGTACCCCACTGAATTGGTCAGAAACAGGTGACAGCCGTATCTTCGGCCCAGACATGCTTAAAGAGGCCGAGGAGAAAGTTAAACAAATCCGAGACAGACTCAAGACAGCACAGAGCCGCCAAAAGAGCTACTATGATCAGAAGCACCGTGAGGTCAGCTTTGAACCCGGTGATTCCGTATACCTCCGAGTATCTCCTATGAGGGGTCTACAACGGTTCAAAATTAAGGGGAAGCTAGCCCCAAGATTTATTGGACCATTTTGTGTAAAGGCACGAAGAGGCACGGTGCCTACCAACTAGACCTACCCAAGGAGCTGTTAGACGTCCATGACGTGTCCCACGTCTCACAGTTAAGAAAATGTGTGAGCAACCCAGAAAAGCATGTACCTCATGAGGACATTGATATGCAACCAGATCTCACCTACAGAGAAAGGCCAGTAAAGATTTTAGAAGAATCTGAACGGAGGACCCGTCAGAAAACGACAAAGTTTTTCAGGGTTCAGTGGAGCAACCACACTGAGGATGAAGCTACATGGGAAAGGGAAGATTTCCTTCGGGCAGAACATCCATATCTATTTGAGGATCAGCAGAAATCTCGAGGACGAGATTTTTCCTAAGGGGGTAGGTGTTGTGACACCCAAGTTTTTACTTGGATTTTTTTCAAATGATTTTATTTGACTTGAGGGGAGTGATTTAAATTTTTCTTCAAGAGAACTCTCACTCTCAAATATTTTTCTTTATGGCAAAAGTTTTATTTGGATTCAACCAAGATCTGTCTTTGGTCTTGGAGGTTCTTGCTTTTCACTTGGACTCAAGACAAAATATTTTCACTTGGGAAATGACTTTTGAAAATCTCCTTGAAATTTGCACTATGGCTTTTGGAAAATCCTTTGCCACTTTCAACAATTCCTTCTTGCCATGGCCTTAGTGCAAATCCCCTCTCCTAACCCTTTCCTCACCTTTGGATCATGATTTGCATCAAATCCAGCAAGTTGAACCTCCCCATGTGATTATTTCCATTTATATTCTATTCAAATAAATTTCTGCCTTCTTTCCTAGCACTTGGAGATTTGCAAAGGAACTCCACTTTCTGTCTTGATTTTTGCCCCCAAAACTTTTTCCCCTCCTAGTCCTTTGAACCCTCAACCAAGAACCATGAAGATCCACTGGTCTTCAGTTCAAAATTTTCAAACTACACCTGCTGCAAGTTTGGACCAGATTTGTCAAATTTGGTGAAATTCATTCAAAACCTTCTCCAAAAATTCCAAGTAAAATCAGGCAGCCTCTGGGTGCATTGACTGGTCACCTCACCAAGTTACAGCTCCAGAAAAATTTATCTCATTGCAAAATCCTCCTGTCGAACACCTGCAGTGCACTGTCTGTATCAAGTTCAGAAAAATTCAGAGATTCAGTCAGTGGCTTGCTGTCGTTTTCTTCAGAGAAGGACATCGATCTCGCCAGTACCACCGCGTCGCCTTGCTCCTCGTCCCCGCCCTCTTGTTCCTGCACCGCACGAACGCCTGGCGCCTTGCGGGCGTCGGCGACGAGCAGCAGATGGTGCGCCGCCCCGTGACCGACGCCGGCGGCGGCTTTGCGGACGCCAGCGGGAGACACGGCGCTGACGACGCCACCCAGCACCGCCCAAACCACCGGAGCTCGCCGCGTGGCCTTCCACTCCCCCGAACGCGCTGCCGCTCTCGTCGTGAACCGCAGGGCGCGGAGCGCGCTCTCTGCCGCCGTTGAGCCCGTGCGGTCACCTCACCGTGGACCGACGCCATTACGCCAAGGCCATCTCCGTTTAGCTGTGAAACGACTCCAGTAACCTCCACTGATGCTGCCTGGCCACTCAAACCTCCTGCCAATCCACTGCTCCGCCGTAATCGCTCGCCGGAGATTCTCCGTTCATGGCCAGCCCGTCGATCTGCCTATAAATAGAGGCCCCGAGCTTCAACTCGAGCACCCACCATCCCTGCACTCCCCCTAGAGCAAGCCTAGCCACTGGTAGAGCCCCGAGGAGGTCTCCTTCCTCGACTCCGGCCGCCGCGACCCGCCGCGGGATCTAGCCCGATTCGCCCCCTTTGCAGCCCTCCACCGGAGTTCCCCATCCTCACCCGAGCCGCCGTCTGCCGGAGATAGTGTCGCTGTCGACGTGGTGCTCCCCGTTGGACGAGTCCACCACCCACCGACGCAGAAGAAGACGCTGAAGCTCTTGGTTCCGGAAGAGGTGAAGGAGCCGCGAACTTCGCCGAGCTAGACTTCGACTTCTCCGAACCAGGCAAGCATGTTTTGAACATTTGATATGACAGGTGTTTTACATGTTCACGTGAGAGTTTGTGCGTGGCATATGAGTGTCGGTAAATACCTCGTTGCTTGTAAGGCAATGACCCAGTTGTTCCAAAGTCGCGATGATCTCTGATGAGAGATGGCCTAATCATGTGGTGACATGAAGGGCAGCAAGGTGGTACTGTTGTAGCATACCAGCCTTGCGTCATCCGACTTTCTCCGACGTTAACGTGGTTGGAGCCACGTTATCATTCTTTTCCCGCATGTTCCAAAGTTGCGATGATCTCTGATGAGAGATGGCCAAATCATGTGGTGACATGAAGGGCAGCAAGGTGGTACTGTTGTAGCATACCAGCCTTGCGTCATCCGACTTTCTCCGACGTTAAATTGGTTGGTGCCACGTTATCGTTCTTTCCCCCTTCCGTGCTACCACATGTCTCATTGCCAGGATGCGGTTTAGTAAGTTGGTAACCTCTTTCCGTGTACACACCAAACAGAGAGGCCGGGATGATGGTACCTTGGCCCAGGATTAAAGCCAGTCATCCGGTCAGGGGGCATGGGTGTTTCCAGTTGGGACCGAGAGGGGGGGCACCCCCTTAGAGCGCGCGTATAGAAATTTGATCCCATGCTACGCGAGGTTGTAGCCTCCCTGTCTCAAGGTTTTTCTTGAATGTTGCCGAGGGTGATCCCTGGCTTCGGATGGTTGAATTGGGTGTGTACTGGTTAGACGTGTTTCTTCCAAAACACCGTAGACGGAAATAGTCCCCGTGACTACTGAAATCCGTTGGCTGTGGTTAAGTACAAACTCTGCACAGTTAATTCTTTCCAAATCATCGTATCCATGATCAAGTAGTGTAAACACTATATCCATATCTATCCGTGTGAAAAACTTGTCCCCGGTGAACAAGCTCAAGTGGTAAATCCAGTTTTATTGTTATTCCTGTGGATGGACTAACTTTATATTTGTCGCATGCTTGTGATAATTTATGTTCCCGAACGATTGTATTATTGAGCTGTGATATAAGCCCTTTATGTGACGTCGCGCAGACGTCCGACTGTGGCGTGTACTTGTTTCTTACTTTAAATATAAGCCCTTTATGTGATGTCGCACAGACGTCCGACTGTGGCATGCACTGTCTATATTTTCTGTTGCAAGCCCTTTATGTGGTGTCGCCTCGACGCCCGACTGTGGCATTATTATTCTGCATTTTCCTCTCGAGGAGTCTTTTAGACACTCGTTTGGCACCCGCATTATTATTCCGCATTTTCCGCTCGAGGAGTCTTTCAGACACTCGTTTGGCACCTGTATTATTATTCCGCATTTTCCGCTCGAGGAGTCTTTCAGACACTCATTTGGCACCTGTATTATTATTCCGCATTTTCCGCTCGAGGAGTCTTTCAGACACTCGTTTGGCACCAGTATTACTATTCTGCAGTTTCCGCTCGAGGCGACATTCAGACCCTCGCTTGGCACCCAGTATTTATTATCTCTATGTCTGAACGCACGGGTTAACTTGTTCATATGCTTCATGTTTGCATTTGTTAGGTCTTATGTCCGAACTGTCTTGCGAGTACTTTCATAGTACTCACCTGGCTTGTTGATTTGGCCAGATGTTGACGAAGGCGATCTCTTGGATGAAGAGTTTTATAGCGCGTCCGATGCCTAGAGGAGTCCCAGTCAGTCCTGCGCGATCCCGGATATTGGTCACTTGTATTGTATACGCTTCCGCCACCCGCAATAAGTCTTCTCGAGCCTCACTCCGACGCTCGAAGAGTTGTAGTCTTCTGGAATCATATCACTCGCTTCGCGACGATATTTCCACCACCGTTATTATCGTGAGTTAGTAGTTTTCCACCCTATCCGCCGGCTTGTTTTAGCGGCGTGCATGTAATAAATTGTTGGGCAGCCTCTGCTCAACCTTGTATTATATTTAGTACTCCTGGTATTTTTCTTCTGTGACCAAGATATTGTCTACCAGTGAGAAGGAATTCTTCCTCGCTGGTCCGTAAAAGGGACTGGTCTCTCAATAATTATTTTATTGAAAAACCGGTTGTGACATCGAGTGGTTGAGGTTGTGAGTCTGCTGTTCTGGTGCCGCGCGAATAAAAATCTATGCCGTGAAGATATATATGCTACAGCAACTCGAGGAAAGAAATCTCGTTACAAAATTTATCGCGAAAGAAAATTTGTTTAGACAAAATCAACAGCTGAAAAATCGCTCACATAATTGAAACCAAAAAAAATCGGATCCATCGCACAAATTTTGGATACCACGCACAAGTTACGACACATAAATAAATACTGGGATAATAAATACAGCGGTGATGTTTACAAAGAAAACGGCAAAAAGACAGGGTCCTGAGAAAACGCCTCTGGTACTGGGGCACACTCCTCTTCTATCGGGGGAAGCGAGTTGACCAGTTGATGAATGCGCCTCTCCTGGTCAGGCCTCAGTGGTCTGCCAATAGCGATCCGAGGATTTAAATCAGCGAGGCTCTGGAGATAACCCATTACTCGCTGAGTCAAACGCTCCTGAGCGATAACGTACTGGGCAAGGTTGGCCAGTACTGAATCTCTCTCAATTCGTCCACCGGGAAAAGATGCAACTTCTCCGGGTGCTGCACGACTCGGAAAATAATAATATCCTCGTTCGCTGGCATAGGGTACCGCGAATCGAAGACGAGCGAGCGCCTCGTACGCAGCAGCTTCTATGGCCATATGCGGAGTCGGCATGGATTTCCCCACGAAGGAAACTTCCGTTGGGTCTTGGTTTGGGTATGCGGGAGGGATGTGCACCACTGCCCAATATTTCGAGGTGGACGGGGTGATCCTCGATTTGAGCAACTCGTACTGGGGTGGATGGGTGGCACTCATGGTACTGCAGGTAAAGTCCCACAATAGTTTAACAAAACTACCCGGGGTTGCGTCTGGGGTTCTCAGATAAATACTGGGGGTCGGCATGGCCAGGGAAATGGCTGTGAGTGCTGCGCACAAGGTGAGGGGTACTCGGCAAGGTCACGGGGTGGCCTTTTATATAGCATTGGGGCTGGGCTTTTCTACCGTGGGTGAAGGGTAACTGGTTTTCGATCCTGTTCTTGGGTCAACGCCACAGATATACATATCACATAAATGTGACGCATTACTGTGGGTGCCGTCGGGTTGGTCTTGGTAGCTGCGCCCGAAATTTAAAAATGCAACTATACGCCAACGTACATATGCATAGCTACTACTCCAAAAATAGGGACGCACAGGCAGACAACATTTAATAAAAGCGATACAAGATCACACAATTACAAGCGGAGGTAAACTAAGGCTTGATACTACTCAAGCGGCTTAGTCTACTTCGTTAACGTCTAAGTGGGCTGGCCTTGTGGACGCCGGGGTTTCTCCACGGGTTTCTCCGTCAGGATTTGCTGGTTGAGGTTGAGGGGCTGCAGGGTCGGGGTAGTGGTGATGACCATCGCGGGGGTTGTTGGCCACAATCCCGTTGGAACGGGTTCCCAAAAGGCGACGAAGCGCTTCTGGGGACACCAAAGTACTCTGGTTGATGGCTGGGGCAGACCTCAAGGGATCGATCGGGTGTCCGAACAGCACGACTAGGTTGTCGGCGTCGGGCTCCGTTTCTCCTATCGCCGGGGCTCGGCGAACCAGTTCTCCACGGGCTGCGATTAGATCAAGGGTGACTTGATCGAACAGTTGTTCTAGTGCGCTTACATAGCGCACCAGATGCAACAGTGCCGGATCCGTCTCGTGATCTCCGTTGGCAACCTGGGGTGGCCTACCATACCTGTCACAACTGGGGTAGTAGTAGAACGAGCGACAGTTAACTCTGGGCGACAAGTGTCGGAGTTGAACTATAGCTTCTCGGGCTGCCAGTTGGATGGCTTGTGGCTCAAAGGAAGTTGTCCTTCCAGTGAACCTGTAGGGGCGTTCTGGCGACAGACCCCTACCATAGATGTGCATAGTGGCCCAGTACTGACGGCTCTCATCGTACATGGGTCCTTGGTACACAACATATTCTGGGGGCTCTTCTAACGCATAGGCACGGCGGGTGAGGTTTGCGAGCACGGTCACAAAACCTCCAAGGTTGGTTGCTGTGGTCTCATTGTGAACAATGGGGCCAGGCATCGTGGCTTGGTTTTGGGAAAAGAGGCTGTGCTGTGATGTGTTGAGGCTAGCGTGCCCTTTTATAGGAAAAGGGGACGGAGTCTTCCTTCGCACGCTTGCGATTGAGACGTGTTAGGTGTCGGTCACTGGCGTGTGATCGACGGGCTAGGCTGATAGGTTGGGCACCGTCCGCCGAAAGGCGTCGGGTCACTGTGGGGCTATCTTACGCGAGAAGCTTGGCCGGGATTAGGTTAAGGTCTGGTGGTTTGGTTAACCTAGGTTTATTGACCTGGCTAAGATAGGGTTAGCCAATGGTCAGCCTGGCTCTGATACCAAGTCTGTCACGACCTTTGTGCTCACCAGCCCCAGGATTACTGTTAGCTGATGAGGCACCAACTTGGTACAAGAATTCCAAGCAAAGTACAAAATATGTAGTACAAAACCATTGTGGCCTAGGAGTACAACACTTGGTTTCTAGTGGTTGATGGCGGAAGCGGTTTGTGGTACATCTGCGTCTATGGGACTCCATTTCAAGAACAGCTGACCAGGATAACTCCTATCTTCGCGAGGCTACTATCACCTTTACATGGGTTCCGGGGCTGTCATCGCAACGCTCTTCTTCACGCCAGAAATCTGGCCAAGACAATAGCCAGGGACAAGCCAGTGAGTACGTTTGAATGTACTCGCAAACATTAAGAACACAGGTATAATATAACAAGGGCTAATCATGCTCCGAAATATTCATGATCATAACGTCTGTCATGAATTAAACGAAATCCGTGATGCACGCATGCAGGTAAAACATGAACATGCAACACGGGAGTAGGAATAGAATGCGCTGATCGAGTGTCTGAAATGACTCCTCGAAAGGGTGCAAATAAAATAACAATGCCTCAGTCGGGCGTCTGAGCGACGCCACATAAAGGGCTTATAAATAGTAAAGAAAAGGCGAACATGCCGCAGTCGGGCATCAGAGCGACGCCACATAAAGGGCTTATAAAGAATAATTAAATAACAAACATGCCGCAGTCGGGCGTCTAAGCGACACCACATAAAGGGCTTATAAAGAATAATTAAATAACAAACATGCCGCAGTCGGGCGTCTAAGCGACACCACATAAAGGGCTTATATAAGAATAATCATAGTGAATATCCAGGAGGTAGAGTCGTCCCAGGGATACTCAATAATTCAAAAATGTAAAAGGTTAGTCCATAATAATAATAAACATAATCCTCATATGTCACAGGTCATAAACAATATCTAGTCTAGCCGTTTCTCCATCCGAAGACCGTTACTAGATTCTAGTTTAGCCGTTCTCCATCCGAATACCATTACTATGACTCATCTCAAACTGGAGTCCTTGCCCATGAACATGGCTATCCGAATGGATATATCCTCTGCAGAGGGTGTACTATTTACTCACGAGTAACAGATTTATTTAGCCCATCGGGACTAATTCCGCCTACGGCCTTTTAATTGAAAACATGCCTGACCTGCACACACCAGCTTAACCTACCGGTGTCTGGAATCACCCACGACACCTGCCAAGCAAAACTCTAAGTGGGGAGGCTACAACCTCGACGTAGCATGGGATCAAATTTATATTCGCGCGCTCTAAGGGGTGCCCCCCTCTCGGTCCCAACTGGAAACACCCATGCCCCCGGACCAGGTGGCATGCCTACCGGATGCAGCCGGTATCTTCCACCATGGCCTCTCTGTATGGTGTGTTCTTTGGTAAGGGGTTGACAACTTACTGAACCATACCCTACCCGTGGCAGGGACAAGTGGTAGTACAAAACAAGTAAGGGAAGTTACTGAACAAGACTCAACCTACGACCGACTCAGGTGGTCCAAGTATTCTCCAACAATATTACCATTAACAGATAAACTTACCGCTCATCAAGCCTCACCATACCATACCGGACATACTCGTCTCGACGAGGAACTAGGGACAAGCCCGTGTCTACCCAAGACCACGACTTTCCCGGCTTCCTTCCGGTACGCATGAGAAGCTCACGAGGATGACCACTAACACCAGCATATCAATTACTAACAACAAAACATCTCCGATATGCACTCACGTGTGACTGATCGATACATAGAAATAACGCACGCTCCAAGTCAAAGTGGTGTTGTAACCGTATCAAAACACCACACCAAAATATTATGCCAGAGTTCAGAATGCTTGCCTTCAAGAGTATGCAAAAGGGCGCACTTTTTGAAAGCTTCCTTCACTCTCCATTTCCTATTTTTGAAAAATATTCAAATAACAAATATTTCAAACGCAGTGCAAAAATTTGTCCCGAATATTTTTGAAATAAATCTTAAAATAAACTAGACGAAATTTGAGAGAGGTAGGAAAAAGAATCAACTCATTTGGGGTTCTATTTTAAAAGTTATAGCCAGTCAAAGTTTGGTCAAATCTCTGTTTTTAAATAAAACCAGAAAAAGAAAACGTTTCGAGGGGGAATACGTTTCGGAGTAGGGGATACGTACTCGCGGAAATACGCTTCCACTTAAGCCAGCGCAGTTGGCGCGGGGGGTCACTGACAGTGGGTCCAGAGGGCCCACTAGTCAGGTTTGACCATTCTTCCCTCTCCCTCCTCATCCTTGCCCGAACGGGAGCGGGACTCCGGCGATCGCCGGTGGCGAACGACGGCTCCTCAAGGGCACCTGAGGGCAGGGATGGACCCGCCAGACCGGGGCGGTCCTCTCAGTGGTCGCTGGGTCGAGGGTGGTGGGAGGAGTCGCTGGCGGGGAGCTCCGCGGCGGAGGGGGCTACGGGGGTGAAGTGGGTTTTGGGCTCCGGTGGTCTCCAATCGAGGTTGAGGCGCTGGGCAGCTCCGCAAGGACAAGAGGAAGCGAGTGGTGGCGTTGGATGGGCGGGGGAGTGGCTGGTTGTGACGAATGGCACCGGAAGGCAGCGGCGGCCGAACCGGCTGGAGTAGGGGGAGATGGCCTCTCCCGGCCAATCCACTGCTTGGGGAGCTCTAGGGGGAAGGCTTGAGGTCGCCTGAGGTCTTGAACGAGTTCGGGGATCCCTTAAATAGCCGCTCGAGGTCGGTCCTGCGGCAGCCGAGGATAAGAACTCCGGCGACCGCGGTGCTGTAGCTGCAGGGCGACGTGGCGGCGACGAGCGCGTGCCGACGGGCTTCAGGATAAGTTCGAGCTGTTCACAGGGGCAGCTGGCGCGCTGGTGTGGCTTGGGCGGTGCCGTCCATGGCAGAGGCTCACTGCTGATGCCGGCGTGCCGCCAAAAGCCCTGACGGCGGCGCTGTAGGGCGCCAGAGGTGGCGTGGAGAGTGGGCGAGCGTAGTGCGCGGCTCTGTAGGCGAGCCAGGGCCATGTGCGGGACGTGGCGGGGGTGGCAGTGCGACGCGGCGGCTCGGTGCGCGCGCGTGCAAAACGTGCGCTCTGGGCACGCCCAGAGCACGCACGGGACGTGCTCGACGAAATGCCAGGGCGGCCTAGAGTGCAAGGGCGAGGCTGGCAATTAACAGGACTAGGATAGAGATAGCTAGGAGTTTAGTGGACAAGGTTGCAGGGTCAGTGGAACAAGATCATAGTGCAAACTAGGAAACATGCCCAAAACTGACTGTGCACACCAAGTGTTCGACAGAATGCCAAGTGCATTTAGGCAACTCTTGGAGTGGCCAAAATCTCCAGATCAGGGTCTCTGTAGATGTAGGTGATGATGGCAAGATCATATGGGCTTAACCAGAAACTGGCTAGTGCATGTTTTGCAAAACTACAGTTTTGGACAGAAAGAAAAAGGTTTCAATGCATGCACTTAAAATCCTCCAATGGGTCCACTCTCCTGGACTTAAGGGTTTGGTAGGGAGGGCTATAAGCAGGAAAAAGCTCAGGGTCACTAGAGCAAAATAAAAGAGGGTTGCAGTACAAATCACCAAACTGGACCAGAATGAAAAAGAGGTTGATTCACTCAAATCTTTCAAAGAACAACACTGGGTTTTTGCATGAAGTTGAATTGTATGCATCTACTGACATCTCCAAACACTTGGAAGAATTTTTAAAGAAATATTTAAATAGGTTGTAGTGCAAAAATACCCACTGGACCAGATTTGAAAACTTGATGTAGAGCTCAAAAATCTCCAATAACCAAAAGATATTTTTGCATAAAAGTGATGTGGAAACATCACATGACATCCCCAAATTTTGGTGAAAATTTTAAAAGCATTTATCAAATGGTCGCAGTGCAAAACAGGCTCCCAATTTATGAAAAAAATCATTTTAAAGGAATAAAGTTCAGGAAAAACAAATCTTGCAATTAAATCCACTGATAAAGAATTTGTTTTATTATAGAGAGTATTCAAGTCCAATAATCCTTTTGGAAAGTCTCGACTTGAGGTAAAAATCCACAATATCACAAGGGTAAATCTAGACAAATGGAAAATTTTTATTTCCTGGCAAAATTTAAATTAATAAAACAAGGTCAAAATTTTGGGGTGTCACACAGGCTGTTGGGGCCCGCGGTGCTCCGCACTTGCCCTTTGGCTTCGCCTCGAAGCCAAGTCCGAGCGCGCCTTGGGCCCGGGGGCTACTGTCGGCGTTCTGGGAATGGGGGTCCCCAGACTAGCCTGCCTGCGGCTTGCGGCGTGGGTCCACTCGCGGCCTAGTATGGCCCGTCTTCACCAACAAACACTCAAGACCCTCGAGAGGGGCCAAGCCTCGTGAGGCGGACGACACAAGACCTCCTCGGGAGTGGCCTCACCATGCTGGCTCGCGAGGGGCGAAGAGATCAAGGAAAGACGAACCTCGTGAGGTTCCAATGACGTAAGCCATGATGATCAAGGCCAGGCAGGCGCCAACGTGCACAGTGTCCTCGCTTCCTCTTTGGTGCTAAGGAGGCAAGCGCAGGCGAGGAGTATCGAGGCATCAGGCAAAGGTTTCCATATCGGTGCAATGAGACCAAGACCAGCAGGACGGCAGGACGGTGGTCACCGTGTAGCCCAAGACGGCGTCACCACCAGAGTCTTTGGCAGGCAAAGACCACCTTTAGTCAGGATAACTTGTACTAGTTGCCTCCCTTTGAATTTCGCCATTTTTGGCTCCCTTCCCGCTCAATATTTGGGGAGAGGACGAAGGCCTCTATAAATAGGACTAGCCACCACCAAAGGAGGCAATCTAGATCTCATCTTGAACAGAGCCACCACCAACCACAAGAACACCTCTCCTCAGGAGGCTGTTCTTCCCCTTGTACTGTTCATCCTCAGCCCGAGAGGCAATCCACCACACCACACTTGAGTAGGGTATTACACCACAACGGTGGCCCGAACCAGTATAAATCTTGTGTCCCTTGTGTCGCGAGTTCGTCGAGCTAGGCTTTGAGATCGTGGCGAGGTTGAGGGCGTGATTAGGTAGGGGGAATCTTCATACGCAACCCAGTGTTCGAACCTCAAGGGTTTTTCCGGAACTCGAAATCCGACAGAATACACCGTAAAAGATTGATCGTTAAGAGTTTGGCGGGTCAATCGGGATTACCCGATGGAGTTGAAGCAGCTGGTTACAGGTAGGATGACCCGGAAAGGTTATGTTCTCTTTGGTCGAATACACCTATGTTTGAACAAGATAACCTGGTCAAGAGGGTAGTCATGCTATGTTCTCTTTGGTCGAATACGCCTATGTTTGAACAGGAAGCCCCCAAGTGACATAATTATGGCATTGCACCAATCAAGAGGGATATTCACAGCTATGATTCGAATACGATCAGGAAGCCCCCAAGTGACCATTAAGATAAGCCAATAAGGCAGGATACCCATGTTTGAACCGCGCATCATGGCAGCAAATTCTCTTTGGCAACCTTTAATTCTTCTCGAGCCGGAATTTTAAACCGGATATTGAGAGCTTCAGAGCTTTGTGGGAGACAGATTTCCCTTGAACCGGATTTTGATCCGGAATCCTTCTTTTTAAGCCGGAAATTTTCCGACGGCCTTTAAATTTTCATAAATATGGCAGTAGCCTCCGGGACCGAGTTATCTTCCCCTTCAATGACCCGGGGATTTTGAATTTGTTGAAACTGACAAAATTTGTTGAGTCATGTCAGTGTAGCCCCCAAGTCTTAAGATGACTCGAGGAGTTGGCTTGAGACTCTCCATGCTTTGACCATGATATGACCAGTTGTAGGATCGAAAGTATGTCCAGAGGGGGGTGATTAGACTACTTGACCAAATAAAAATCTAGCCTTTTCCCAATTTTAATTCTTGGCAGATTTTAGAAACTTAGCACAAGTCAAGCAATTAACATATACATGCAATTCTAAGAGTATAGCAGCAGAATGTAAAACAATTGCACATGAAGGTAAAGGGAGGAGTTTGAGGGAGCAAACGCAATGTTGACACAGAGATTTTTTATCCGTTGTTCCGATAGGTGGTGCTATCGTACGTCCACGTTGATGGAGACTTCAACCCATGAAGGGTAACGACTGCGCGAGTCCACGGAGGGCTCCACCCACGAAGGGTCCACAAAGAAGCAACCTTGTCTATCCCACCATGGCCGTCGCCCACGAAGGACTTGCCTCACTTGGGTAGATCTTCACGAAGTAGGCGATCTCCTTGCCCTTACAAACTCCTTGGTTCAACTCCACAATCTTGACGGAGGCTCCCAAGTGACACCTAACCAATCTAGGAGACACCACTCTCCAAGAGGTAATAGATGGTGTGTTGATGATGAACTCCTTGCTTTTGTGCTTCAAATGAAAGTCTCCCCAACACTCAACTCTCTATCATAGGATAGGATTTGGTGGAAAGATGATTTGAGTGGAAAGCAACTTGGGGAAGGCTAGAGATCAAGATTTATGTGGTTGGAATGGAATATCTTGACCTCAACACAAGTGTAGGTGGTTCTCTCTCAAAAAATGTATGTTGGAAGTGTAGGCATGTTCTGATGGCTCTCTCCACGAATGAAGAGTGGGTGGAGGGGTATATATAGCCTCCACACAAAATCTAACTGTTACACAAAATTTAGCAAACTCGATGGGACCGATTCAGAGAACTCGGTTGGACCGATTTGGTTCATAATGTGACCGTTAGGGTTTTCAATGGGACCGACATGTAAACTCGGTGGGACCGATTTCATTAGGGTTAGGGCATAACATAATCTCGGTGAGACCGATTACACAAAACCGGTGAGACCGATTTTGGTAATAGACCAACCAGAGAGTTGGTCAGGAAAAGTCGGTGGGACCGATTCGCTCATCTCGGTTGGACCGAAATGTTACGAAAGGGATACAGAGAGTTTGCATTGCAATCTCGGTGGGACCGATCGCTCATCTCGGTTTGACCGAAACGTTACAAAGGGAAACAGAGAGATTACAATCCCATCTCGGTGAGACCGAGATCCCTATTGGTGAGACCGAAAAGACTAGGGTTTGTGGCAGTGGCTATGTCAAGTGAACTCGGTGGCGCCAGATAGATCAAATCGGTGGAGCCGAGTTTTACTTTTGATTTGGGACATATTTGGATGTGAGAAAGTAGTTGAGGGTTTTGGAGCATATCACTAAGCATTTTGAGCAAGAACCTCATTAGGCAACACCTCACCCCCTCTTAATAGTATTGGCTTTTCCTATGGACTCAATGTGATCTTGGATCACTAAAAATAAAAAGTAGAGTCTTGTGCTTTGAGCTTGAGCCAATCCTTTTGTCCTTAGCATTTTGAGGGGTCCACTTTCTTAATCCATGCCATGCCAATCATTGAGCTTTCCTGAAATATTTATCTTGAAATAGCATTAGCTCAATGAGCTATATGTTGTTAGGAATTACCAAAACCACCCAGGGATAGTTGCACTTTCAATCTCCCCCTTTTTAGTAATTGATGACAACATATAGATCAAAGCTTCGACAAATGATCATAAGATTGAAAACATCGTCGCTTTGAGAAGTATGTGATAAGCAAGAGCCCCCCCCCCCTAAGTTTGTGCATTATTTAAAATTTGCTTTTGAATGCAAATGCACAATCGATTAGGATCATGGGTTACTCTTCCATGTCACATACATCTTGGTGGAGCGCTCAAAATGATAGAAATTGAAAGCATGCACTCATCACCAAGCAAGTGAATGATCATATAAGGATATAAGAGATAATATCATTCAACAAGCATTAAGGTAGCATATGATCAAACACATGATCAAACAAGTATCTCACAAGGACATAAAGTATCTCACACAAGCACACAATAAAGAAGTTCAACCAAAAAAGCAAGAGAGATAAAAACCAACACTCTCTCTCGAAGCCTATGATCTATACATTTTTCTCCCCCTTTGGCAACAAGTTACCAAAAAGTTAAAAAAATGCATAGTGCTAAAACGTCTCTCAAGCTTGGCCTTCATGAGGTGGTGTAGAGATGACTCCAAGGACGAAAGCTTCTGTTGATGTAGCTGGAGCTGGTGGAGTGGCTGCTGGAGGTGGCACTGGAGCTGTAGCTGCTGGTGCTGATGATGTAGCTCTAGTATCTGTGACTGGCACTGCAGCAGACCTCTGGCTTAGGGGCACTCTAGCAAAAGCATCTGTAGTTGACTTGCCCTTCTTCTCATCCACTTCCTCCTGAAGTTGCTCAACTGCTGACTGAATCTCAGTTACTTTGACATCAAGATCATAGAATTTCTGCTCAATGATCCTCTCCAAGCTCTCCTGGTTTTGAGTCAGGGTGGCCAAGCCCTTCTCAATCCCCAAAGTGGATTGGATCAGATATCCAAGCTGATGTTGCTTGGTCTTCAAGAACACTTGAGATGCCTCTTCAACAGTTGGCATCCTTGCAGCTTTCTCTACCCTTGCCTTCTCTCTCTTCTCATGTGCTTGCACAGATGTGGGGTCTTCCTCATTCATCACAACAGTGTTATCTTCAAAATCAGGATGCAGAGGAAGGTGCTCCTTGTCCAACAAGTATGTACCTGTACCCATCTTGGAGTTGATGAGCTCCTGAATGTGTGGAGCATACCCACAACTTCTCTTCTGGTCAGCAGCTGTCCTTTTGATTGTCTCTACAATCAGACTCATGACCTTGAACTTCTGAGGCACATCAAACAAGTGTAGCAAATTGATAGCATGTCCTCTGATCATCTTGCGATCTCCTGACTTGGGTAGCAATGTGTGCCTAAGGATCCAGTTGATGGTAGGCAGACCAGACAATAGGTAATGTACTGATCCAAGCTTGTGAGTCAACAAAGCTTTATCTGGGATCTCCTTGTACATGTTGGCCATAGTGTTGTGGTCTTTCTTCTTGGTGGCATACACATCCAAGTCATCTTCATGTTCTTCAGGGGCATTTATCAGCTTGGCCCATTCTTCAACTGTGGACTGGTACCTAGTACATTCAGACATCCATATTATCCTCCCATCTAGATAGACATGGGCAGTGGAGTAAAACTGCATGATCAGCTCATCATTCCATTTTGTGAGCTTCTGAGCCACAAATGCATCAACTCCACAAGCCTTGAAGCTGTCATAGACTCCTGGATAGTGATCTTCATTTTCTTTGATGTATTCCCAATCAACCCATCTCATGTCACAGACAATGGGCTTCTTGTCAAGCATGATAGTCTCATAGAAATCTTGTGTTCCTTTGTGTGGAACCTGTAATCCACAACAGTTCTCCTCCTGACATCATATGGATCAGACTGTCTCCACAATCTCAGTCCTGCATCCTTCCTGATCCTCATATCTTCTGCAACAGGATGTGCATCATTATGGTCAGAGATCTTTGGCTTCAACTTTCTCAAAACAAGTGAATCATCTTCTTCATGGGGCCTTGTTCTTCTCCTCAGCTAGAATACTCCTGGTGTTTCTCTTGGGTTTTGGGGGCTTCTGAGCTGGAGCTTTGGGAGCAGACTTGGGCTTTGATGGAGCATCCCCTGGTCTGATTGCATCTCCCATAAGCTTCTGAGCTTTGGGTGCTGATGCAGCATCCTCTTCCTCTTCCTCTTCCTCTTCTCCTTCAGAATATCTCTTCATTGAGGGCTTGCCAAGAACTCTGGCAGTAGTTGTTCTTGCCCTCTTCTTCTTCTTCTTCTTTTCCTCACCAGCTGCCTCTTCTTCAGATTCAATGGTGAACTTCATAGTTTCACCTGTTGCAACCTTCCTTGGCTTTGACATTGGCACTATTCTTGCTGGAGCCTTTGTTTTCAGTCCTGGCTTATTTGCAGCAGCTGTGCCATACTCCTTTTTCAGCACCTTTTTCCTTGAAGTGGCCTCATCCTCAACAGCCACATAATCCTCATCCTCGGAATCTGAGGTTCTCTTCTTCCTAGATCTGGTTGCTGCCTTGGGCAAGTTGCTTGGAGTGCTCCTGCTGCCATCATCATAGCTGCTTGAGGGACTAGTGCCCTCACTCATCTGAACCTGCTCTTCAGACTTGTTCTGACTGTCACTTTGACCAGACATCTCTGCAAACTGTCTGACAGTAGACCCTGTGAATAGGTTGTAGATGACCTAGTGTAGATGAGCATCACAAAGTACAGTGGTTTTGCAAAACAATTGAGTCAAAAAGCTTCGTTTTAGTTCTCTACAGAAGTGATCTCGGAGCTACCGAATTGACAGACTCGGTGATACCGAAGCAACACTTGGAACCTAAACTGGTGAACTCGGTTGGGCCGAGTCACAGTTTGGTGCCACCGAGATTGCTAGGGTTTCACAGGATCTTGAACTCGGTCACACCGATTTGCACATTTCGGTCAGACCGAAAAGCGCATGTGCAATGGCCTAAGCCGAATCGGTGAGACCGATTTCTACAGTTCGGTCGGTCCGAGATGAGTTCTGCAGAGAGCTAACCCTAAATTTTTTGAATCAACCTAGACCTAAGGAAGTTTTAGCTAGACAAGATGATTTCATACGTGGCAAGAATCATGGCAAAGCAATGTGCTACGAATCGGCGTTAAGGAATAGCACAAAGATCAAGTTCATACCCTAATTCGGCGATGAACTTGCTACGGCGGCAACGGCGGGGCAGATTGCCGTTGACGGCGGCGGAGACCAGCGGCGGGAGGTCGCTGGCGGCGAGAAGATGATCCGGAGACCCGAGGAGGCAGAGCAGGTCACGCGCGGGTGAAAGTTTTTGGAAAATTTTCCAAAATTTGACCCGTCAGTATATATAACCTGACCCTGTCGGTGTGACCGAGTGGAACAACTCGGTGGCACCGAGATGCAAAACTGTGAGCAGTTACTGGTGTGACTGAAAAGTTCTAATCGGTTGCACCGAGATTGAAAACCTAGATCAACTTACTGATCTTGGTATGACCGAAAAGGGTGAATCGGTCAGACCGAAATGCACAAAGAGGTTTTGGAAGTTTAAGTCTATGACGAATCGGGGACTCCGAGTGCTCCTCACACAGAGTGGTTCGAATCTGACTTGATCAAACTTTGTGATGTAGCATGAATAGAGTTTGATACGAGGAAAGCATAGATAGCTAGAGGGAGTTCTTAGGCATTCTTGTCCATCCATTTGGCAAAAGAGAAAAAGCCAAACAATCAAAGCAACAAATGGATGTCCTCGAATGAGTAAAATATGCATCCAACATGCTCACACAATAAAATGACAAATGAAATATGTGACAAAGCATGCACAAACACTCTAGCATCTATCAAGCAATTTGGCGATGACTAGGTCATCTATATATATGAGTATATTGACTTAGGAGTCAAATGAGAACATTTGATCATAGGTCATACTCATCGTTTAAGCACAAGTGGGGTTACCACTTTTACATAAAGCATTGTTGTGCTCACACCATTAGAGTTGCTTTAGCTCAATTGATTAGAGTAAAGCTCCCCCTAGATGTGATATCCCCCCAAAGAGGGATGAACTAACCTTGGGTTTTGTCGATGAAGACTTCATGTAGGTGTTGAAGATGTTGGTGCTCAATGTTGATGTAGATCATTCGGAGCAATCCTTTGGAGTGAGTTGCACTTTCAATACCTACACGGGTTAGTCCCACAAGGAACAAGCAAGGATATCCGTAGACATAGAGTGATGTTCACACAAGATGATGTCCGTGAATGCATTAGGTTACCTTGTCCCTTGTCTTACCAACAAGAGGGTTTGTGACTCCTTGAACTAGTGCAAGATATGGAAGTTGTTTGCACTTGTCATTGCCAAAATGATGAGAGTGAAGTATGTTGGCGGAGTCACCATCAAGAACTCTCTAGTTCTTCTTCTTCAGGATCCACACCATCTTGATGGGAATCCTTGGGGTTGTAGTCGTACTTGATGAAGTAGAACTTGATGTAGTCTTGGGAACCCACTTGACCAAGGCCTTAGGAGCTTCTTCAAATGCATCAATCTCCTCTTGAAGCTTGTCCTTGCCTTTTTGCTTGTGGTCTTGTGGTGGAAGATCATCTTGAGCTTGTGTTCCTTGGAAAGAAGTAGGATCATACTTCTCTTGTTGAGGAACAAACTTCGTCTTGGGGTATTGATCTTCTTCCCACTCGACTCCATTGGTATTGAACTTCCGTTCAAAACCAACACCTTGATTCTTCCAATGTGTTCCTTGCTTGCGTACAATTTCCTCAAATTGCTTACTTCCGGCAAGACTCTTGTAAACACCTTTCTCTATAATTCCCTTCAATAAGCTATTTTCTTGCTCAAGTGTAACTTGGCTAAGAGAATCATTAGTGGAATCAAGAGAACTACTAGAAGCAACAACATTGGATTTAGCATGATTGTTGTTACTACTAGAGGAAGAATCTTTCTTGTTCTTATTGCTAGATTTAACTTGTGGCATGTAAGTAGACAAGAGTAAACGCTTGGCAATGTAAGAAGAACTTTTCTTGCGAAGATCATCATTGATTGCTTTTAAGAACTCATGCTCTTGCTCAAGGTTGAGCTTTTCAAAGCGTAGCTTCTCATGAGTCTTTAAAAGTTCTCGATGATCTTCCAAGGTAGTTTCATGAGCTAACTTAAAAGTGTTTAGTTCTTTAGTTAGATGGTCAATCTTTTTCTTACCATCATTCGTTTTATCTTGATTAGCATGATCATTTGCAAGTTCATCAAAATTTTCATAACTAGAGTTGTCAACAAGTAAATCATCATCTCCTAGCAAATCATCTTCATCACTATTGAAATCAACATACTCGGGGTGTGTTACCTTTGGACCTTTGGCCATGAAGCATCTCCCAATTCCTTCATTTGGCGAGTCAAATATGTCGTAGGAGTTGGTTGACACAAGTGCTAGACCGGCAACACCTTCATCTTGAGTATATTCAGATTTGGAGTGATAACTTCTTTCGTAGTGATGGTCGGAGTCGGAGCCAGATACCCATTCACCAACATGAGCTTGATGTCTTCTTTATGTGTAGCTCCTAGATGACTTGTCCTTCCTCTCCGAATCCTTGCTTCTCCGAGAGGGTCTTCGTTCATAACAATCATCTCTACTCCTCCTCTCTCTTGGTGGTGATTCTTCTCTCCTATTTCTTCTCTTGGGAGAATCTTCTCTTCTTTTGTAGGGAGCCGTATGATGAGGACATAGACCTGGGGTAGGGTAATAGGCCTGACCTATACCTCCTACCTAAGGTCCTTGTCCTAGAAGCAAAGAGGTTCAAGAGTAAATAGAGGGGACCCAACAAAGGTGTCGAGTGTAATCCACTCGACCTTCCATTCACTCGGAGACCCCCCTTTGTTTCTGTCACTCGACCACTAAAACACTCGACATGCAGAAGACCTAAAGCCACTCCGCGCAGCAACGGTCGGGCATTTACTCTTAGACTTAATAGTCATTTATATTACTTTACTACAGATGTTACATGTAACGCTCCTGCTTTATGAACATTGAACTCCTTGTAACGTGGGCTGGCCGGGGTCCTGGCGCACTCTATATAAGCCAACCCCTCCACTGGCACAAGGGTTCGCACCTCTGTAACACACACACATATAATCCAGTCGATCGCCTCCGGGCTCCGAGACGTAGGGCTATTACTTCCTCCGAGAAGGGCCTGAACTCGTAAAACTTGTGCGTACAGCTTCTCCATAGCTAGGAACTTGCCTTTACATCCCTACCCCCCATTCTACTGTCAGACATAGAACCACGATAGTTGGTGCCCACCGTGGGGCAGGTGTTTTAGCGACTTGTTGGAGAAGTTGCAATTTTTCCGATCCCCATCAGCATGGTTTCAGGCAGAGGATTGATCGAGGGCCGCGAGATCTGTCTCGGCGCGCTCGTGTTCGTCGTAGACGACTCCTCTTGGCTCCAAGAGGCTCCACTCGACGTCGAGGCGCTCCCCGTCCGCGGGGCAACGCACTTTCGCGCATGCATCCGCGGCGTCCTCCTGCGGCAGCCGTCGACCCAGTATCGGTCGGCTCCTGTGGCGTCTTCACTCCCTGCAGCCCTCCGGCACAAGCGTTCCGGTCGGTCGAGGCTCCAGCGGTGGGTGAGGCATGCGGTGGCTCGCCAGTCGGCCACCCCTCAAGTCGCGGCAATCGAGCCCGACGAAACTCTCTACGGCCTGTTCGACCTGTCGACTGGCTCCGTTGAGACTGCATCCGAGTGCGACAACAGTGACCCTACGGCGGAGGTCCTAGTGGTCAACGTACCGCGCAGTCCTCCTGGCTTCCCCCGCGTCGATGGTGGTGATGGCGGAGGCGATCCGTCGCGTGCCCACGAGGAGTACCGCCCCGAGCCCCTCTCTTCGCTGCAGAGGGAAGAGCTTCGCCGCCGTAACGTGGAAGCACTTCACACTCCTATCGTTGGAGAAACCCCCGAGGCTCGGGCCTTGGAGGAGGTGCGCCTGGCCAACTTGGCTGAGCGCACTCGACTGGAGAATCTCCAGCACGCACTCGACGAGCATGCTCGGCAGCGAGTTCCTGAATCCAGTCGACGTCAACTCTTTCCGCCTCCAACCCAGGTATATCGAACTCCGATCCAGAATCTCACAGCTGCTGCCCGAATAGCAGAGTCGATTCAGCCTTCCCAGTCGGAGGCTGGTAGGGGTTTGCTGCAGATCCGGGCTTTGCTTCGGGCGGCGGGGGAGCAGAACACAGCTGTGTCACAGTCTCGAAATAGGATTCATAGTAGGTCTGTGATGGCAGATACAGTTCAGTCGGCTCATAGCCCGAGATCGCCTCTAAGGCGTGAGGGACATGGAGATCGATAGGATCAGTACATGAACCGTGAGCAATACGATCGTCGTCGAGTACCCATGCCTCCCCCAAGGAGTGGGTCATACGCGCCTCGGCAAGACGATGACAGACGCCCTCACAGTGGTGGGCGAAGGATTCCAGTCGACCCCCGGGTGCCGGGCTTTGACGCGAGTGTAACACCCCGCATGTAACTTGCCATATTTGTAACTCCGACTCTTGCCATTTCCGGCTATGTGTTATGTTTTTCCCTCCGTTGTCGGGTTTTGTCTTTCGTTTTGTATTTTGTCATGTCATGCATTGTCATATCATGTCATCATGTGCATTGCATTCGCATACGTGTTCGTCTCTTGCATCCGAGCATTTTCCCCGTTGTCCGTTTTCCAATCCGGCGCTCCTATCTCCTCTGGTGCACCCCTCTTGTTTTGTTTCGTGTGTGTGTGTCAAATTTTCTCGGAATGGACCGAGGCTTGTCAAGTGGTCTTAATATACCACCCGGAGACTACCGGTCATGTTTCGTTCCATTCGGAGGTCGTTTGGTACAACGGTTAACCGGGCATCCGCAAAGTCCATTTGAGTGTCCAGAAAAAACCCCCTCTAAAACCAGCCCAAAACCCACCAAACTCTCTTCCATGCTCTAGGTCGTTCGATCACGATCGTGTGGGCGAAAACCGCACCTCATTTGGAGTCTCCTAGCTCCCTCTACCTATAAAACTCCATCTCCCCCGAAAAACGGGATCACAGACGAACCCTAACCCTCTCCCTCCGCGCCGCGCCGGACGCGTCCGCTCCGGCCGGACAACGTCCGCCGCGCCGCCCAACCAGTCCCGTGGCGACACGTGGCCGCCTCCGGCCTCGCCCCGCCGCCGGCCCCCGCGGCCCGCCGCCTCCGCGCCCGCGCGCCTTCCCCCGCCGCCGGCCAGTGCTCCGCTGCCTCCTCCTCGCCGCGCCGCCGCCGTGGCCTCGTCGCCGCCGGCCGGCCCCGCGGGGCTTCTCCGCCGCCGCCCGTCGCGCCTCCCGAGGCCGCCGCCTCCTCGCCCCTCCGGTCGCCTCCACCTCCGCCTAGCGCCGCCCACCGCCGGTGCCGAGCCCCGCCGTCGACCCACCTCGCCGGAGCCGAGCCCGAGCTCCTGTAGCTCGGCCCAGCCCCGATCGGGATCTGGTACGGTTGCCCCCGTTGACTTTTTCTCGCCCCAAATTTCTTCCAAGTCCCCAGATTTCATCTGCATATGCCTCTGTTCATAGCTCCGTAACTCCGTGCATGTAGCTCCGATTCGCGCATGTAATATGTCAAATTGTTCGTCTCGTGATGCTCTTCATTTTTTTCAATTGCACCATGTTCATTAGAGGTCAACTTGATGCCCAAATATCTGTTGGAAGAGGGCTAGTTGCTGTTATTCTCTGATTCTTGACAGAACTTGGAGATTTGCCATTTTTGTATCATTTATTCTGTGCATCCTTTGAGCATGAGCTCTACATGTGTTTTGAATTATGCCATTCCATATTTCCAGTGGTGTAGTCCATGTATTTTTCTGACCTCTGTGGTGACTAGCACAAGCATGCAAAGTAGGCCCCGTAATAATTCTGATTTCAGGGACTTAGTGATTTCTCCAAGTCCTTGTCTGCTGTAATTTTGTTGCCATGTAAACTTGATGCTACAGAGAGATCCATGCATATTTTGGAGATGTTCATTAAGGATGTTTTGTAGCTATAGTTGTAATAGATCCATTCCTGGAATTTTTTGAAATTATGAAGTGCCATAGCATGACTCAATCTTGCTCTACTTTTGCTATAAAATATTTCTGGCAGATTCTTAACATGATATGCATTTTTGCCAAGCTTATTGTAGTTGATCCATACATGCTATGCTTTTGTTCTTGCCATGGATAGCTTCATAAACATGCCATATTGCTGTAGGTGTGCTTGTTTTGTAGTTCATTGCTCTGTATTGAGTGCATCAAGCTCACAAAGAGGCCTACATATTAATATTTCTGCCATGCTCTGAAACCTGATAACGAAACTTGCTATGTTTACATGCTTTCCATCATATCTTCTGATCCTTTTTGGCCTATCGTCATTAAGGGACTTTTGTCATGTGTATTTAGTACAACACTTCTATGCCTTGCTTTGCTATGTTAAGTTCCTGTAGCATGTTGATTTCGTGCTCTGAACATTGCTACCTGATGCTGATTTCTGCCATCTCCAGTTTTTCACTAGGTGTGTGAACCTGTAATCTTTTGCACTTTTGCCATGCTTGTTTGAGCTTGATATGTTGTGAACTAGCCGTAGCTCAGTGTTCCTCTTTTTTCAAGCATCTCCTGTAGTTTACTGTCATGTGCTTTGTTGCTATGTTGGGGTGCTGTAGCATTGTTACTTGTTGCATTTTAAGTGCTATCTTGCTGTTAATCGCAGATTCGTGTCATTCTTGTTTTACTTGCCATTTGCAAACCGTGCATCCGATTCCGGTGATCTTTATATCGATTTCGACCGAAATCATCTCATCTTTCCACTGGCATGCTTGGTTTGCCAAGTTACTGCCATGTTCATCATTTTCCTTCCGGAGCACGCATATGCATCGCATATCATATCTTGCATATCATACATGTTTTGCATCATGTTGCTTGCGCATTTCTCGTTGTTGATTGTGGTTCCGTTTGTTTGTGTTCTTGTCTTGGGTAGAGCCGGGAGACGAGTTCGTGAACGAGGAACCTATCGAGTACGCTTACGAGGATCAAGCTTTCGACAACTCTGAGAACCTTGCAGGCAAGATGACCACCCCTCGAAATCACTTCTATCTTTGCTATGCTAGTTGTTCGCTCTATTGCCATGATCGCTACCTATCACTTGCTATATCATGTCTCCCATTTTAGCCATGTCAGCCCTAACCATCCTTTCCTAGCAAACCGTTGTTTGGCTAAGTTACCGCTTTTGCTCAGCCCCTCTTATAGCGTTGCTAGTTGCAGGTGAAGTGAAGTTTGTTCCATGTTGGAACATAGATATGTTGGGATATCACAATATCTCTTATTTAATTAATGCATCTATATATTTGGTAAAGGGTGGAAGGCTCGGCCTTATGCCTGGTGTTTTGTTCCACTCTTGCCGCCCTAGTTTCTGTTATACCGGGATTATGTTCCTTGAGTTTGCGTTCCTTACGCGGTCGGATGATTTATGGGACCCCCTTGTCAGTTCGCCTTGAATAAAACTCCTCCAGCAAGGCCCAACTTTGGTTTTACCATTTGCCACCTAAGCCTTTTCCCCCGGGTTTTCGCGAGCCCGAGGGTCATCTTTATTTAAACCCCCGGGCTAGTGTTCCTCTGAGTGCTGGTCCAAACTAGAGCCACTTGCAGCGCCACCTTGGGGAAACTCGAGGATTGGTTTTAGCTGTACGTAGTGTTCATCCGGTGTGCCCTGAGAACGAGATATGTGCAGCTCCTATCGGGTTTTGTCGGCACATTCGGGCGGCTTTGCTGGTTTTGTTTTACCATTGTCGAAATGTCTTGTAAACCGGGATTCCGAGACTGATCGGGCCTTTCCGGGAGAAGGTTTATCCTTCGTTGACCGTGAGAGCTTATGATGGGCTAAGTTGGGACACCCCTGCAGGGTATTATCTTTCGAAAGCCGTGCCCGCGCTTATGAGGCAGATGGGAATTTGTTAATGTCCGGTTGTAGATAACTTGTCACTTGACCCAATTAAAATACATCAACTGCGTGTGTAGCCGTGATGGTCTCTTCTCGACGGTGTCCGGGAAGTGAACACGGTCTGAGTTATGTATGATGTAAGTAGGTGTTCAGGATCACTTCTTGGTCATTGCTAGATGACGACCGTTCCGTTGCTTCTCTTCTCGCTCTCATTTGCGCAAGTTAGCCACCATATATGCTTTTGCCGCTGCAGCTCCACCTCTTTGCACCATCTTTTCCTACAAGCTTAAATAGTCTTGATCTCGCGGGTGTGAGATTGCTGAGTCCTCGTGACTCACAGATTCTACCAAAACAGTTGCAGGTGCCAACGATGCCAGTGCAGATGATGGCGTCGATCTCAAGTGGGAGTTCGACGAGGAACGTGGTCGTTACTCTGTGTCTTTTCCTGATGATCAGTAGTGGAGCCCAGTTGGGACGATCGGGGATCTAGCATTTGGGGTTGTCTTATTTTCATCTGGATTTTGACCGTAGTCGGTCTATATGTTTGTATTTTGGATGATGTATGTTTAATATTATGTATTGTGTGAAGTGGCAATTGTAAGCCAACTCTTTATCCCATTCTTGTTCATTACATGGGATTGTGTGAAGATGACCCTTCTTGCGACAAAACCACTATGCGGTTATGCCTCTAAGTCGTGCCTCGACACGTGGGAGATATAGCCGCATCGTGGGCGTTACAGCGAGATCCATTCTCGTTCAAGGTCTGGTTGACAGGAACAGAGCACACAGAGATGGCCACGATAGAGAGTACCCGACCGGCAGCAGGGTGCATGTTTCAGGTCTCGAGTGTTTCAGCAGAGCCATCAGAGCAGAAGTGATTCCTCCCAACTTCAGGTTGGCGACTGGAGTCAGCAAGTTCACTGGTGAATCCAAGCCTGACACTTGGCTTGAGGACTACCGAGTGGCTGTGCAGATTGGTGGTGGTAATGATGAAGTGGCCATGAAGCACCTTCCTCTGATGTTAGAGGGCTCGTCCAGAGCATGGTTGAATCAGCTAGCACCTGGCAGTATTTATAGCTGGGAAGAGCTTGCCCCAGTATTTGTCAGAACATTTGAAGGTACATGCAAACGGCCAGCAGGGCTGACAGAGCTACAGTCTTGTGTGCAGAAGTCGAATGAAACTTTGAGAGATTATATCCAGAGATGGATCACGTTGCACCACACGGTGGAGAATGTGTCTGATCACCAAGCAGTTTGTGCCTTCAAGGAAGGCGTCAAGTATCGAGAATTGAATCTGAAGTTCGGTCGGACCGGAGATATGTCTCTGAGTCGAATGATGGAAATTGCCACCAAGTATGCTAATGGTGAAGAGGAGGATCGGCTCCGGAGTGGCAAGCACAAAACAGTCGCCCACGAAACCGGGGGAGGGAACTCTAGTCGGAAGCAGAAGCGCAAAGCCGAGCCAGCTGCTCCCGGAGAAGCCTTAGCCGTGACTCAAGGAAAGTTCAAGGGGAAGCCCAAAGGGCCATGGAACCCCAAGAAGGTAAAAGATCAAGATGGAAATGATGTGTTGGATTTGCCACATTCACATCAAAAAAGATGAGGAGGGTAATCTCATTTACCCGAAGCATACCACTCGACAATGTCGTCTCCTAATCCAGCAATTCTGAGAGAAACTGCCCAAAGAGAAGGAGAAAGAATCAGACAAGGTTGAGGATAAGGAAGAGGATGATGATGGTTACCCCCACGTCAATTCAACTCGGATGATTGTTGCTGATGTTGAGAGCAAAAGTCGACTGAAAGTCATCAACAGAGAAGTGAACATGGTCGCCCCAGCGATGCCCAGTTATTTGAAGTGGTCTCAGACTGCCATTACATTCGACCAGTCTGATCACCCAACACACATAGCCACCCCTGGGATCCAAGCGTTGGTGGTCGACCCAGTCGTCGAAGGCACTCGGTTGACTAAGGTTCTGATGGATGGTGGCAGCGGCCTGAATATACTGTATGCAGAGACCTTGAAAGGAATGGGCATTCTGATGTCCAAACTCAGTGGAAGCCATATGAGTTTCCATGGAGTTATTCCTGGCAAGAAGGCTGAATCACTCGGCCAGATCGCCCTTGATGTGGTTTTCGGTGATTCCAAGAATTACCGCAAAGAAAAGTTGACGTTTGAAGTCGTCGATTTCCAGAGTGCTTATCATGCTATCCTAGGCAGGCCGGCTTATGCCCGTTTTATGGCTGGACCATGCTACATGTACCTCAAATTGAAGATGCCTGGTTCCAAAAGAGTGATCACTATCACTGGCAATCGGAAGAAGGCATAAGAGTGCTTCCATAAGGGCTCAAAGATCGCCGATGCAGAAATGGCAGTAGTGGAATTGCAAGAATATCAAAAGAACGTAGATCCGAGTGATTTGTTGCGAGCAAAGAAGCCTGCCATAGATTGAGCATTTCAGTCGTCTAGTGAAACGAAGCCGATTCATATTCACCCGACCGATCCCAATGCTGCTCCGACTCACATTTCGACAACGCTCGACTCCAAATAGGAAGAAGTGCTCATCCAGTTCCTCCGTGAGAACTGGGACATCTTTGCATGGAAACCTTCTGACATGCTGGGTGTTCCCAGGGGGCTGGCTGAGCACCGTTTGCGAGTCGACCCAAAAGTGAAACCAGTCAAAGAACATCTTCGACGGTCCGCCGTACAGAAGAGAAAAGCGATCGGTGAAGAAGTGGCTCGGCTCCTAGCAGCTGAGTTTGTCCGAGAGATTTACCACTCCGAGTGGCTAGCCAATGTTTTCATGGTCCCCAAGAAGGACGACTCACTTCGCATGTGCATTGACTTCAAGCATATCAATCAGGCCGGCCCGAAAGATCACTTTCCTCTACCCCGCATCGATCAAATAGTCAACTCGACTGCAGGGTGTGAGCGCTTGTCCTTTTTGGACGCTTATTTCGGGTATCATCAGATCCGACTATATGGACCCGATGAGATAAAAACAGCTTTCATCACTACGTTTGGGTGCTTCTGTTATGTCACCATGCCATTCGGCCTGAAGAATGCTGGAGCTACATTCATGAGGATGATTCAGAAGTGTTTACTCACTCAAATCAGTCAGAATGTGGAAGCATACATGGATGACATTGTGGTCAAGTCACGTCAAGGTTCCGACCTGCTGGCTGACCTTGCTGAAACTTTTGCCAACCTCAGAAGGTATGATATCAAGCTTAATCCATCAAAGTGCACATTCGGAGTTCCGGGCGGAAAATTACTCGGTTTTCTCGTTTCTGAACGAGGGATTGATGCTAACCCAGAGAAAGTTGGTGCCATTCTCCAAATGAAACGCCCTGTGCGTGTGCACGATGTTCAGAAGCTTACAGGTTGTTTGCCGCCTTAAGTCGATTCATTTCTCGCCTCGGTGAAAAGGCATTGCCGCTTTACCGACTGATGAAGAAGTCTGATAAGTTCGAGTGGACTCCTGAAGCTGATGCAGCATTTGCAGAGCTCAAAGCCCTGCTTTCCACCCAGCCGGTGCTTGCTGCCCCAATCAGCAAAGAGCCTTTACTGCTTTACATTGCAGCCACTGGACAAGTCGTCAGTACAGTACTTACGGTCGAGCGGGAAGAAGAAGGAAAAGCCTATAAAGTTCAGCGCCCAGTATATTATGTTTCTGAAGTTTTGACTCCATCAAAGCAAAGATATCCACATTATCATAAGCTTGTTTATGGGATTTATATGACCACGCAGAAGGTTGCACATTATTTCTCTGACCACTCCATTACAGTCGTCAGCGACGCACCATTATCAGAGATTCTGAACAACAGAGATGCAACTGGTCGAGTGGCAAAGTGGGCGATTGAACTTCTTCCCTTGGATATCAAGTATGAGGCAAAGAAAGCTATCAACTCCCAAGCAATATCAGATTTCCTGGCCGAGTGGATCGAACAGCAACTGCCGACTCAAGTCCACTCGGAGCACTGGACCATGTTCTTTGATGGTTCCAAGATGCTGAATGGTTCCGGTGCTGGGGTGGTACTGGTATCCCCCCGAGGAGACAAGCTCAGATATGTTCTCCAGATTCACTTTGATTCCTCTAATAACGAAGCGGGATATGAAGCACTCTTATATGGGTTACGTATGGCCATCTCACTCGGCGTCCGTCGCCTCATGGTCTATGGCGACTCAGATTTGGTAGTCAATCAAGTGATGAAAGAGTGGGACGTCAGAAGCCCAGCTATGACTGGTTACTGCAATGCGGTGAGGAAGTTGGAAAAGAAGTTTGAGGGGTTAGAGCTCCATCATATACCCCGACTGAAAAATCAAGCAGCCGATGATTTGGCAAAGATAGGTTCCAAGAGGGAGGCCATTCCCAGCAACGTGTTTTTGGAATACATTCATACACCTTCAGTTCAAGAAGATCCTTTCACTGAAGAGCCCCCGCAGCCTAAGAGCGCCACAGATCCGACTGAAGTCGAAGTCCCAGCCGTGGTCGACCTGGTCATGGAGGTTTTGGTCATCACTCCTGACTGGACAGTGCCATACATTGTGTACATCCTTAGGAAAGAACTCCCAGAAGATGAAGAAGAGGCTCGACAGATCGGCCGTCGATCCAAAGCCTTTACTGTGATAAAAGGACAATTGTTTAGGGTAAGTGTAACTGGAGTCAGCCAGAAATGCATCACACCAGAAGAAGGTCGAGTGATCCTCAACGACATCCACTCGGGGACCTGTGGTCACCATGCGTCCTCTCGGACCATTGTGGCCAAAGCATACCGAGCCGGATTTTATTGGCCACGAGCAAATGAAATGGCGAAAGGTATAGTCGACAAATGTGAAGGCTGCCAGTTTTACTCCAATATGTCCCACAAGCCTGCGTCAGCCCTGAAGACTATTCCACTCGTCTGGCCCTTTGCCGTTTGGGGGTTGGATATGGTTGGACCCCTGAGGACTGGTAGGAGCGGCTTCACTCATGTGCTTGTAGCAGTCGACAAGTTTACCAAGTGGATTGAAGCCAAGCCTATCAAGAATCTTGAAGCCAGTACTGCCGTCAGCTTCATCAGAGAATTGACATTCAAATATGGAGTTCCGCATAGCATCATCACTGACAACGGGTCAAACTTCGATTCTGATGATTTCAGAGCCTTCTGTGCTTCCCAAGGCACGCGAGTCGACTATGCTTCAGTCGCCCACCCCTAGTCGAATGGACAAGCAGAAAGAGCAAATGGCTTGATTCTCAAAGGACTGAAACCCCGACTGATGCGTGATCTCAAACACGCAGCAGGCGCCTGGGTCGATGAACTTCCATCAGTACTTTGGGGATTGAGGACAACTCCCAATCGGTCGACTGGCCGAACTCCATTCTTCTTGGTTTATGGAGCTGAAGTTGTTCTACCGAGTGACTTGCTTCACAATGCACCCCGAGTCGAGCTCTTCTCTGAAGATGAAGCTGAACAGGCCCGGCAGGACGCAGTCAATCTCCTAGAGGAGGAAAGAGAGATGGCCTTAATCCGGTCGACCATTTATCAGCAAGACTTGTGTCGATTCCACGCCAGAAATGTGAGGGGCCGAGCCTTTCATGAGGGAGACTTGGTTCTTCGAGTGGATCAGCAGAAACCACACAAGCTCGCCCCTGCTTGGGAAGATCCCTTCATTGTCACCAGAGTTCTCCACAATGGAGCATACCATCTTTACAATGTCGAGCATCAGAAAGACGAGCCACGGGCTTGGAACGCGGAGCTGCTCCGCCCCTTTTATACTTAAGTACTCATTTGGATGAGATGTAATAAGAAGTACCTTTGTAGTTTGTTTATCAAAGATAAGAGCTTTACAGTCTTCCTAAAGGGTTGTTGTTACTTTTGTTTACGTCTGAAATCCCCAGTGGGTGACTTTGCCGCGAATCCGTTTCGCCTAAGTTTGAAAAATCCTACCGAGTGGTGAGCAAGCCTCTCACTCGAGGACTTAGCCGCGAATCCGTTTCGCCTAAGTTTGTAAAATCCTACCGAGTGGAGAGCAACCCTCCCACTCGGGGGCTTAGCTCCAGTCCAGTACTCGCCTAAGTTTGAAAAATCCCACCGAGTGATGAGCAAGCCTCTCACTCAGGGGCTTAGCTGCAGTCCAGTACTCGCCTATGTTTGAAAAATCCCACCGAGTGATGAGCAAGCCTTTCACTCGGGGGCTTAGCTGCAGTCCAGTACTCGCCTAAGTTTGAAAAATCCCACCGAGTGATGAGCAAGCCTCTCACTCGGGGGCTTAGCTGCAGTCCAGAACTCGCCTAAGTTTGAAAAATCCTACCGAGTGGTGAGCAACCCTCCCACTCGGGGGCTTAGCTGCAGTCCAGAACTCGCCTAAGTTTGAAAAATCCTACCGAGTGGTGAGCAACCCTCCCACTCGGGGGCTTAGCTGCAGTCCAGAGCTCGCCTAAGTTTGAAAAATCCTACCGAGTGGTGAGCAACCCTCCCACTCGGGGGCTTAGCTGCAGTCCAGAACTCGCCTAAGTTTGAAAAATCCTACCGAGTGGTGAGCAACCCTCCCACTCAGGGGCTTAGCTGCAGTCCAGTACTCGCCTAAGTTTGTAAAACCCTACCGAGTGGTGAGCAACCCTCCCACTCGGGGGCTTAGCTACAGTCTAGTACTCGCCTAAGTTCGAAGTCCATCCCTATCCGCAAGGACGACGAGGTGCAGGTCGACTGCAACCTTCTCCTTCGGACCTGCGCCACAAGTACAATGTGCGCTCCGTCCCTATCCGCAAGGATGACGAGGTGCAGGTCGACTGCAACCTTCTCCTTCGGAGCTGCGCCACAAGTACAACGCGTGCTCCTGCCCTATCCGCAAGGACGACGAGGTACAGGTCGACTGTAACCTTCTCCTTCGGAGCTGCGCCACAAGTACAATGTACGCTCCATCCCCGTCCGCAAGGACGACGAGGTACATGTCAACTGGGATCTCCTCCTCAGAGCTGCATCTCAAGTACGAAGATTATTCCGAGTGAAGAGCCAAATCCACTCGAAGGCAAACACAAGCATATTCAGAGATAAACCAAGTTCAGATAAATCCTAAAGTTCCGGACGACGGATCAAAAGTATTCGAGCACCAAGCCCAAAGAAGTTTAACGATTACACAATCACTCGGCATTCCGAGGCAAATAAAAGTGGAGCATAATGTTTTTTGGTCACGCGTCAGGAGAAGGACTGGCTGGGTCACAGAAACTGTCATGATCTATGCTGTCTGCAATGCGAGTGGCAGCGTCAAGAAAAGTGTCCATGAAGGATTGGAAGGTGTGCCTCTTTTTGTTAGCAACCTTAAGCTCCGCCAGCTTGTCTTCTTTGACGTCTTTGCAGTGCACTCGGACCAAGGACAACGTGACATCAGCGCCACAGCGAGCAGATGACTTCTTCCACTCTTGCACTCGGTCAGGTATTTGATTCAGTCGAGCCATCAGAGACTCGAGATCTTGAGATAGTTCCGCCTGAGGCCACAGTTCAGCATCAACCCAAGTCATCGCTGCCTTCAGGCAAGCAAGATAAGCAACCGCGCTGTCCATGCGAGATTCCAACCGCAGCACATTCATCGCAACATCATCCTTGACTGGACAATTTATGGGATCGAGACCCGTCTCGACCCGCCCAGTTTCCGCTTCAAAGTCTTGGCAAAGCTCTGCACAGTCGAGTAAACGGTGAGTCGACGATATAATCAAGCTGGACAGTCGACCGTAATAAGTCAGTCAATCATCAGTACCTTCAAGTTTTAGGACCAGTTTTGCAGCAAGCTAGCCCAGATAAGACTCCATCTCGCCCTTCTTGGCCTTGAGACTCCCAAGCTCGTCAGTCAGCTTGTCCTTGTCTTTCTTCAGTCGCTCGACCTCCCGATTGGCGTTAGAGACAGCAGCCTTTAGTTTGGAGTTCTCCTCTTCTAACTTACCGACTGAAGCAAGCTTCTTGTCAGCAAGCGCCGTTTTCTCTCGCGCTTCCTTGTGTGCAGCAGCAAGATCCAGATCCTTCTTCTCTAAAGCCTGCTTCATTTTCTCTAAAGAATTAACATTCTTCAGACGTGCTTGGAGTTGACGGTTTTCACTACATACATCTGCTCGAGTGGAGTCACTTGGTTCAAAAAATGGAAAGGAGAACGGCCGGCAGTGAGAAAGACAGTTGTCGATTGGTTACCTCCCATGGCAGCTACTTCATCACGAGCAGTCTTGAGATTCTTCTGGGCCAATTCCAGATCAAGGTTGAGGCTGATTTGCTGCTTGTTCATTGCAGAAAGCTGAGCCCCAAGATCACAAGATTTCTGCAGTTTAAGCCATATCAATTGACCAGAATAAAAAGACATCACAATGATAGCTACTCTAAGACTACCGCCGAATCAAACATCCAACGACAGTCTCGGGGACTACACCCAGTGGGTGCACTTGGCGTGCCCCCACCGGTTTGAATAAACACTCGACATGGTCTGCCCAGTGCGAGAGTAAAAAAACAGTTCTCAGACCATAGTCCACTGCCCGCAGTCAACCACGGTCTCGGGAACTACACCCAGTGGGTGCACTTCGCGTGCCCCCACTAGTTCTGGTGTCATTCGACTTGGCCAGTCCAGACCGAGTGACAAAATTCAGATTCTCAGACCATAGTCGACTGCCCGCAGTCAACTATGGTCTCGGGGACTACACCCAGTGGGGGCACTCTTAGTGCCCCCACTAGTTCAAAAATTCAATCCAAGACGACTCAAATTGACTCGTGCAACTTCAAAACAGTCACACTCCAGTGGGTGATCGGACGAGAAATATGATCAATCGGAAATCAACTAACCTGGACATTGGTCTGCAGAGCAGCTCCGGCGTTGAAGGCCACCTGGCTGGCCTCATGCACCACTTTCATCTGCCCCATCACAAGTTTCAACTGAAGAAGAGCTTCCTTGGCGGCAGACGGTGGGTCATCCGGGGTTTGATACGCAGTAAAAAGCGATGATGGCAAAGCAGTCGGGGCAACCGCTGGGTCCGATGCATGGGGTTGTATTGGTACAGTAGAAGTCTGAGTAGCTGATCCTGATGGGCAATCAGTCAACAGCGGGATAGCGAAAGTGACGTTGGTACGTGCCGTATCTGACGATCGCTCGATGGCCGTCCCAGGCATATCAGTCGATTGAGGAACCTGGGCCTCAGGCGCTTTCCCGCTCAGTTCCTTGTCCCTCCTCCTCCTTCCCCTCAGCGGCACTTCTTCTTCATCGTCCGGGAGCACAACAACGTCCCGTGGCGCTGCAACAAACAGAGAAAGTCAAGGAGATAGCTGACAAACAATCCAGTCGTCCAAATAAACTCGAGTCAGGCAAACTTACTGGCTTTGGAGGTAGCTGCGTCGTCGGTTTCCTCATTGTCTGGGGTCTTGTCGATATCCATATCAGTCGCAGCCGACGCCGGGCTGCAAAGGTTCATCATCCACTCGGTCAGTACAAGAGAATCGGTCAGAACAAGAAAATACGGAGAGAACAATTACCCAGAAGCAACAGGAACGTCCATCTTGATCCTAGGCAAGGTCTTCCGAGCCTTCGAAGGATTGATCTTGGGCTGCTTAGTGACCTCTCAGCCAATTCTGGAGTCGAAGACCGAGCGCACTTTTGAGATGGAGCGCTCGAGGCCACAGCCTTGCCGCGCCTGCCCGCGGGATCATGGCGCTGCTTGGATCGACGTTCAGAACAAGGTGGTGGGTCGGCTACCACCTCGTCGTCCGACTCATCGCTCTCATCCTCATCATCGTCGGCTGGTGACTCCCACTCGCCGCTCTCCTCCGCGCTGTCCTCGCCTTCATGGTACTGCTCCAGAGCTTGTCTGCCATTGGGCATTGAGTACATCTCTGTATAAATCTACAAAACAAGTAGCCGAGTGGAAATCAGTCGGATCAACAAACAGTCAGAAAACACATCCAAATTCAATCAGTTGTAATGGCCAAACCTTGTCTGGCTGGTTGCTGTCGCTGAAAGGTTTGACTCTCCTTGCGCCCCTGGGGTTGTCCTTGTTCCCGGTGATGCCGCTCAGCCACTCGGCCACCGTTTTGGCCGTCACCTCCTCCGGATGAACCCGAGCGGTATCACCAGCCCCGGAGTACATCCACATGGAGTGGTCACGAGCTTGGAGTGGTTGAATGTGCCGACTGAGAAACACCTCCAGCAGATCCATGCCGGTGACACCTTGGTTGATCAGTTGAACTACCCTCTCGACCAACATGCCCGTCTCCGCCTTCTCCACGGCGGTCACTTTCAATGAAGATGGAGTCTGAAC
Organism: Triticum aestivum; assembly: GCF_018294505.1. Taxonomy (NCBI): domain Eukaryota; kingdom Viridiplantae; phylum Streptophyta; class Magnoliopsida; order Poales; family Poaceae; genus Triticum; species Triticum aestivum. Next base: position 264,556,044 of record NC_057808.1, read on the forward strand.
ACGGTCAAAAGAGAAAGGGGGAAGTCCAGTTGAGTGACCCGGGGTCGCGATATCCTGGCAATAGAACCAGGTCGACTGCCAGCCCCTCACCGACTCAGGGAGAGTCATCGGAGGGAAGGAACTCCTCTTCCTCTTCTGAATACCCAGACCCCCACACATCTGGATAACATGGGTTTTCTTGTCGTTCGAGTTCGCTTTCTTCACTGATTGGGAGTGGATAGTGAAAATGTGCTTGAAAAGACCCCAGTGCGATCGACACCCCAGGAAATTCTCGCACATGGACACGAATGCGGCAAGATATGTGATGGTGTTGGGAGTAAAATGATGGAGTTGAGCCCCGAAGAAATTCAAGAAACCTCAAAAGAAGGGGTGTGGAGGAAGCGAGAAGCCGCAGTTGACATGGGTGGCCAGCAGAACACACTCACCCGGTCGCGGCTGTGGCTCCTTTTCCCCCTCCGGCAACCGCGCAGACTCGTGGATGATCAACCCTAGCTCGGCCATATCGTCCAGGTCTTCCTACTGAAGTGAGGATCAGATCCAATCTCCCTGGATCCAACCCGACGGCAGCCCCGAGCGCGATGAAGATCCCTGATTCATCCTCTTGCTTTTCGCCGCCCCCGTTGCCTTCTTCGCATGTTCTAGCGCCGCCGTTCTCTCCTTCCCCATGGCGGCGGAGCGGCGGCGTCGAGGGTGGAGAAGCCGAACGAGGTAAAGGAGCAAGAGGAAGAAGAGGGAGAATGGGCACGCACAGTCCGGACGACTCGGCCTCGCCGCTTTTAAGGGCCTACTTCCGAGTGGCTGACGCGTGGGTCCGGGCGATCACACCAAAGATTCCATGTCAAATATAACATTCGACGGATGACGTTATAAAACCAGTCTGTCATTTCTGAATCGATCAAGGCAACTGAAACTAAGCCGAAGTTCCAACAACTGGCATCCATTTGGAGATGAAAGCAAGAGCCAGAGCAAAGTCAACTTCAAGCTTCTTTTCACTCGGACCTCAATCCATTCGGGGGCTAATGATGACGACATAGACCTGGGGTAGGGTAATAGGCCTGACCTGTACCTCCTACCTAAGGTCCTTGTCCTAGAAACAAAGAGGTTCAAGAATAAATAGAGGGGACCCAACAAAGGTGTCGAGTGTAATCCACTCGACCTACCATTCACTCGGAGACCCCCCTTTGTTTCTGGAACTCGATCACTAAACCACTCGACGTGCAGAAGACCTAAAGCCACTCCGTGCAGCAACGGTCCGGCATTTACTCTTAGACTTAATAGTCATTTATATTACTTTACTACAGACGTTACCTGTAACGCTCCTGCTTTATCAACATTGAACTCCTTGTAACGTGGGCTGGCCGGGGTCCTGGCGCACTCTATATAAGCCACCCCCTCCACTGGCACAAGGGTTCGCACCCCCTGTAACACACACGCATATAATCCAGTCGACCGCCTCCGGGCTCCGAGACGTAGGGCTGTTACTTCCTCCGAGAAGGGCCTGAACTCATAAAACTCGTGCGTACAGCTTCTCCATAGCTAGGACCTTGCCTTTACATCCCTACCCCCATTCTACTGTCAGACTTAGAACCACGACACCGTACACTCATTGGAATAATGTCCGGTTCATCCACAATTGTAGCAATTACGCTGACGACTAGAAGATCTTTTGTTATTGTAGGACCTTGACTTGGAACTTCTTTCCTTGCTTCTACTCTTGTAGAACTTGTTGAAGTTCTTCACCATTAGGCTCATTTCTTCATTGAAGGTTTGTTTCTCACTTGATGATGTGGGAGCTTCACATGAGGCTTTGTAAGCACCACTTGACTTGTTGTGGAGCCCTTCCTTATCCTTGGGTGAAATCTCATGAGCAACAATTCTTCCAATGACTTCCGTTGGCTTGAGATCTTTGTAATTGGGCATCATTTGGATCAATGTGCACACGGTATCATATTTTCCATCCAAGGCTCTTAGGATCTTCTTGATGATGAATCTATCGGTCATCTCTTCACTTCCTAAGCCGGAAATCTCATTTGTGATGAGAGCAAGCCTAGAGTACATTTCAGCGACACCTTCACCATCCTTCATTTTGAACTTGTCAAGTTGACTTTGAAGCACATCCAATTTGGATTCCTTGACGGAGTCGGTACCTTCCTGCATATCAATCAAAGTATCCCAAATTTCCTTTGCATTCTCAAGACGGCTGATTTTGTTGAATTCTTCGGGGCACAATCCGTTGAAGAGAATACCACAAGCTTGAGCATTGTATTGCAGCATCTTTAACTCTTCTGGGGTAGCTTCACGGTTCGGTTCTCTACCATCAAAGAATTCACCTTGCAAGCCAATACACGCAATAGCCCAAACGGCGGGGTTATGTCCAAGAATATGCATTTTCATCTTATGCTTCCAACTAGCAAAACTAGTACCATCAAAGTAAGGACCTCCATGGTGGTAATTTCCCTCGCTAGACGCCATACTCTCCTAGGTTGTGAAACCAAGGCTATGACCACAAAAAGCTATGGAAATCAAAGCAAATGGAGACCAAAGCTCTGATACCACTTGTAGGATCGAAAGTATGTCTAGAGGGGGGGTGATTAGACTACTTGACCAAATAAAAATCTAGCCTTTTCCCAAATTTATTTCTTGGAAGATTTTAGCAACTTACCACAACTCAAGCAATCAACCTACACACGCAAATTCTAAGAGTATAGCAGCAGAATGTAAAAAAATTGCACATGAAGGTAAAGGGAGGAGTTTGAGGGAGCAAACGCAATGTTGACACAAAGATTTTTTATCCGTGGTTCCGATAGGTGGTGCTATCGTACATCCACGTTGATGGAGACTTCAACCCACGAAGGGTAACGGTTGCACGAGTCCACGGAGGGCTCCACCCACGAAGGGTCCACGAAGAAGCAACCTTGTCTATCCCACCATGGCCGTCGCCCACGAAGGACTTGCCTCACTCGTGTAGATCTTCACGAAGTAGGCGATCTCCTTGCCCTTACAAACTCCTTGGTTCAACTCCACAATCTTGACGGAGGCTCCCAAGTGACACCTAACCAATCTAGGAGACACCACTCTCCAAGAGGTAATAGATGGTGTGTTGATGATGAACTCCTTGCTCTTGTGCTTCAAATGATAGTCTCCCCAACACTCAACTCTCTCTCATAGGATAGGATTTGGTGGAAAGATGATTTGAGTGGAAAGCAACTTGGGGAAGGCTAGAGATCAAGATTTATGTGGTTGGAATGGAATATCTTGACCTCAACACAAGTGTAGGTGGTTCTCTCTCAGAAAATGTATGTTGGAAGTGTAGGCATGTTCTGATGGCTCTCTCCACGAATGAAGAGTGGGTGGAGGGGAATATATAGCCTCCACACAAAATCTCCGTTACACACAATTTACCAAACTCGGTGGGACCGATTCAGAGAACTCGGTTGGACCGATTCGGTTCATAATGTGACCGTTAGGGTTTTCGGTGGGACCGACATGTCAACTCGGTGGGACCGATGTCATTAGGGTTAGGGCATAACGTAATCTCGGTGAGACCGATTACACAAAATCGGTGGTAATAGACTACCCAGAGGGTTGGTCAGGCAAACTCGGTGGGACCGATTCGCTCATCTCGGTTGGACCGAAACGTTACGAAAGGCAAACAGGGAGTTTGCATTGCTATCTCGGTGGACCGATCGCTCATCTCGGTTTGACCGAAACGTTACGAAGGGAAACAGAGAGATTACAATCCCATCTCGGTGAGACCGAGATCCCTATCGGTGAGACCAAAAAGACTAGGGTTTGTGGCAGTGGCTATGTCAAGTGAACTCGGTGGCGCCGGATAGATCAAATCGGTGGGGCCGAGTTTGACTTTTGGTTTGGGACATATTTGGATGTGAGAAAGTAGTTGAGGGTTTTGGAGCATATCACTAAGCATTTTGAGCAAGAACCTCATTAGGCAACACCTCACCCCTCTTAATAGTATTGGCTTTTCCTATGGACTCAATATGATCTTGGATCACTAAAAATAAAAAGTAGAGTCTTGTGCTTTGAGCTTGAGCCAATCCTTTTGTCCTTAGCATTTTGAGGGGTCCACTTTCTTAATCCATGCCATGCCAATCATTGAGCTTTCCTGAAATATTTATGTCGGATGTGGGGTTCCGGCAAACCCTTAAGGTTCGAACACTGGGGTGCGCGCGAAGTCTTTCCCTCCTACCAATCTACGCCCTAGCTCGCTAAGATCTCGTGGACGAACTCGACAAACTCGCAACACAGAAACACACGGGATTTATACTGGTTCGGGCCACCGTTGTGGTGTAATACCCTACTCCAGTGTGGTGGTGGTGGATTGCCTCTTGGGCTGATGAAGAACAGTACAAGGTGAAGAACAGCCTCCTGAGGTTGAGGTGTTCTTGTGCTAGTGTTGGCTTTCGATCTGTTCGAGTTGTCCCTACTACTGTGGTGGCTAGACCTATTTATGGAGGTCCTGGTCCTCTTCCCAAACATTGAGCGGGAAGGGAGCCAACAACGGCGGGCAAATTTGAAGGGGGACAGCTAGTACAAGCTATCCTGACAAAAGTGGTCTTCACCTGTGAGAAGCTCTGGTGGTGACGCCGTCTTGGGCTCCACGATGACCGCCGCCTTGCTGTCCTCCTGGTCTTGGTCTCGTTGCACCGATATAGCAACATTTGCCTGATGCCTCGGTACTCCTCGCCTGCGCTGGGTTCCTTAGCACCAAAGAGGAAACAAGGACGCGGCGCGCGCTGGCGCCCGCCTGGTGTCGATCGTCATGGCTCAGGTCACGAGAGCTTCGCGAGGTTTGCCCCGCCTTGATATCTCCGCTCCTCATGAGCCCGCCTGACTAGGCCATTCCTGAGGAGGTCTTGCACGTCTGCCTCGCGAGGCTTGGCCCCTCGTGAGGGTCTTGGATGCCTTGTTGATGAAGATGGGTCGTACGGCCTGCTGACTTAGCCACGCCGTGGGCCGCAGGCAGGCAAGTCTGGGGACCCCCGTTCCCAGAACGCCGACAGTAGCCCCCGGGCCCAAGGTGCACTCGGGCTTGGCTTCGCGGCGAAGCCAAGGGTCATGTTCGGAGCACCGCGGGCCCCAAAAGCATGCGGCCTCGGTTGATGCGTGGCGGTTGATTGGACGTGGGCGTCTCCGCTTCCCCACGCTGCCTCGGCAACTGCTTGACCTGACAAAAGGCTGGCGCAGGCAGCACTTGCCTTCATTGCTTCTTCCTTGCCTTGCTCCAGATCCCCTTTCTTGCTCCTCGCCACCACTACCTCCAGATCTGCTCCAATCTCATACTGCATCCGCAATACATGGTGTCGCGCAAGGTCAAGACTTCCTCTGCACCGGCTTGGTATGAGCCAGCCCTCGAGGCGCCCACCGTCACAGAGAAGAGCTCGCCTCCGTGCGCCTGCTGACGGCGGGAGAGAGCAATGAGTGGGGGGAGACCAAGCTCCGGATCGCCTCCGACATGCCGGAGCCTGAGGGAAGCACCTTCTTCCCCTTCTTCTCGAGCGGTGTCACCATCAGGTTGGTTCCTCCCTTCTCTGATTTCTTCTATGAAGTCCTCGACCACTATGGTCTGCAGGCGTTACATCTTCATCCCAATTCTGTCCTCCTCATGTCCATCTTCGCCTACTACTGTGAGGCGTACCTGGGCGTGATGTCGTCCGTGGCGTTACTGCGCCATTTCTTCTTCCTTCGTGTCAGCGAGGGTCACATCTCCGGATGCGCTAACTTCGTCGCATGCGGCAAGGCCAACTCGATCTCCAGCACTGGGAAGAGGGCCGACAACATCCGATCCAAATGGGTCATGATGGATGCCAAGCATGTCGATCCGCGCCTGGCGTTGCCAACGGCGGCGCCCTCTTCCAACGGGGGGTGGCCCAAGGCGGAGCTCGCCGATGAGCGGGCATCGCTAGTGTTGGGGCAGATGGTGACCGTCCTGAAGCCGGGCAATGCGAGGGCGGCCAAGCTGACGGGGGTCATACTCCTGAGGAAGTTCTTGACGCTGCGAGTGGCCTCGCTCCAGGCGCGCGTGCGCCCCCTGTGCGAGCTTGAAGAAGAGGGAAACAAGGCCCGCCTGAGGCCAGGGGCCCTGCCTGACGATGAATTGGCTGCTGTTCTGCGCCTCATAGTTGGGGACAACCAGGAGTACCCGCCAAGCGCCTTCGTTCCCATGTTCCAGCGTAGGGATCGGGAGTAATTCGTCGCCTCCAGGCCGACCATTGACGCGCGCGGGCTGGGGCCGCCGGCGCTCCCAGGGGCTCCTGCGGCGCCGAAACCGGTGGAGGTGTCCTCTGACGAGTCCCGCGGGGAGGGGGAAGAGGAGGTGGACTCAGAGAAGACTCTGGAAGAGGTGGGGGAGACTTCCCCTCTGAGCAAGGCCGAGATCCTCCGCGCCTTGCCTGACGACGCCGAGGTCGACGCAAGCCAGGAGGTGAGGGAGCAACCCCTCATCCTGACAAGGGGTAGGTCGTCCCTGGTGCCTCGCGATGCCGCCTCCGCCCCGACGCCTCCTGGCGCTGGTTCCGGCCCTGCCGCTGCTCCGCCTGCTGCCGCCGAAGCCCGCACACCTACTCCCCAGGTCCCGACTCTTTCAGGCTTCAAGCTCCCCAAGCGGAAGGTGGAGTACTTCGCGGTGGACCGGTAGGTGCCTTGAGCTTCGCCTTATCCCTGCTGGTACTCGTTATTTCCTGACGCTCGCCCTTGGTTGATCAGGCCGACATCCTCGGCGAAGAAGAGGAAGGAGGATACGGCGGTCATGCCTCCCTCCGCAGAGAAAGGAGGCAGCAGAGCCCGCATCTCCCCAGCCCGGTCGTCCTTGCTGGGCCAAGAGGAACATCGCCGCGTGGAGGTGCCGGCGCTTGGCGCGCCTAATGAGGTCCCAGTTGCTCCGGAACCCGCGATCTCCCAAGCCTTGGTGACGATGTCGCTTCCTCCCACTGCTGCACCTCCACTCCCTGGTTCTTCTGCTCCTGCTGCTGCTCTAGAACGTGCTCTTTCGGAGATGACCCAGTTGCAGGCGGATCTCCTGAGCACGGACCCGCGCCTTGTGGCCGGGCGCCTAGAGCTGGCCTTAGGCTGGCTCCACTCCGACTTGGCTGTTCGCGCGGCGCTAGGACAGGCCACTGCGGCTTCTGAGAAGGAGAAGCAGAGTGCCGCCAACGCCGCAGCTGATCGTGAGACGGCGTTGAAAGACGCCAAGGCCGCCCGTGACCGCCGCCGGGCGCTAGAGGACGAGTTGCAGAGCCTGCACGACAAGCATGCCGAAGAAGCGCGCTGCCGCCAAGCAAAGGAGGAGGAGATGAAGGACTGGGAGGAAGCCATCAAGAACCGTGATGCTGAGATGGCGGAGTTGGGGAGGGCGCAGGCCGCTGAGCGCGACCGGTTGGAAGAGCTGGAGCGGAAGGCGAAGACGAGGGAGGCCGATCTTGACGCCAGGGCGCGAGTCCTGACCGAAGACCGCGCACCTTTTGCCGACCTCGAGAAGAGATCTCGCAAGGCGCTGAAGATGCTCTACGAGCACGGCTTGGAGAAGTCGCTGGCCACCGATGAGGACGGCCCCGCCCGGCTGCTTCCTCTCTTGGTGAAGGTGCTTGAGGAGGTCGTTGATGGCCTCGGTCCCATGGCGGAGGCAGAAGCTCGCGTCCTGTCTTCGGCTGCACTGACTCGCGTCTTCACCCATCTGCACCTCCGCGACCCCAACGCTCGCCTTGACCAACTACTAGAGCCTGTGGCTGAGGATCACTGCGAAGCCACCGCCACAGGTGTACAAGGTCAACTGCAGGCCTTGCTGAAGAAGTTCTGCGGCTTCATCTCCGCCCCTTTGTCTGGCGATGCCGCCGATCCTGCGGCTGGTGGTGAAGGTGAGAACAACGTTACCCACGGAGGAGCACCTTCCGCAGGCGATGGCGATGTCCAGGGTTGACCCGCGGCTATTCTTCCCGTTTCGTTCCTGCAACATGTATCAGGCCTCGTGGAGGCGTTTAGACTTTTCATTTGATGTCGTGAGGACAATGTGTTTGTAATATTTGTTTCGAGATTTTGCGATTTCCTTCCTATTTGCTTTGCATTCTGCGTCGGCAGAGCCCGGCCCCGCGCATACCTCAACCGCCATTGGGCCGACCGGAGACCAGGACGGACCAAGGAGTGAGGGGCTACGTGACCAGTTAGGCTCCTGAGTCGCGATGCTCAGGAGTCCCCCTTGACGCGCAAACAACATATAGGGAGAGTTCGTGAGGATAGATTAATGTTCTACGTCGGCAGAGCCCAGCCCCGTGCATACCTAAACCGCCATTGAGCCGACCGGAGACCAGGACGGACCAAGGAGTGAGGGGCTACGTGACCAGTTAGGCTCCTGAGTCGCGATGCTAAGGAGTCCCCCTTGACGTGCAAACAATTTCCATACCTGCCCTCGCCGAGGCCTTGGGAGGGGCGCGCGACGCCCAGGTCCGGGAGACCTGGTTGGGTGGCGTGCGCTTGGGCGTGACCCGAGCACAGCCCCCATGCCCAGCCCCCTCGTGCGGCTATCCCGAGGGGAGGCATTGTGGTGAGGCTGGGCGCTAAGCTCTGGGCTCCCTGAGGTTGGTACGACCGTGGGGCCGCCCTCAGTTGTTTATCACCAGCGCGGAGCATAGTGCTTCCGCTTGTGCACGGGCATAGCCGCTCCTCGGTAGTGTCGACAGCCAGCGCGGAGCATGGTACTTCCACTTGGGCGTGGGATGGGGGCCCCCTCCGGGAGGAGCCCCCGGGGCGTGTACAGCCCCGCCCTGACACGTGGCTTGCACGGCAAGGCTGCGAGGTGTATCTGGGAACTCGTGAGCCAGCGCGGGACTCACGAGGCCCTACCTCAAGGCGGGTTGCGCCTGGTCTTGAGTCTTGGTGACTGTGTGTTCCTGCAAGGCGGTTAGATGCAGGCACTCCATGTCCTCAGGTCCCGGCCCTCGAACGAGCTCAGCCGCCGCTGGTATACCAGGTCGCGATGCCGTGGTCAAGGCCAGGGGGTGAGGGCTGGAGAGCCAGTAAGAGCTCCTGAGTCGCGATGCTCGGGAGCCCCCCTTTTAATGCGCAAGTGAATTGCATAGGATGAGCAGACCCGTGGTGGGCGGCGATCGAGCAGGCGATAGCCGTGGGCAGGTTAAGTATGGAAAGCAGATCAACTTGGGTAAACACAGGAAGATACTTGCCACTAGGTCCGGCCCGAGCGGCTTGGGGATGATGTAGCCCGTGGGGCGCCCCCAACAAGGTAAGCTATAGACATAAGCAAAAGGGATACATGCCACAGGGACGGACCCATGTGGCCTGGGAATAATGCAGCCCGAGGGGCGCTCCCAGCTAAACGAGCTTGGAAGATGTCACCTGGTTCTGTAGACGAAGTAGAGTTGGTGCAGCTGAAGGCGTGCGTCGAAGGAGTGGCTCCTCACGTGCCACCGGAGCCCCGAGCCTCGGGAGGCTCTGGAGGCTCGGGAGGTTCCCTGAAGACCATCTCCATCTCCTCCAGGACGGCGTGGTACCTGGCCTCCTGAGCCGCCAGGACACGCCGCATGTTGCGGTGATAGGTTGACGCCACGCTCGACAAGCCGAAGGGCATGCGAATGTAGCTGTGTGGTGGGCTCTCGCAGCGGCCCACACGCGATGGCCAGAAGCACTCCTGAGATGCGGCCCTATTGAGCCCGGGGACGTCGATGCAGACACGCAGCCCAGCATCCTCGCCAGGATGTGGTGCCGCGCCTTGTGAGCAGCTGTCGCCGCGCATGGCTCTTGCGTCTTGCAGTTCCTGAGTGGTCTTGGTGATGAACTCCTGAGTGGCGGGCACTCCTTGCCTTGTGCTCTCTTGAGGGACACGTTCCGCTTAGCACGCCTCCAAGTGGTGCCCAAACGCCTCCCTCGTGAGGTTGGCAAGGCTGAGGCCCTCCAGAAGAGAGCCCCCGAGCTCTGTCCGAGGAGGGCATCGGGCGCGCCTTCGTATGCGATGGAGGGAGGCGCCCCTGGGATGGACGCTGATCCTGATGAGGCTCCTGCCGCGTCGCCATCCTCCTGAGGTCCTGCACGGCGCAGCTGCTTCTTCTTGGGGATGGCCTCCGGAGGGCCCTCACTTCTGCCGTCGGGGTCGTCGATTGCTGCAGCTTGGAAGGCCAGCTCAAGGGAGCACACCGCATCTCTTTCTTCACACGGGACTGTGATGATTCCTCCGCTTCCTGGCATCTTGAGGACGTTGTAGCCATGGTGGGTGACTGCCATGAACTTGGCCAGGGCCGGATACCCAAGGATGGTGTTGTACGGCAGGCGGATGTGTGCGACGTCGAAGTCGATGAGCTCGTGCGGTAGTTCTTGCCTTCTCCGAAGGTGACAGGCAAGCGGACCTGCCCTATCGGTGTGGTGGAACCGTCGGTCACTCCTGAGAAAGGTTTGGTAGGCTGGAGCTGCTCGTATGGCACTTGGAGGTTGTCCAACGTGTCGACGGACAGGACGTTGAGCCATGTGCCGCCGTTGATGAGGGTCTTGGTAACCTGCACATTGCTGATGACTGGGGAACACAACATCGGGAGGGCGCCGGCAGTGGCCGCGCACTTGAGCTAATCTGCCGAGTTGGAAGTGATGGCGCATTGGGACCACTTGAGCGGGCCCGTGGCCTCGAGCTTGGGGAGCACCACGTTCACCTCGCGAGGGAACTGTTTGAAGATGCGCTGACAGGCTGGGGCCTGGGCGCCGCCCCAGATGCAGGCGATTGCGCGCGGCTCCTGGAAGCCCCTAGCCCCCTCGTCCTGATGGTGGTCGTCGTTCCTTCTCGGTGGCGGCGGCAGCGGGGGAAGACCAGTGTTGCCTTGGGGGCGATCCTCGCGAGGCTGATCCCTCCAGGCGCCCTCGCGAGGATGGTCCTACCAGCGGTCCTCACGAGGCCTGTCGTGCCAATCCTGGTGCGGGCCACGGTCGTCCCAGCGTCCGCCTCCACGACCTCCTCCACGGCCGTAGCCTCGGTCATTGCACTCGGGGCGTCGACCGAAGCGTCCTTCCCGTATGGCTCTGAGCTCTTGACAAACGCTGGTGTTGTGGGTGTTCAGGTTGTGGAAGGCGCAGAACGGTCGGCTGTTCTTGGATGACTCGGGCTGATCTCTGCCCCGCTTGGTGTCAGGCTCCGCTGCGAGCACCACTGCCTCCTTGCGCTTCACGTCCTTGGCCTTGGCCTTCTTCTCCTCCGCTCCTGCAGCTGGCAGCTCGAGGAGAGAGAGGCGCCCCTCCTCAGCTCTTGCGCACTTGGTCGCCAGGTTGAACAGCTCCTGAGATGTGCAGAGCTCCTCGTGGATAGCGAGCTCTTCCTTCATCTTGACGTCGCGGACGCTGTTGAAGAACACGGAGATGATGGCGTTGTCCGTGACCTTGGGGATCTTGAGGCCGGTGTTGTTGAAGCGCTGGATGTACTTTTGGATGGTCTCTCCCGGTTGTTGCTTTATGCGGCGCAGGTCACCCGCCGCCGGCGGGCGGTCGCGAGTGCCCTGGAAGTTGGCGATGAAGCGGTCGCGCATCTCGTCCCAGGAGGAGATCGAGCCGTACTGCAGGTTCAGGAGCCAGGAGCGGGCCCCATCCTTGAGAGCCATGGGAAACCAGTTCGCCATGACTTCCTCATCGCCGTTGGCTGCTTCGATGCTCAGCTCATAGAGCTGCGGGAACTCCGCGGGGTCAACGGTGCTGTCGTAGCAAGGAGGCAGATCTGGCTTGTACTTGCCTGGCCAAGCAACGCTACGCATCTCGGGGGTGAAAGTGCGGCAGCCAGCTGTGGTCGCTGGTGCCCGCCTCGGAGGTGGAGCTTGGTCTTGACGAGGTCCGCGCGGTGCCGCTGCGGGCGGTGTGCGGTCTTGATGAGGCGGCGCGGGGAGCGCAGGTGCAGCTTCTCGCGGCCGCGGGATTTCTTGGCATCTTCTCTCTTCACGCGCGGGCACCGGGCGTGGCGGATCATGTCACGGGGCCGCGCACCTTGGTGCCAAGGCACCGTCTTGGGGCAGAGGTCGTGGAGGCGCGCCATGAGCCTCATCGCCCGTGGCTGGCTGAGAGTGAGGTAGAGAGAGGGACGGCACCGGGGATCCCCCTGCGGTGCAGACGAGCTCGGCGACGCGGTCGAGCCACTCCTCGTAGAGGTCGTCAGTGGGGCGGTAGCGTAGGAGTTCGCTTGCGGCAAGGAGTGCGGCCCGTGCCTCCATGGGACGCGGCGTGCGTGAGACGAGGAACCGGCCGGGTCAGCGATGGAGTGGCTGTGCGGCCGTCCTGCCGCACCGAAGGATGCAGCGAGGACGCCTGCTGCTCGTTCCACGCCGGGCCGGTGGCAGCGTTGGTGGCGGGAGACGATGAACGACGAGGTGGCCCGCCGACGGGAGCCGTCTGAGCAACGCGGGCGGTGAGGGCAGCCCGATGCTCAGCTCCAGGACGACGAGCGTCGGCCATGGAGACGATGGAGCGATGGAGCGACGAACTGATGGAAGGGAAGCTACGACGAACCCCTACCTGGCGCGCCAAATGTGGGATGTGGGGTTCCGGCAAACCCTTAAGGTTCGAACACTGGGGTGCGCGCGAAGTCTTTCCCTCCTACCGATCTACGCCCTAGCTCGCTAAGATCTCGCGGACGAACTCGACGAACACGCAACACAGAAAGACACGGGATTTATACTAGTTCGGGCCACCATTGTGGTGTCATACCCTACTCCAATGTGGTGGTGGTGGATTGCCTCTTGGGCTGATGAAGAACAGTACAAGCGTAAGAACAGCCTCTTGAGGTTGAGGTGTTCTTGTGCTAGTGTTGGCTTTCGATCTGTTCGAGTTGTCCCTACTACTATGGTGGCTAGACCTATTTATAGAGGCCCTGGTCCTCTTCCCAAACATTGAGCAGGAAGGCAGCCAACAACGGCGGGCAAATTTGAAGGGGGACAGCTAGTACAAGCTATCCTGACAAAAGTGGTCTTCGCCTGTGAAAAGCTCTGGTGCTGACGCCGTCTTGGGCTCCATGATGACCTCCGCCTTGCCGTCCTCCTGGTCTTGGTCTCGTTGCACCGATATAGCAACCTTTGCCTGATGCCTCGGTACTCCTCGCCTGCGCTGGCTTCCTTAGCACCAAAGAGGAAACAAGGACGCGGCGCGCGCTAGCGCCTGGCGCCCACCTGGTGTCGATCGTCATGGCTCACATCACGAGAGCATCGCGAGGTTCGCCCCGCCTTGATATCTCCGCTCCTCATGAGCCCGCCTGACTAGGCCACTCCTGAGGAGGTCGTGCGTCGTCCGCCTCGCGAGGCTTGGCCCCTCGCGAGGGTCTTGGATGCCTTGTTGATGAAGATGGGACGTACGGCCTGCTGACTTAGCCACGCCGTGGGCCACAGGCAGGCAAGTCTGGGGACCCCCGTTCCTAGAACGCCGACAATTTATCTTGAAATAGCATTAGCTGAATGAGCTATATGTTGTTAGGAATTACCAAAACCACCCAGGGATAGTTGCACTTTCACCAGTGGATTGCTGGAATATGTTCAATCTCGGTGGGTTATAATTAACCCTGTCCATTGACACGTCCGGTGTAGGCAAGGGCCATAGCTTGATGGCCTCTTTTGTAATGATGATTTGTTCTGCATGAGAAATTGCACAAACGAGAGTAATTGTTCTCGAAGAAAATAAAAATGTATCAATAAAAACTTGATAGGATGAATTTCACCTGATATATTCTATAATATTTATCAGCCACGGGGTGACGGCAGAGGCGGCGGTTTATAGCACGATCGTAGCAAAAACGGGCACCGGGCGGCTCAAAAAGGGATCCTTCGGGTCATCATTTTTTATGGAGGCCTGATGCCTATCTCTTTCTCCACCGGGTCCAGCTCCCCATAAGTGGCTGGTGCCTGTTTTCCCCTCCACGGACTCCATCGACGGTGGGTCACCGCAGTGGCGGCTTAAGTGAAGCGGCAGCAGCTTGGCGCTAGAAGGACGATGACTCAAGGTGGCGCGGCTGCGACAGCGGGGAGGCCCTGGCGAGTCCGCAGCGGAGGCAACTAGGCGTATCGACGGAGGCCGGCGGAGGGCCAATGCTGTCGTGGAATTGTCATGGCAGATGTCCTTGTGTGAGGACTTGTCGTGAGGCCAACGCATCTACGCGGTAGCTTGAAGGGGTTGGTCGGAATCGAGAGACGCGAGGCGGATCAACACACAAGACAAGGATTTAGACAGCTTCGGGCCCCGGGAAACATCATCCGGTAATAGCCCTACATGTTGTTTGTGGCTAGGTCTCATTATGCTCATGAGGGAGTCGCCGCATAAACCGGCTCCCCTTTAGTTGTGTCTAGCCTTAGCGATTATTTTCTGTCCCTCTTGGGGTGCCCTGCCCCTCCTTATATATGTTGAAGGGGCGGGTTACATGTAGAGTCCATCTCGGACTAAGACTTAAACTATTCAGACTTCTCATCACGGGCTTCTCTCCATGGGCTTCTTAACGTCTCGGGATTCTTAACATTTTGGGCTTATTAACCCCAGGCGACTCTGTCACAATCTGACTTAAATATCTGCCGGCTTAAACATCTGCCTTAACATCTGCCGACTTAAACATCTAGCTTAACATCTGCCGGCTTACCATCTGACTTAACATCTGGCTTAACATCTGCTGGCTTAACATCTGTCGGCTTATCATCTGCCGGCTTACCATATGTCGGCTTACGATGTGACTTACCATCTGTCTTAACATCTGCCTTAACATTTGCCGGCTTAACATCTGCCGGCTTAACATCTGCCGGCTTACCAATGAAACACCAAGTCCCAGTCGGGTCACCTCTCCGGCCGGGTCATACCGCGGGGTATATCCCCGACACCCGCCGTGATCCAGGTTTGCATACATTACGTGTGCTTGATCTACCACATATGCCATGCCGACGTTAGGTGCCAGGATTTTGAGGCCTTCCTCAAGGACAAAAGAGTGAAATTCATTACTGTAGACTTTAGAATGACAGGAGAGTCCTGGGTCGGATAGGCCTCGTTGTAGGCCAGCCCTTCGATCTCCAGAAGGAAAGCCTAGTTTCCTCCTCTCAGCCTTCAATGCTGACCCTGGCAGCAGCCATGGTTGATCCTTCGTATGATGAACTGAAGAAACCTCACCCCATGTTTCATCATGCATGGGATTCGAAGACAGTAGATGAAGATCACATCATGTACGTAGCAATGGATGCCTACCTTTATTTAAATATCAACAAGGGTTGGATGAAGAAGCAGAGCCCAGTGTCCAGTTCAAGCAAAGAAGTGTCGGCAAAGAGGAAGAGGAAGAGGGACGAGGACGAAGTCGAGGACGTGGACGAGGACTCCGAGTAAGGTAGCTGTGCCGTTGCTCATGCTGGTTCTACTACAGTGTCTAGCGGACTAGTTGCTTAGCTTTATTTCAGGGGTGTGTTGTGCTGAGCCCCCAGCAGAACTATGTTATGTTCTTTCTCATTATTTGTATTCTTTAGTAGTACATACTAGTATGTCTTACTACTATTCTTCTTGTAGTTAGTACTACTACTTGTTTCTTCGCGTTCCTACTGTACTTAATACGTACTAGTAGTATAATGTGGGTCAGTCGATTTGTGAAAGAAGAAGTGAAGAAGACGACAGAGAAGCTACCCTAGTATCTATATTAGGGTGGCAGGGTGCCCATGATCTATCTTATGAGTGTTGGGTGTGGAATGCAGTTCGCTAGAAAAAATGGATCATGCCCGAGGTTAAACGGATGGTGAGGGTGGGGGGATTATGGCGGTGGCAGGCGGTTCAGAGGAGGGTGGGGCGGCGGCGTCAGGTGGTTAGGCCTATGGCGGGCTGGTGGCTCGGTCGTTGAGAGAGAAGATGAACAATGCATCATTTTCGAAGGTTGAAGAAGCCCTTCTGGCTGTCCATGTTACATCCAACGGCTCACAAGAGTCGACTGACCCAAATTGTTCCGTCTGATTGCATGATCCACGTGGCATTCAAGGTCTTGAAGGTAGATTCCACGTCCGCGCCCGGTTTGCGGGCTCGGCGCGGGCGCGATCGGCTTCTGCCGCGACAGCCACCATGCGAGCCTCCTTCGGGCAGGCGGAGACAATAGTGACACACTAGCACCTCCTCGCCGGTGTGCTGGAGCACGCGCTCGACCTCCTCCTCTTCGTACAACACGGGCATAAACGCGGCTCGACCTGCTCCCGTGCTTGGTAGCGAGGCGTCATCGCAAGGAGAGACTGCAGACGATGTGAGCGGGCGAGGGGTTGAGATCCTCTGCAGTACCGTACGGTGCTGTAGTGCGGATGACAAGTGGGGTCGGGTCCCACATGGCAGGGATAGTGCTACACCATACAGTACTGCAGCGACTGTACGCATGCGCAACATCGGTGGCGGCATATTAATGAGTGCACTTATGGGAGCTTGGTTATAGGGTTGGTCAAACTTAAAAGAACACCGTACTAGTACACATAATCATGTGCAAGGGTGTGCATCGCGGACGCGCTTATACACCACAGTAGTTAGCACAACATCGATACAGAATCATGTGCAAGTGCATGCACCACGACCACACGGACGATCGAAAGGTGTGTCACGGTGTCGTGCTGGAAGGATATCGACCGAGCCTTTTTGTGTGTATGAAAAAAATCCCTGAATATTACTCTACTTTTCTTTTTTGCTGGAAAAGTTTCTCACGCTACAATATTTCCATATATTTGTATTTAGCTTCAGTTCATGATTATTTGGATTTGGACATTTTAGGTGCCCCTACAAAAAAATTAATAGAGATTATGTGTGTGTAACAGAGAGAGAACGCGTGTATGTGTCTACATGTGTGTTGTGGCGGAAGGGCAATGTGGAGACAATGTGTGTGTGTGTGTGATAGTCATAGGGAGGTGTGAATGTGCAAATGATCATGTATGAGTGAGACATATATACCGAGATGTTGTGTATACATGTGAGAACAGTCTTCTATTTGTGTTTTTTGTGTGTGCGTGTGTGTGTGTGAGAGAGAGAGGAGCATCCATAACACAACAACCATCTCTCTCGATTCGACCGTCCCTCACACAATCGCATGTAACACATGCATCAACGCACACATTTTGACATCCTCACCCAGCCCCTGCGCGCCTGAAGGCCCCTACATCGCTCTATATCTCGCACACACAATTTGTCGGTGCAACAAACCCTGGGTCCGTTGCCCAGACTATGCATAGGCACAAGAACAAGATCACAAGCACCAATATCAGATTGAAGCACAAGGGATCAGTTCTTCGAAGGACCAAGACTAGCCGGAGAAGCAAGACATTGCTAAGGGAAAAAGCCTCCCTTGACAGGCAGGCAAGCCTGGCGAGGTTGGGGTTACCCCTGGAAGCAAGCCTTGGGGTCGTCCTGGCAGGCCTGCCGGGGCTTATGAAGGTGCTAGTTATCGACTAGAGGGGGGTGAATAGGCGATTTTTATGAAAGTCTTCAAAACATGGAGGCTTTGAAGACAAACAGTAGAAATGAACCTATTGATATGCAGCGGAAGGTAGACTACACTAGACAAGCCATAGTCAAGTAAGCAATGAAGTGAAAGTACGAAGACTATCAGCAGCTAGGTAGTATGGATCAGGATGGAAGATAGTATGAAGCCAAACAACAACAACAACAACAACAACAACAACAGTCGTCACATAGTGAAGACAATCAGATCATGCAAGCGGGCAATGACTTCACGAAGACAAATTGTAAAGTAAGGAGATGAGAAGGATAGAACCAGTTGCTCGGTGAGGACAAGGATTTGGTAGACCAGTTCCAGTTGTTGTGACAACTGTATGTCTGGTTGGGGAGGCTGAGATTTAACTCAGAAGACCGCGTCTTCACCTTATTCCCCTTGAGCTAAGAACACACAGTCCTCGCCCAATCACTCTGGTAAGTCTTCAAGGTAGACTTCCAAACCTTCACACACTCCGTTCACCGGCAATCCACAATGGCTCTTGGATGCTCAGAACGTGACGCCTAACCGCCTGGAGGATTCACAGTCCTCAAGTGTAACAAGTCTTCAGATAACGCGGACAGAAAGACTTCAGTGATGCCTAACACTCTTTGCTCTGGGTGTTTTGGGCTTTGTCCTCGCAAGGATCTCTCTCTCAAATGCTTCAGAGGTGGGTTGCTCTCAAAAGACAAAAGTCGTGCACTAACTCTGAGAAACCACCAATTTATGGTGTAGGGGTGGGCTATTTATAGCCAGGAGGCAACCCGACCTGATTTGTCCGGAATGACGCTGGGTCACTAAGGAACTCACACGTGTCCAACGGTCTGATTTCAAACACACGCGACAGCTTGACTTGGGCTACAAGTAAAGCTGACTCATCCAGCTCTGGATAAGATTTGCTCTCATTGTTTTCGCTCAAAGACATAGGATTTGGTTGAGCATCACATCAGTCACTCCGACTTTGTTTACTTGGACCCCACTTAACAGTACGGCGGTTCCTATGACTCAACAAAGAAGAAAAGGAAACTACAAAACAACTATGTCTTCGTACTCCATAGTCTTCATGTGAATGTCTTCTCATGTCATAATCTTCACCGTGAATGTCTTCACAGACCACCATTGTCTTCAATGTCTTCACACATTTTTAGGGGTCATCTCTGGTCGGTAAACCGAATCAATATGGGACTACTACCTGTGTTATCCTGCAATTCCCACAAACACATTAGTCCCTCAACCAAGTTTGTCGTCAATACTCCAAATCCAACTAAGGGTGGCACTAGATGCACTTACAATCTCCCCCTTTTTGGTGATTGATGACAAACCGGTTGAAGTTTTCAACAAGGATAAAAGTATGTGAAAGTTTAAGGATCAAGGCGTTGTCTTCATAAGTAGCAAAGGCTCCCCCTAAAGATGTGCATATAAGTAGTTTACTTTTTGAATGCAAATGCACATGGCAGGTTTTCCTTTGTGGATATCCTCTTCAACTTATGAAGACAATTCATCATGCATATAAAGAGATAACAAAGATAATGACATGCATAATGAAAAATGGACGTCTGCAGAATGGCTTCATGCGGAATTTATCATCGCATCACAAGGTAGCAGAAAAAGTAGCAGACGACCACCGAGTTTAAGTGTTACAACTCAAAGAACCAAATGTTTAAAAAGACGAGAGTTGTAAAGACTTAGCAAAAATAATGCAACCACCCATAAGGAGCCGCTTAAAGACTATCAACTCATAAGCTTCTCCCCCTTTTGTTAGTAAGGACCAAAAAGGTTTGAAGACATAGAGTATCTACTCGTTCCCATCAGGAGTGGATGATGGAGCAGGGTCGACGTTGGAGTTCGATGGTGCTGATGGGCCTGATGCAGTGTCGAGATGCAGTGCAGCCATGGTTGGTGAAGTGGCATCGTCTTCTTCATCGACGACTCTTGCAACAAGAGTTGCAGCCGAAGACGAATGTTCAGAGTCTTCAATAGACGGCGTGCGACGCCAGCTTGCATTTTGTGGAGGCCTGGAATCAAACTTGAAGTCCTCAGTGAAGCCATCTTCGCGAAGATCGTCTTCAGGACAAAGGAGTGTGAGACTCTTCCAGGACCGCCGACAGGCTTCATGGGCAACAAATGAGTTCTTGGTGGCCAAATTTCGAATGCAATTGACATCCACCAAGATACTCTGCATCTGACGCTTTAGCCAGTCATGATGCTTATCCTGCTTCTGATGCAAGGCCACAAGAAGCTCTTGGTCATTGAGTACACGAGAACGCTTCCGAGGCCTTTGGGCAACCGTACTTGCAGTGGCTTTGGTGCTGGCATGATGTGGCACTCTCATATTCCCAGCCAGAGGATAAGCGGGGCTTGTAGCATTGGGGACAAGAATTCCCTCCATTGGTTGCGAGAATCTTTGGTGTTCAGCATTCTGAAGATGTATAGGCTTCTTAGCAGGCTCGGGGTAGATGGCTTCAATGGACAGATCAACCTCAAGCAGAAAAACAAGATGGTTGCATGCTGAGGGCTGATAGTCAACAGAAGAATGGAGCTTGATCAGGCGCATCACCCATGGAGCATAGAACTTCAGGCCAAACAGATCAATCCCAGAAGCAGCTAGTTGTCTGATGAAGAAATCCTGGGTATTGAATCTGATGCCATTGATGATATAAAATACCAAAGTCTTCATTGCTCCTTCAAGTTTGGCTTCTGAAGAATGTCCCTTGATTGGCCATAGAGTACGCCTCAGAATGTGGTATACTATGCATAGCAAGTACTCGAGCTCCTGGACGAAGAATTCCTTTGGGTATTCAGCATCTCGAGGCAATGGCTTCATCATACTAAGCATCTGACTCATATTGGGTTCGAGCCTCTGAAAGATACTCTACAGTTCATCTCGATGACGCTGACAACCAGGCTCATATAACTCACCTGGAGTGGGCAGGGAAGTAAGCTCGATAATGTCTTGAGCTTTGGCTTCGTGATGTACATCACCTGAGATCCACTCAAGGATCCATGTCTTCGGATCGCTGTTGTAGCCGCGAATATGAAGTGTGGCATAGAACTGCAGCAGAAGCTCTTCATTCCAGTGCTCTTTGTCTGTTACAAACGACAGAAGACCAACATCCCTAAAGCAGTCAAGCGCTTCTTCAAGACAGGGCAGTCCAGCAATAGCTTCACTATCCAGACGCATATGGGGAAAGATTCGCTCTTGATTGTACAGAATGCAGGAATAGTAGCTTCGCTGCTGATGGCTCCAAAAGCAATCGGATGAGATCTTTGGCTTCGTGTAGGGATTCTTGGCACTGTCAAAGAAGATGTTATGGGCTCTGAAGTTGTGCACGCTGAAAGAACCCGGTGTAGTCGCAGCACCTGGAAGCCTTGGCAGCCGTGGCTTGGGCTTCTGTACTTGAGGCCTCTGCTCCACATGATAGTCATACTGTGGTCCGGAAGCAGTGGGAGGAACCATAATAGGCCATCTTACTATGACAAGCTGACCACGATCATAGGCCTGTTCAATGGTGTGAGGCCTTGGAGGTGGAACAGTGGCTTCAGCATTCACATTGGCTTCAGGCTCCACAATGTCTTCAGCCATGACTGTGTCATTGGCTTCAGTGGTGTTGTTTGTTGCAGCCTCAGTGTTTTCAACCTCCGTTTGTTCAATAACAGGAGGGTCGGGCACAATCACATTCTCCTCGAGAATGACTTGATCAGTAGCAGGGGGTGTGGCAACTCTTTCTTCTTCTCTTGCTTCTTCATTATCTTCATCGGCTGATGCAGCCGGAATGTCTTCAGCGACTTTAGCTTCAGACTCAGAGACATTCATAGAAGGGGTAGCTTCAGGAAACACTTGATGTGCAACTGAGCTTTGGTGCACTTCCGTTTCCGGAATGCTCGACATGGTGACCTATGGCCTGGGACCTTTGCGAAGCGTACGAAATGCGGGCGACACCTATGGTGAGGGAGTGGTCTGCACCATGTAGTTGTCGTCGTCAAGCACCGGAGTGGTGACTTGAGGTGATGGAGTTCTGGGTATCTCATCATGTACGGGGGTGTCTTGCTGTGGGCGCTCGGCCCATGAGTCATCCTGAGCAATTGGTGTCAATGGACGACCAATGCTGATAAGTTCACTGCTCGTTGGAGCAGGCGATGATACCGACTGGGGCTCGAGCTGAGGAAGGATTACATAATCATCAACATTGTCTTCACGACCAATATCTTCAGCTGTGATGGGGTCAACAGCTGGAACTTCTTCATCTTCAGGAGCCTCTGTGGAAGCAGGCTCATGGATCACAAGATGACGCTCTTGGTTGGTGGAGGCTGGAAGAGCAACAGAAATAGGTTCAACAATGAGGGGCTCAAAGGCCGCAGCACGCTCTTTCTTTGAAGACTTTGTCTTCAATTTCTTCTTGGACGGGGCATCATCAGACGCATCTTTGTGCTTGCGTTTCCTGGCTTCGGCTTCAGCTGCCCTTGTCTTCTTCAGCTCTAAAGCTGCTGAGGTGACCTGAGGCTTCGAGCCTGTCATACTGGCAGGGAAGACAATGCGAGGTTCTTCCTGCCTTGGTTCTTCAGGTTGGGCCGCAGCAGACTTCTTCTTTTGCTTGGCAGCCATCCTGGGGTCGATGCCAGGACGCCCAAGAGCATTGCGCTTCTCAGCCTCATTGTGGGCTTGAACACATTTCTCCGCGAAGTACTTCATGCGCTCTCGTGAGCCTTTGGCTTCTTCACGCTTCTTGTGAAACTGTTCCTTGAGATCATGCAGCATCTTCTTGAAGATCTGCACATCTGCCACACTGAGCTTGGCCATATTCTTCTTGAAATGAGACTTCTCGTAATCAATCTTGTTCTTGATCTCAACAATTTTCTGAGCCAAGGCCACTTCATTGGCAATGGCTCTGTGAAACGTGACGCTAATGTCCATTGGCAACTGAAGATCATCTATACTGATGCTTTGGTCATCGAACCACTCATCGATGAAGTTGTTCAGAATGTCAACATCAAAGAGGGGCGGATCGTTGAAGATCTCCGCCTCTTTGCTTGCTCTTGATCAGCATCTCAAGGGCTTCATCACCAAGATCTTCATCACTTGACAGATCAATGGTGTCTTCCTCATTGCGCAGAACGGCAGCAGGAGTCAGTTCATGCCTAGAAATCTTCTTGGGCTTCTTGGTTTTCTTGGACTTCTCGGCCTTCTAGGAGACACGAGACAAATCTTCAGACTGCACACTGAGTTCAGGAGGTGCAGTGGTCAACGGCTTCACAGTCAAAGCTTTTGGTGTGAAAGAGGGCTTCGAAGCTTTTGACTTCTTTTTCTTTTGCTTTGGTGGAGCAGGCGCATCTTCTGAGTCTGCGTCATCAGCTGATTGCTCCACAGTGGCCCTCTGAGCAGCTATGTGAGAGAGAAGCCCATCGAAGCTGGTGAAGGGGCTGATGACATTTGGATTGGCATCGCGTGTGCCATCTGTCCTAGGAGCAGATGGACCAGGGTTGAAGTTGAGTCCAAGATCTTTCTTGTTCTTCACATCTGACTCCTTGGCAAACTGATAGTTGCGCTTAAAGAGATTGTCCTCGCGACACCATAACATGGATGATGGGTCGGCATTCTCAGGCTTCGGTCCTTGGACCATGCATGGGTAGAAGCCTTGGGCAATGGCTTCACGCTTCGACTTTGGCTACAGATTCCTGTACAGAATATCTCCCCATGGGCGCTTGATAGCATTCTTCTCTGCATATTTAGGGGTTACGAAGTTATACTTGAACCACTGTTCAACCCAATATCTTCGAATCCATTGGATTCGGGTCTTGCACTGACCGTAACTTTCTTCAGGATCTGACTTGTACAATTCATACAGATCCGGAGGCAGATCTAGAGTTGTGTTGCCTCTGCGCTGCCTGCCACCTTTTCTTCCCGATTTCTCCATTGCCATGATATTCAGATTGATTGGCTTCAGACCAGAGAAAGGCTTTCGTCTACTGGTCAGACAACAACTGGCTTCAGGGGAGTGAATGTGATGCTATAAGAACTCTGGAAACAAATGCAGACTATGAGAACCAAGGGATTCTCCCACGGACATGTACCTGTGACAGCATTAGAGGTGCGAGGGAAGGGGAAGAGGTCATATGCATTCTCAGAAGATTTTGAAGATCAATCAGTTTGAAGACATTGACCTCATAGAGCGAAGACATTCACTTATTTGAAGAGAGTTGGTTCCAGATTTGTACGAATCCATGAATAAGTACAAGTGAGGAATCTAACTAGTTATGAAGCATAAGTGAATATTCTTAGCATGATATGAGATGCAGACAAGGACAGATCCATAATTGACAGTGTAGAAACCACTTTTGGTTGAACTGGATGGATTTGACGGATTGAAAAGGCAGTAAAAAGTGAGATTTAATTACCGCTGACGAACTTCTAGACGAGGCAGAGTTAGAAGCTGAGAAGTTCAATCTCCCGCGCCCTAACTCGGCGGCGGCGGAGAGGACGAGGTCCACGGCCGGCGTGAGGACGGCGTCGAAGAAGTCGCGGCAGCTAAGCACTTTGTCTCCAACTTCGACGCGAACTAGCGGAGGTGCTAGGGTTTGTGCGAGGTGGCGAGGTGGAAGAAGAGATAATGACCACGGTGTGTGTGTATTTATAAGGAAAGGGACAGCAGAGCGTAATTATGCAGGTGCCCCTGGCGGTTCACATCTGAAGGACACGTGGCCTGCATGCAACTTATTGGAAGTTGTTCCATGTTCCCACGCACGCCTGGATTGTCAGGTGGTCGTTCCGGCTTCTTCGGTATTTAGGCAAAAAGGATATGGCATTAAAACAGATTTAAATGTTTGTCTCTGTGTCTTTTGCTGACAAGGACTTAGAGAAGACATTTGACAGGTTTCAACAGAGTGCATATGACTTGGATAGATAGAATTTGGGGTAGAAGCACAGAGAGGGTTAGGGTCCGATCACATTCACTTAGATCAGGAAAAATTCAAGTGTGAAGGCATAGCTATAAGTGAATGTTTTAGAGGACAGAACACACATATATATATATCAGTATAAGACCAACTTAGTATTGCGAAGATAAACTTAGAAGTCAAATCAATGTTGAAGACAAACCAAATGCGAAGACTATGCAATTATGACACCAAATGATACACTTCAAAAAGATTTTGGTGGTGGCGTTACCCACCGTATAGGAAGTATTAGACCTAGACACGACGCAAAATTATCATGGCGCTCCTAAGTCAAATTCCGCGTTAATGTATTCACACTTAGAGTGTATGTCTTCATTGATTGAAGATATACGTTACTTCATGTGTTGCACATCTAAGTCATCAACATGCATAAGCGTTAGGATGTGTATCCAATTGCAGGACATTTGAGGATTCTAAGATATTTAGCTCACACCGCAACTTGCAAAACCTTTTCTCATCCAAGGGCTTCGTGAAGATATCTGCCAATTGCTCTTCAGTGTTGACGTGAATGATATCAATATCTTCCTTCATGACATGATCTCTGAGAAAGTGATGACGGATCTGAATGTGCTTTGTCTTCGAGTGCTGAACTGGGTTTTTGGCAATCTTGATGGCGCTTTGATTGTCGCAGTAGAGAGGCACATGCTTCAGGTGGATGCCATAGTCCTTGAGAGTTTGCTTCATCCATAGAAGCTGAGCGCAGCAAGATCCAGCAGGAATGTATTCAGATTCAGCAGTCGAGAGGGATACACAGTTCTACTTCTTTGAAGACCAACAGACAAGTGATCGTCCAAGAAAGTGACATGTGCCTGATGTGGACTTGCGATCAACCTTGTCACCAACATAATCAGCATCTGAGAATCCAACTAGATCAAACTCTGAGCCCTTTCGATACCATAATCCTAGTGTTGGGGTGTAAGCCAAATATCGAAGAATTCGCTTCACAGCTAAGTGATGCGATTCCTTTGGTGCCACTTGGAATTGGGAACACATGCAAACGCTAAGCATTATATCCGGCCTAGGCACATAACTAGAGTAAGGAACCAATCATGGAGCGGTATACCTTTTGAACCATTGTCGTCGGGGCCCAGATGACTTTTGGTTGGCATTGGTGTCATGTATCCTTTGCAATCTTGCATTACAAACTTCTTCAGGCAATCTGTGAGGTATTTCTCTTGTGATATGAAGATGACGTTGCTCTACTAACGGATTTAAAGACCGAGGAAGAATTTCAGCTCACCCATCATGGACATCTGATATTGCTCTTGCATCATATGTCCAAACTCATCACTGTATTTCTTGTCAGTGCAGCCGAAGATAATGTCATCCACATAGATTTGGCACACAAACAGTTCTCCATCATATGTCTTCGTGAAGAGTGTGAGATCAAGGGAACCAGGTTTGAAGCCTTTGCTCTTCAGGAAGTCTTTGAGCGTGTCATACCAAGCACGAGGGGCTGCTTGAGACCATACAATGCCTTGTTGAGCTTGTATACCATGTCAGGATGCTTTGGGTCTTCAAAACCATGTGGTTGTGCAACATACACTTCTTCTTCAATATTGCCATTGAGAAAGGCACTCTTTACATCCATTTGATACAGAAGGATGTTGTGATGGTTGGCATAGGCTAGCAGGATGCAAATGGCTTCAAGCCTAGCCACTGGAGCAAATGTTTCATCGAAGTCAATCCCTTCTACTTGAGTGTAACCTTGAGAAACTAGACGAGCCTTGTTTCTGACGACTTGGCCATGCTCATCTTGTTTGTTGTGATAGATCCATTTGGTGCCTATGGTGTTGTGCTTGCGAGGATCAGGACGCTTTACTAGTTCCCAAACATTGTTCAGTTCAAACTGTTGAAGCTCTTCTTGCATAGCTTGAATCCATTCAGGTTCCATGAAGGCGTCAGCAACTTTCTTGGGTTCAGATATAGAGACAAATGCAAAGTGTCCACAGAAATTTGCTAGCTGTGTTGCTCTTGAATGAGTGAGTGGACTAGGTGCATTGATGCTATCAATTATCTTCTCAATCTGTACTTCATTTGCAACACGAGGATGAACTAGACGAAGATTTTGCTCTTGTTGATCATTGTCTTCATCTTCAGCATTAACTTCAGGCTGAGTAGTGCCTTCGGATTAATTAGGTGCAGAAATGATGATTTCTTCTTCAGCCTGAGCCTCTGAAGGTATGATTTCTCCAATGCCCATAAGCTTGATAGATTCACTTGGTGAGGCTTCATCTAGCACATTTGGCAGGTGCTCTCTTTACGAGCCGTTAGTTTTATCGAACCGCACATCCATAGTTTCAACCACTTTATAGTGAAAGAGGTTAAAGACTCTGCAGGAGTGCGAATCCTTTCCTTAGCCAAGCATAAAACCTTCATGTGCTTTCGGTGCAAATTTTGAAGTGTGATGTGGATCCTTGATCCAGCACCTAGCACCAAATACTCTGAAGTAGCTGACGTTTGGCTTCTTACTAGTTAGTAGCTCATATGATGTCTTCTTTAGAAGCTTGTGAAGATAAACACGGTTGATGACATGACATGCAGTGTCAATGGCTTCAAGCCAGAATTTTCTTGGAGTCTTGTACTCATCGAGCATCGTCCGTGCCATCTCAATGAGGGTTCTGTCTGGCGCTCCACGATGCCATTCTGCTGAGGTGTGTATGGAGCTGAGAAAACATGAGTGATGCCCAATGTATCAAGATAAGTGTCGAGGCCGGTGTTCTTGAATTCTGTGCTGTTGTCACTTTTGATGTGCTTGATCTTGATGCCATAGTTCGTCATGGCATGGTTGGTGAATCGTCTGAAGACATCCCGCACTTCATTCTTATAGAGGATTATGTGCACCCATGTGTATCTTGAGTAATCATCAATAGTGACGAAGCCAAAGAGGCAAGCAGTTGTAGTAAGTGTAGAGTAGTGAGTAGGGTCGAATAAGTCCATGTGAAGCAGCTCGAAGGGACGGGACGTCGTCATGATTGTCTTCGAGGGATGCTTGGCCCTAGTCATCTTTCCAGCTTCGCAGGCACCACATAGATGATCCTTCTTGAACTTGACACCCTTGATGCCTACGACATGCTTCTTCTTCACGAGAGTGTACAAGTTCCCCATGCCAGCATGCCCTAGCCTCCGATGCCAGAGCCAGCACTTAGAAGCTTTTGCTAGAAGACATATGGCCAAGTGTGGTCCTGCTAAGAAGTCTACCATATACAGATCGTCTTTTAGATATCCTTCAAAGACTAGAGATTTGTCAGATTCCATAAGCACAAGGCAACGATATTTTCCAAATATT
Organism: Triticum aestivum; assembly: GCF_018294505.1. Lineage (NCBI taxonomy): Eukaryota > Viridiplantae > Streptophyta > Magnoliopsida > Poales > Poaceae > Triticum > Triticum aestivum. The sequence continues at coordinate 264,583,733 of NC_057808.1, forward strand.
ACAATCATGTTCAGATCACAAAGCATTGAGACAGACATTATGTTGAAACCAAGGGATTCAACAAGCATCACTTTATCCATGTGCTGATCCTTTGAGATTGCAACTCTACCTAGACCCGATACCTTGCTTTTACCAGTGTCGGCAAATGTGATGTGACTCTTGTCAGATGGACATAGGGTTGAATCCATGAGAAGACTTCGATCACCAGTCATGTGTTTAGTGCATCCACTATCCATAATCCACTCAGAAGCCTTTGGTGTCGTACCCTATAGTGCAGTTTGGGGGATAGGCTTCACCAAGGGAAATGTGAAGCATAAACATTTGACGAACAAGCATATTATCAAAGTTCAGATCCTGGTTGGGGTAGATAGGATGTTTGTCAAGGAATCCTGGGACGAAATACATAGTAAGACCATTTGGGCATTTTATCTTGCATCCCACAAGATGTTTTAGGTCTCCAGCATAAGCATCAGACGACTTTGATTTCCGGCTGGAGACTTGTCCCTGCAAAAGAGAGTTAATTTTTCTTAACTTCCCACATCTTCAGGGGTGGCTTAGAAGCAATGAGTCTAAGTGCAGCATCTGAGAACTTCGGCTTTGGAGCCCTAGCAAATAGCCTTGCAGGTGGTGAATAATACTCATAAGAATAAGCGGAAAAGTTCTTGGTCCTATGAACATAGCGGTTTGATGAAACACGCTCATATTCATAAGTCTGAGTATGGTTTCCCTGCAAAACATTGGCGTTAGGGTGACTCTGGTGAGTCCTCTGTCTGTATGAAGCCTTTGGCCTGGGGTTTGTCTTCTTCCCAGGTGGTGTCATGATGACATTCAAAGGAAGTTTCTCAAGACAACTTTTGGGCACCCAGATCTTCTTCAAAGGTGGTCCATTCCTGCAGTTAGTACCAATATACCTGGCAAACACTTCACCATTCTGATTCTTAAACAGTCTATAGTTTGCATCAAAGGATTCATCAATGATAATCGGGTTAGCACAAGTGAAGCCAGATAAAGTAGATGGATCCACTGAAGGTCCCTTTGCAGCAACCCATGTGGTTTTAGGGTACTGCTCAGGCTTCCAGTAAGAACCATCAACATTCATTTTTCTCTCGAACCCAACACCCTCTTTCCTAGGGTTTCGGTTCAGAATCTGTTTCTTGAAGACATCACAAAGTGTCTGATGCCCTTTGAGACTTTTGTACATTCCTGTTTCAAGCAATGTCTTCAACCTGGCATTATCATCAGCAATAGTAGTGGTATCCTCAGCAGAGGGGTTAGTTACCACATTAGCAGTTGAAGATATTGCAACAGTAGCAGCAGTAGAACATTCAGCAACATAGACAGCATTATCACGCTCAAGGCATTTTAGACATGGTGGTTCAAACCCTTCCTGAGCGGAACTGGTCTGTTGAGCGCGAAGTGACTCGTTCTCCTTTTGAAGATCTTCATGAGCCGATCTCAAGTTCTCAAGCTCTTGCTTCCTTTGAAGATAATCGTAGGAGAGCTTTTCATGAGTAGTTGAGAGCGTTTCATGACGACTTTCAAGTTCCTCATACTTAACATGGAGATTTTTAATGTCTTCAATTAAAGACTAAGTTCGGGTCATTTCCGCGTCCAACAGGTCATCGCTTTCGCCTAGCAACTTTTGAATATGTTCCATAGCAGTTTGTTGTTCAGTTGCAATTTTAGCAAGTGTTTTGTAGGTAGGTTTAGATTCACATTCAGAGTCATCTTCACTAGATGTTTGAAAGTAAGCATCGCGTGAGTTTACCTTGGCACCTCGTGCCATGAAGCAGTAGGTAGGAGCAGAGTCATCCACACCATTAGCATCAGCATTGGTGACGAGGCCATTGTCTTCTGTGTTGAAGATGGACTTGGTGACATAGGTTGAAGCTAGATCCAGGCTTGCCACTGTCGGATCTGGGGTTCTAGCAAAACCCTTAAGGTTCGAACTCTGGGGTGTGCGCGAAGTTCTTTCCCTCCTATCGATCCACGCCCTAGCTTGCTAAGATCTCGCGGACGAACATGGCGAACTCGCAACACAGAAAGACACGAGATTTATACTGGTTCGGCCACCGTTGTGGTGTAATACCCTACTCTAGTGTGGTGGTGGTGGATTGCCTCTTGGGCTGATGATGAACAGTACAAGGGGAAGAATATCCTCCTGAGGTTGAGGTGTTATTGTGCTTGTCGAACTTGTGTGGGTGAGGACTTGATCCGTTGCCGATGAGACGCCCCCTACGGTGGTGGCTAGCTCTACTTATATAGGCCCTAGTCCTCTCCCCAAATATTGAGCGGGAAGGGAGCCAACAACGGCGGGCAATTTGAAAGGGGACAGCTAGTACAAGCTATCCTGACAAAAGTGGTCTTCGCCTGCAAAAGGCTCTAGTTGTGACGCCGTCTTGGGCTCCATGGTGACCTCCGTCTTGCCGTCCTGCTGGTCTTCGGTCTCGTTGCACCGATATGGAAACCTTTCCTAGATGCCTCGGTACTTCGAGCCTGCGCCTGCCTCCTTAGCACCAAAGAGGAAACAAGGACGCTGCGCGCGCTGGCGCCCGCCTGGTGTCGATTGTCATGGCTCACATCACGCCAGCCTCGCGAGGTTTGCCCCGCCTTGATATCTTCGCTCCTCGCGAGCCTGCCTGGAGAAGCTGCTCCGGAGGAGGTCTTGCGTCGTCCGCTCCGCGAGGCTTGGCCCCTCACGAGGGTCTTGAACGCCTTGTTGATGAAGATGGGCCGTACGGCCTGCTAGCATAGCCACGCCGTGGGCCGCAGGCAGGCATGTCTGGGGACCCCCGTTCCCAGAACACCGACAGTAGCCCCCGGGCCCAAGGCGCGCTCGAGCTTGGCTTCGGGGCGAAGCCAAAGGTCAAGTACGGAGCGCCGCGGGCCCCAAAAGCCTGCGGCCTCGGTCGACACATGGCGGTTGATTGCACGTTGGCGTCTCCGCTTCCCCACACTGCCTTGGCAACTGCTCGACTTGACACAAGGCTGGCACAGACAGTACTTGCCTTCATTGCTTCTCCCTCGCCTTGCTCCAGATCCCCTTTCTCGCTCCCTGCCACCGATACCTCCAGATCTACTTCGATCTTGCTCCGCATCTGCGACCCATGGCGCCACGCAAGGTCAAGACCTCCTCAGCACCGGCTTGGTATGAGCCAGCTCTTGACGCGCCCACCGTCACAGAGAAGAGCCTCGTCTCCGCACGCCTGCTGACGGTGGGGGAGAGCAATGAGTGGGGGAGACGGAGCTTCGGCTTGCCACCGACGTGCCGGAGCCTGAGGGAAGCACCTTCTTCCCCTTCTTCTCGAGCAGCATCACCGTCGGGTTGGTTCCCCCCTTCTCCGATTTCTTTTATGAGGTCCTCGACCACTACGGGCTGCAGGCGTTGCACCTCCACCCCAACTCTATCCTCCTCATGTCCATCTTCGCCTACTACTGCGAGGCGTACCTAGGCGTGATGCCATCCGTGGCGCTTCTACGCCACTTCTTCTTCCTTCGCGTCAACGAGGGACACGTCTCCGGGTGCGCCAATTTCGTCGCATCTGGCAAGGCCAACTCAATCTCGAGTACCGGGAAGAGGGCCGACAACATCCGAGCCAAATGCACCCATCCGCGTTTGGTGTTGCCAACGGAGGCGTCCGAGTTCAACAAGGGGTGGCCCCATGAAGAGCTCACTGATGAGCGGGCGTTGTCTGTGTTGGGGCAGATGACGACAGACCTGAAGCCGGGCAACGCGAAGGCGGCCAAGGTGATGGGGTCATGCTCCTGAGGGAGTTCTTGATGCTGCGAGTTGCTCGACTTTAGGCGCGCGCGCGCGCCCCCTGTGGAAGCTTGGAGATGAAGGGGACAAGACCCGCCTGAGGCCAGGGGCCCTGCCTGACAACGAACTGGCCGCTGTTCTGCGCCTCATAGTTGGGGACAACCAGGAGTACCCACCGAGTGCCTTCGTTCCTCTGTTCCATCGCAAGGACTGGGAGGAATTTGTCGCCCCCAGGCCAACCTTCGACGCCCGCGGGCTGGTGCCGCCGGCGCCCACAGGAGCCCCTGCAGCACCGAAGCCGGTGGAGGTGTCCTCCGATGAGTCCCGTGGGGGGGAGGAAGAGGAGGTGGACTCGAAGAAGACTCTTGAAGAGGTGGGGGAGACTCCTCCTCTGAGCAAGGCCGAGATCCTCCGCTCCCTGCCAGACGACACCGAGACCGACGCTCGTCAGGAAGAGAGGGAGTAGCCCCTCATCCCGACAAGGGGTAGGTCGTAGTTGGTTCCTTGAGATGCTGCCTCCGTCTTGACGCCTCCCGGGACTGGTTCCGACCCTTCTGTTGCGCTGCCTTCTGCCGCCGGGGCCCGCGCGCCCACTTCTCAGGCCCCGACGCTTTCAGGCTTCAAGCTTGCCAAGCGGAGGGTGGAATACATCATGGTGGACCGTTAAGTGCTTGATCTCCGCCTTGTTTTTGCCCATGTCGCTGCTCCCTGACCTTCGTCTTTGGTTATCTAGGCCGCTGTCTGCGGCGAAGAGGAGGAAAGAGGGTACGACTGCCGCGCCCCTTCTGCTGAGAAAGGAGACGTCAGCACCTGCACCTCCCTAGCCCGGTCGTCTTCACGAGGCCAGGAAGAACATCGCCGGGAGGAGTCAGCCCCCATGGCCCCTCTGGCTCCTGAGGTGCCGGCGTCTAGCTCGGCTGAAGAGGTCCCGACTGCTCCGGAACCCGCAGTCTCCCAGGCCTTGGTGACGACGTCGCCTCCTCCCACTACTGCACCTCCACTCCCGGGTTCTTCTGCTTCTGCTGCTGTTCTGGAGCGCGCTCTTTTGGAGATGACCCAGTTGCAGGCAGATCTCCTGAGCGGGGACCCGCGCCTGGAGCTGGCCTCTGGCTGGCTTCACTCCGACTTGGCGGTTCGCGCGATGCTGAGCCAGGACGCGGCGTCTTCCAAGAAGGAGAAGCAGAGCACCGCCAATGCTGCAGTCGATCATGAGGCGGCACTGAAAGACGCTAAGGCCGCCCGCGACCGCTGCCAAGAGCTGAAGGACGAGTTGAAGAGCCTGTGCGACAAGCATGCCGAAGAAGCACGCGGCCGCCTGGTGAAGGAGGAGGAGATGAAGGCCCGGGAGGAAGCCGTCAAGAACCGTGATACTGAGCTGGAGGAGCTGGGGAAGACGCAGGCCGCTGAGCGCAGCCGGCTGGAAGAGCTGGAGCGGAAGGTGAAGGCGAGGGAGGCCGATCTTGACGCCAAGGCGCAGGTCCTGGCCGAAGACCGCATGGCCTTTGCCGATCTCGAGGAGAGGTCTCGCAAGGCACTAAAGACGCTCTACGAGCACGGCTTGGAGAGGCCGCTGACCACCGACGAGGACGGCCCCGCCCTGTTGCTTCCTCTCTTGGTGAAGGCACTTGAGGAAGTTGTGGATGGTATCGGTCCCATGGCAGACGCAGAAGCTCGCGTCCTGTCTTCAGCTGCATTGACTCGTGTCTTCAGCAACCTGCACCTTCGCGACCCCAGAGCTTGTCTTGACGAGCTGCTGGAGCCTGTGGCTGATGATCACTGCGCAACCGCCGCCGCAGCCGTGCAAGGTCAGGTGGAGGCCCTACTGAAGAAGTTCCGCGGCTTTGCCTCCACACCCTTGTCCGGTGATGCCGCCGATCCTGCGGCTGGTGGTGCAGGTGAAGACGTCGTTACCCACGGAGGAGCAACTTCTGCGGGCGATGGCGGTGTCCAGGGGTGACCTGCGGTTACTCTCCCGTTTCGTTCCTATAATATGCATCCGGCCTCGTGGAGGCGTGAAACTTTCATTTGGTATTGTGAGAACAATATGTTTTGTAATGTTTGCTTCGAGATTTTGCGATTTTCTTCCTATCCGCTTTGTGTTCTGTGTCGGCAGAGCCCGGCCCCGCGCATACCTCAACCGCCGTTGGGCCGACCAGAGACCAGGACGGACCAAGGAGTGAGGGGCTACGTGACCAGTTAGGCTCCTGAGTCGCGATGCTCAGGAGTCCCCCTTGACGCGCAAACGGCTTAGAGCCACTGAATCCGGCATTGACTGCCGTGTCTTCGGCGTTGTCACCGTTGTTGCGTCGCTTGTGTCTGTTGCGACGTGGTCTGCCGTTACTATCTTTGGCATCTGAATTGCCATGACTTCTTGATGTGTTGTTGCTGCGAGCCAGCCACCTATCCTCGCCCACGCAAAAGCGGGTCATGAGTGTCGTGAGGGCTGCCATAGACTTCGGCTTCTCCTGGCCGAGGTGCCGGGCGAGCCACTCGTCACGGATGTTATGCTCAAATGCCGCTAAGGCCTCTGCATCTGGACAGTCGGCAATTTGGTTTTTCTTAGTTAGGAACCGGGTCCAGAATTTCCTGGCTGATTCCCCTGGCTGCTGAGTTATATGGCTCAAGTCAGCATCCGGTGGTCGCACATAAGTGCCCTGGAAGTTGTCAAGGAATGCATCTTCCAAATCCTCCCAACTGCCAATGGAGTTTGCGACCAAGCTATTCAGCCAATGCTGAGCTGGTCCTTTGAGTTTTAGTGGGAGGTACTTGATGGCATGTAGATCATCACCGCGAGCCATGTGGATGTGGAGGAGGAAATCCTCGGTCCATACTGCGGGATCTGTTGTACCATCATATGATTCAATGTTTACGAGGTTAAAACCCTCTAGGAATTCGTGATCCATTACTTCCTCAGTGAAGCATAGGGGGTGTGCGGCGCCTCTCTGCCGGGCTATATCACGACGCAGTTCATACGAGTATTGTCTGCTGTTTTCGGGCCGGCCGGATTTGCTTTTAGCGTATCCGGCGTGACAGTCATCATCCCGCGTTTGGGCGCGCCCCCGTGATCCATAGATCGATCTTGCGTGTTTTGCTTTGTTTTCCAATACGTCTCACAGGTCCCGCGTGTTGCCCCGGGCCTTGGTATTTTTCTTTGAATGGCGGCGGGGTGCGGGCTGGACTTCGGGCTGATATGCCTCTCTATCTCGGCCAAGAGGTGGCCGATCAGCCGCATCATACGCTGGTGATGTAGGTTTCAATTCTTCCTCCTCGAGTTGGGGTAGCAACCTGCGCTTTGGGTAACTCTTGGTTGGCCACTCGAGTTCGTATTCCTCGGCCGCCAGAACTTCAGTCCATCTATCCGCTAGCAGATCTTGATCAGCTCGAAGCTGTTGTTGCTTTTTCTTCAGGTTGTTTGCTGTGGCTATAAGCCGACGCTTGAAGCGCTCCTGCTCGACGAGATCCTCAGGCACGATAAATTCTTCGTCGCCGAAGCTCACCTCGTCTTCGGAGAGAGGCATGTAATTGTCATCCTATGATTCTCCGTCTGCTGCCTGTTCCGGAGGGCTAGCTTGTTCATCCTCCCGCTCGAGGTCTGGCTGGAGGGAATTATCGTCATCTTCGGCACTATCCGGAGTGTTATTGTCTCTTGTGCCGGTATCGCTGCTTTTGCTATGGCGGGACTTGGAGCGGCGCCGCTGACGTCGGTGCTTGGATTGCTTCTTGGAGGGATTATCCTCTGTTGTCTTATCGCCATCCCCTTCTTTGGGGGTGTCCATCGTGTATATGTCATACGATGAGGTGGCCGTCCAACGCCCTGAGGGTGGTGGTTCTTGTTCGTCTCCTGCATCGTCGTCCATACCGTCGATGTCTTCGGAGCCGAAGTCGAGCATGTCGGTTAAATCGTCGACAGTGGCTACTAAGTGGGTCGTGGGTGGGGAACAAATATCTTCGTCATCCGCATCCCATTCTAGCCGGACATAGTTCGGCCAGGGGTCTCCTGACAGGGAGAGAGACCTCAACGAGTTTAGCACGTCGCCAAAGGGCGAGTGCTAAAAAATATCCGCGGAGGTAAACACCATGATCGGTGCCCAATCGGATTCGATAGGCTCGAACGCAGGCGGCTCAGAGCCCGTGGCCGGGGACGAATCCAACGGTTCGGCAACACGGGTCTCGTAGGAGGGTAAGTCAGTATTCGGCTCTATCGCCACTGAGTGTGCGGCCTCCGTGGCGGGGTCCATCCACCCGTCCTCAGATGGCACAATTTGTTCCGGATTGAGGGCCGGAGTAGTTGCAGGTGTGATCTCCCGAGCACTATCCGACGGCAGAGCCAAGTCATGCTCGTCGTAATTGTGCGGCGCACCTGACATGGGCTCGAATCCGTCGAAGATCAAGTCTCCGCGGATGTCGGCAGTATAGTTCAAGTTTCCAAACCTGACCTGATGGCCAGGGGTGTAGCTCTCGATCTGCTCCAGATGGCCAAGCGAGTTGGCCCACAGTACGAAGCCGCCGAATACGAAGATCTGTCCGGGGAGGAAAACCTCACCCTGGATCACATCGTTGCCGATGATCGAAGGAGCCATCTAGCCTTACGGCGACTGCACAGTGGAACTCCCAATGAAAGCACCAATGTCGGTGTCAAAACCGGCGGATCTCGGGTAGGGGGTCCCGAACTGTGCGTCTAAGGATGATGGTAATAGGAGGCCGGGGGCATGATGTTTACCCAGGTTCCGGCCCTCTCGATGGAGGTAATACCCTACTTCCTGCTTGATTGATCTTGATGATATGAGTATTACAAGAGTTGATCTACCATGAGATTGTAGAGGCTAAACCCTAGAAGCTAGCCTATGGTATGATTGTTGTTGTCCTACGGACTAAACCCTCCGGTTTATATAGACACCTGAGGGGGCTAGGGTTACACAGAGTCGGTTACAAGGGAGGAGATCTACATATCCGTATTGCCAAGCTTGCCTTCCATGCCAAGGAGAGTCCCATCCGGACACGGGACGAAGTCTTCAATCTTATATCTTCATAGTCCAACAGTCCGGCCAAAGGATATAGTCCGGCTGTCCGAGGACCCCCTAATCCAGGACTCCCTCAGTAGTCCCAGAACCAGGATTCAATGACGATGAGTCCAGCGCGCAGATTGTCTTCGGCATTGCAAGGTGGGTTCCTCCTCCGAATACTCCATAGAAGATTTTGAACACAAGGATAGTGTCCGGCTCTGCAAAACAAATTCCACATACAACCGTAGAGAGAATAATATTTCCACAAATCTAATCTGCTGACACATTCTGCAGCATGACATCACGCTACGGCCCGGTCATTATTCGAACCGTTTTTCTCAACCAGCCGCTGCACACGTCGCGAGGCGGTTTCCTTGGCACGTCTTGTCGAAGCAGAGATCGTGTCCCCTTATCACGGGATTCTCATCAATATGGGTGTGGGTAACCCAACCGCACCATCAATTACGGCGCTTGGGGAATAAGCGAGTTTACCAGGTAGGTGAGGAGGCGTATGGCTTCTTCCGCCCTTATAAAGGGACAAGGATTCACCCTTTTCACCCACGCCTTCTTCCTCCTTGCTCATCCATTCTCGTGCACTCGAGCTCCAGCACCCAAATTCGCGTTTCTCTCCTCAAACCACTCCAAGCATGTCCGGAGTGGGAGGCAAGTGGATGGTCTCCTCCGTTACGGATGAGGACATCACAAAGCTGGGGAGAGCCGGATATCTGGCCGCGGATATCGCACACCGGCTGCCAGACGCGGGGCAGATCATCCCTACTCCAGAACCCCATGAGAGGGTGGTTTTCCTTACCCATTTCGTCCGCGGACTGGGATTTCCCCTCCACCTGTTTGTCCGCGGGCTCATGTTCTACTACGGACTGGACTTTCACGATCTGGCCCCCAACTTCATCCTCAACATCTCGGCGTTTATCGTCGTGTGCGAGGCCTTCCTCCGCATCAATCCCCACTTCGGCATGTGGCTGAAGACCTTCAATGTTAAACCGAAGGTGGTGGTCGGCCAGCAAGCGGAGTGCAGAGGCGCCATGGTGGGCAAAATGCCCAACGTCACCTGGCTAGAAGGCTCCTATGTGGAGACCATAAAGGGGTGGCAATCGGGGTGGTTCTACATGCCCGAGCCACGCGACACCAACTAGGTGGCGGCCCTCGAATTTTGATCCGGAATCCCCATGCGGCTCACCTCCTGGAAAGAGAAGGGCCTGTCCTGGGGTTCCTCGGTAGAGCTGACCGGACTCCAGACATGCATCAATAACATGATGAGCAAGAAAATCAAGCTCGTCAATGTGGTCCAAGTCATGCTCTTCCGCCGGATCCTCCCGTGCCAAAGGCGGGCATTCAATTTGTGGGAGTTCGACCCGGCCGAGCACCAGACACTGCGAGAGCTCTTCGACATGACGCACAAGGACGTGTGGAAGGTGTTGTTCAAGTGCGCCGAGGAGCCTCCTCCCCTTACCGAGGACCGCGGACTCTGCGCAAAGCGCCCTGCCAATCCGGTAAGCCTTTTACATCTCATAAGATGTTCTTTCCCCCAGTATAACCACGCACGGGATCTAAGCCTCCACGCCATTTAACAGGACTGGGTAGCGACAGCGGAGTAGATCGATTGTCCGGCTCCCCTGCCCGAAGATCTAGCAGATGCTCTCCTAACGGAGATGCTGGTTCCGGCGCCTTATGAGGTGCCGGAGAAGAAGGCCACGGGGACCAGGAAGGGTCTCCGGCGCAAGGTTATATCGGACTCATCATCCGAAAACACCGAGGCGCACTCCTCCCAAGAAAACGAGGAGGAGGAAGAGGAAAGTTCTCCTCCCCTAGCCGGGGGAGACAAGAAAAGGAAGGCCGCCCCGGCTGGGGCGGCCGAAGGGTCCAAGAAGGGAAGGACCCTCCCTCCGGACAACTCCACAACCGCGGCCTACAGCGACGACGAGTGGCTGCCCAGGGATAAGCCCCTGGCGAAGTCGTAAGTATCCGGATACCATAGTAATTCTAGTATGTTTCGTTTTGTTGCTTCTTATCATGCCGAACATGATCATGCAGTCCATCCCGAGCCCGCATCGACGTATCCTCTTCAGAGGAGTCTTTGGGCCAATCAGAGATGAACAGCGATTCGCCCCCGTCCGCCTCCTCCCCCCGCCCTATGGACGATGTCGAGGTGTTGTCTCAAAGGGCATCGAACCAAGGGAGGTAGTCCTGGAGGCGCCTCAAGGCGACATTCCGGACGCTGGGCGCAAGGGGAGCAAAACTCCCAAGGGCTCCAATGGCGGGGGCAGCAAGTTTGGCCCCCAGCCGAATACTGTACCGGAACCTCCAGTGGTTCTGGACTCTGTCAGGCGACCCCTCACTAAGGGGGGCGAGCCGTCTGTGCCGATGACCTCTGTCCAACCAGAGGCATCAGACAACTTGCTGGAAGCACTTCGCGGCGCTTCCATTGATGAAGAGCACCGCACTATTATGAGTGCGGTAGTCAAGAAGGTTCAGTCCGCCAAAAGCGGATTGACTGAAGCCTGTGCCAGCCTCCTAACAGGCTTTGAGGTAAGTAATCAAATTATTAGAAAATATTCCGGTATAGACAGTAGCCCCTGATGCTCTTTTTGGCCTTCGCAAAGGAAAGCCGAATAGAGGATCAAATAATAATCGCAGGAGTCTAATCAGAATATGTCTATGTGCATATGCAGGCTTCACTACTGGCCGCTGCCGCACGTACTGCGGAGGTCGCCGCACTGAAGCGGGACCTTGAGCGGTCCAAAGAAGAGCTCGGCCTTGCCAAGAGGCAGCTCGAAGAGAACAAAGGTAAGTGACACCCCGTCTGAATATTGATAAATAAAAATTTGTTTTTGGAATAATAGGATCGTCATGAATTTTGCTAGGGGCCATGACCAAAGTGGCGACCCTGCAGCAGGCGCTATCCGAGGCCGGAGACAAAGCGGCCAAGGAGCGCATCGAGCGAGAAAAGCAAGAAGCCTGAGTAGGCGAGGTGCAGCAAGAGCTCCAGGCTCTCGCCGAAAAGCACGAGTCCTTGGAGCGTGACTCTAAGACGCAAGGGTCCGAGCTTGCGAAGGCCCTCGAAAGCGCACAACATGCCCAGGCCGAAGCCCAAAAGGCCCTCCAGGAAATTGAGGCGGTTAAGAAGATAGTAGTGGGTAAGGCATTCATTATGCAAAGCAAGCATGTGAAGGAAACTTTCTTTTTACTTACCCGAGTTCGGAGCTCTCCAGGAGCGTTCGCAGATCTGCCCCGCAGTGTGTCGGATGCCGCGGAGTTCTACCGGGCTGAGGAGGGGAGCTCGACGGAGTTGTTCTGGTCTCAGTATACTGGGACCGAACACCCGATGCCCTTGAGCGACCAGCTGAAGCAACTGGTCGAGCTCCACAAGGCGGCCGAACAGGCCATGAAGGGTCTTATAGTCCGGATGTGGCCTGGCGAGCCCCTGCCTGATAGCTACTTCGGTCTGGTGAGGCGGCTTGTGAATGCCTGCCCACGGCTTGAAGTCATAAAGCGGTCCGTCTGCATCGAGGGTGCGCGCAGGGCTTTTGCCCGGGCGAAGGTGCACTGGGCGAAGCTGGACGCCGAAAAGCTGGTGAAGGAGGGGCCGCCGGAAGGCAAGGAGCATCGCCACCCCGAAAAGTATTATGAAAGTGTCCTGAAGGGTTCTCGCCTTGTGGCGGAGGAATGTGCTAAGGATGTAATATTTGAATAAATGTACTCATGTGACCCTGTAATGTGAAACGAGTTCATTTGCGCTATGCAACGCTTGTGAATTTAAAATATTACCTTCTGTGCGGCCGTTTATGAAATCTGAGAGTTGGCCAGTCGTCGGCTTCTGCCCCCATGTAACTAGTAATGAGGTGTTCGGGATAAACCTGAGCACTCTTTATCCCAATTTTGGGTCCTTCGAAGGAGGTGTTCAGCACAGCGAACCAGGCAATCGGACTATAAGGCTTTATCACTCTCACTTAGCCATAGAAGTCTACAATTTTAAATTTTGGCGAAGCCCCTAGTATTCGGAAGGCCGAATTTGGGGCGCTATATATGCCTAAGTCGGGCAAGGCCGACTCCTCGCCCGAAGCGGAAAAAGTCCTTAAGGACTTGAGACCTCTCGAACAGCGACCAGCTCTCGCCGCATCATGACAGTCAGTTTTCGGCTTTCTCTACTGAGGTGCTCGTCCGGAAGAACCGGGATACAATCGCAATAGTTCTCCCAGCGCTACCTTAGCCGATATAGCGGAACGTAAGGTACCAAAACATGGGAGCCGGGCAAACCCAACTATTGACCCAAGACATGATTCGGAGCTGATGCATATAGTGCTATAAGTTCGGGGTGTCGCACTGTCGAAAGTGTTCGAACTTCTCACGCCGTATTGATGGGGTATAGTGAAGCCCCTGGCATACTTGGTCGTACCAGAATGTACGGGTGTAATTTGTCGTAAATAAACAGACAAGAAAAAAAGAAGGGTAATGCAATAATAGACTAATGCTATGCATTGTTATTTAAATAATACGTCGAAGCGTACTGATACAAGTAGTGCAATAAGCAAAAAATAGGACTATTTGACATGTCCTATCCATGGGTAAGCTGTGTATGGGTATTTAAAACAGGTATTTCGATCGTTATCAGAGACCACCTGGGGATTCCCTTGTACGTCTTAGCTTCTTGCCTCCTTGGTATTTCCTTCCCGTAATGCGTCCAGCAATCAGACTGCCGAAAAGGGCTTCCGGAGAGTAAGGTCCTGAAAGAGAGAAAATGGTAAAGGTATACAACCCCTGGGCCGGTTGAGCCGCATTGTGGGGCGTGTCCCGGCCGTGCCCCCGCCTATGCCCATGGTATTTTTAGTGCGTAATTATGTACGCACGACACAGATTTCTTTGCTTGACTGGGACTAGGACGGAGGCCGAATTGCTAGGTGAGCTCTGAACATGCCAGGCGATCCTGTTGCAGGTTACTCCGGACTCGCTTGAAGGTGTCCGGGGGATTTATCGTCGAATTGGCGGTTGGCCTTAAAAGGCTGCTTTGTGCCTCTGCTGCGAGGGCCGCAGTGTGCTCCTCCGTGCGGAGCGAGCGTTCTGTGTTTCCATTGACTGTTATAACCCCACGAGGTCCTGGCATTTTGAGCTTGAGGTATGCATAATGCGGTACCGCATTGAATCTGGCAAATGCGATTCGTCCGAGCAGTGCGTGATAGCCACTGCGGAACGGGACGATATCGAAGATTAACTCCTCGCTTCGGAAGTTGTCCGGAGATCCGAAGACCACTTCCAGTGTGATTGAGCCCGTGCAGCGGGCCTCTACACTTGGGATGACACCTTTAAAGGTGGTTTTAGTGGGTTTGATCCTCGAGGGGTCTATACCCATTTTGCGCACTGTATCCTGATAAAGCAGGTTCAGGCTGCTGCCGCCGTCCATAAGGACTCGGGTGAGGTGAAATCCGTCAATGATGGGATCAAGGACCAATGCGGCAGAACCGCCATGACGGATACTGGTAGGGTGGTCCCTTCGATCGAAAGTAATCGGACAAGAAGACCATGGGTTGAACTTTGGGGCGACTGGCTCCATCTCATAGACGTCCCTTAGTGCATGCTTCCATTCCCTCTTGGGAATATGGGTTGCGTATATCATATTCACCGTTTTCACTTGGGGAGGAAATTTCTTTTGTCCTCCTGTGTTCGGCGGCCGGGACTCATCCTCATCGTCGCTATGCAGCCCCTTTTCCTTGTTTTCAGTATTCAACTTGTCGGCCTGCTTGAACACCCAGCATTCTCTGTTGGTGTGATTGGCTGGCTTATCGGGGGTGCCGTGAATTTGACACGAGCGATCGAGTATGCGGTCCAAACTGGACGGGCCCGGGTTGCTTCTTTTGAACGGCTTCTTCCGCTGACCGGATTTAGAGCCACTGAATCCGGCATTGACTGTCGTGTCTTCGGCGTTGTCACCATTGTTGCGGCGCTTGTGTCTGTTGCGACGTGGTCTGCTGTTACTATCTTTGGCATCTAAATTGCCATGACTTCTTGATGTGTTGTTGCTGCGAGCCAGCCATCTATCCTCGCCCGCGCAAAAGCGGGTCATGAGTGTCGTGAGGGCTGCCATAGACTTCGGCTTCTCCTGGCCGAGGTGCCGGGCGAGCCACTCGTCACGGATGTTATGCTTAAATGTTGCTAAGGCCTTTGCATCCGGACAGTCGACAATTTGGTTTTTCTTAGTTAGGAACCAGGTCAAGAATTTCCTGGCCGATTCCCCTGGCTGCTGAGTTATATGGCTCAAGTCATCAACATCCGGTGGTCGCACATAAGTGCCCTGGAAGTTGTCAAGGAATGCATCTTCCAAATCCTCCCAACTGCCAATGGAGTCTGCTGGCAAGCTATTTAGCCAATGCCGAGCTGGTCCTTTGAGTTTTAGTGGGAGGTGCTTGATGGCATGTAGATCATCACTGCGAGCCATGTGGATGTGGAGGAGGAAATCCTCGATCCATACCGCGGGATCTGTTGTACCATCATATGATTCAATGATTACGGGTTTAAAACCCTCTGGGAATTCGTGATCCATTACTTCATCAGTGAAGCATAGGGGGTGTGTGGTGCCTCTGTGCTGGGCTATATCACGACGCAGTTCATACGAGTCTTGTCTGCTGTTTTCGGCCCGGCCGGATTTGCTTTTAGTGTATCCGGCGTGACGGTCATCGTCCCACGTTTGGGCGCGCCCCCGTGATCCATAGATCGATCTTGCATGTTTTGCTTTGTTTTCCAATACGTCTCGCAGGTCCCGCGTGTTGCCCCGGGCCTTGGTATTTTTCTTTGAATGGCGGCGGGGTGCGGGCTGGACTTCGGGCTGATATGCCTCTCTGTCTCGGCCACGAGGTGGCCGATCAGCCGCATCATACGCTGGTGATGTAGGTTTCAATGCTTCTTCCTCGAGTTGGGGTAGCAACCTGCGCTTTGGGTAACTCTTGGTTGGGCACTTGAGTTCATATTCCTCGGCCGCCAGGACTTCAGTCCATCTATCCGCTAGCAGATCTTGATTAGCTCGAAGCTGTTGTTGCTTTTTCTTCAAGCTGTTTGCTGTGGCTATAAGCTGGCGCTTGAAGCGCTCCTGCTCGACGGGATCCTCAGGCACGATAAATTCTTCGTTGCTGAGGCTCACCTTGTCTTCGGAGAGAGGCATGTAATTGTCATCCTCTGATTCTTCGTCTGCTGCCTGTTCCGGAGGGCTAGCTTGTTCATCCTCCTGCTCGAGGTCTGGCTGGAGGGAATTATCATCATCTTCAGCACTATCCGGAGTGTTATTGTCTCTTGTGCCGGTATCGCTGCTTTTGCTATGGCGGGACTTAGAGCGGCGCCGCTGACGTCGGTGCTTGGATTGCTTCTTGGAGGGATTATCCTATGTTATCTTATCGCCATCCCCTTCTTTGGGGGTGTACACCATGTATATGTCATACGATGGGGTGCCAGTCCAGCGCCCTGAGGGCGGTGGTTCTTGTTCGTCTCCTGCATCGTCGTCCATACCGTCGATGTCTTCGGAGCCGAAGTCGAGCATGTTGGTTAAATCGTCGATAGTGGCTACTAAGTGGGTGGTGGGTGGGGAACGAATTTCTTCGTCATCCGCATCCCATTCTAGCCGAACATAATTCGGCCAGGGGTCTCCTGACAGGGAAAGAGACCTCAACGAGTTTAGCACGTCGCCAAAGGGCGAGTGCTGAAAAATATCCGCGGAGGTAAACTCCATGATCAGTGCCCAATCGGATTCGATAGGCACGAACGCAGGCGGCTCAGAGCCCGTGCCCGGGGACGAATCCAACGGTTCGGCAACACGGGTCTCGTAGGAGGTGAAGTCAGTATTCGGCTCTATCGCCATTGAGTGTGCGGCCTCCGTGGCGGGGTCCATCCACCCGTCCTCAGATGGCGCAATTTGTTCTGGATTGACGGCCGGAGTAGTTGCATGTGTGATCTCCCGAACACTATCCGACGGCAGAGCTAAGTCATGCTCGTCGTAATTGTGCGGCGCACCTGACATGGGCTCGAATCCGTCGAAGATCAAGTCTCCGCGGATGTCGGCAGTATAGTTCAAGTTTCCAAACCTGACCTGATGGCCAGGGGCGTAGCTCTCGATCTGCTCCAGATGGCCAAGCGAGTTGGCCCGCAGTACGAAGCCGCCGAATACGAAGATCTGTCCGGGGAGGAAAACCTCACCCTGGATCGCATCGTTGCCAATGATCGAAGGAGGCATCTAGCCTTACGGTGACGGCACAGTGGAACTCTCGATGAAAGCACCAATGTCGGTGTCAAAACCGGCGGATCTCGGGTAGGGGGTCCCGAACTGTGCGTCTAAGGCGGATGGTAACAGGAGGCGGGGGACACGATGTTTACCCAGGTTCGGGCCCTCTTGATGGAGGTAATACCCTACTTCCTGCTTGATTGATCTTGATGATATGAGTATTACAAGAGTTGATCTACCACGAGATCGTAGAGGCTAAACCCTAGAAGCTAGCCGATGGTATGATTGTTGTTGTCCTATGGACTAAACCCTCCGGTTTATAAGACACCAGAGGGGGCTAGGGTTACACAGAGTTGGTTACAAGGGAGGAGATCTACATATCCGTATTGCCAAGCTTACCTTCCACGCCAAGGAAAGTCCCATCCAGACAAGGGACGAAGTCTTCAATCTTATATCTTCATAGTCCAACAGTCCAGCCAAAGGATATAGTCCGGCTGTCCGAGGACCCCCTAATCCAGGACTCCCTCAGCTGTTATGCCAGGTCGCGATGCCGTGGTCAAGTCTAGGGGGTGAGGGCTGGAGAGCCAGTAAGAGCTCCTGAGTCGCGATGCTCGGGAGCCCCCCTTTTAACGCGCAAGTGAATTGCAAGATAGAGGGGTGGACCCGTGGCAGGTGGTAATCGGGCAGATTAAGCATGGAAGGCAAATCAGCTTGGGTAAATGCAGAAAGATACATGCCACTGGGTCAGGCCCGAGTGGCTTGGGGATGATGCAGCCCAAGGGCGCCCCCAGCAAGGTAAGCTAAAGACATAAGAAAAGGATACACGCCACAGGGTCGGACCCACGCGGCCTGGGAATAATGCAGCCCGAGGGGTGCTCCCAGCTAAACGAACTTGGAAAATGTCACATGGTTCTGTTGACCAAGGAGAGTTGAGGCAGCTGAAGGCGTGCAACGAAGGGGTAGGCCCTCATGAGCCACCAGGGCCCTGAGCCTCGGGAGGCCCTGGGGACTTAGGTGGTTCCCTGAGGACCGTCTCCATCTCCGCCAAGACGGCGTGGTGCCTGGCCTCCTGAGCCGCCAGGATACGCCGCACATTGTGCTGATAGGCTGACGACACGCTCGGCAAGCCAAAAGGCATGCGAACGTAGCTGTGCGGTGGACCCTCGAAGCGTCCCACGTGCGAAGGCTAGAAAAGCTCCTGAGAAGCGCCCTGTTGAGCCCTCGAACGTCGATGCAGACGCACAGCCCGGCATCCTCGCCTGGATGGGGAGCTGCGCCTCGTGAGCGGCGGTCGCCGCACATGGCCCTTGTGTCTTGCAATTCCTGAGTGGTCTTGGTGATGAACTCCTGAGTGGTGGGCGCTCCTTGCCCTGTGTTCTCCTGAGGGATACGTGCCGTGAAGCACGCCTCCAAGTGGTGCCCAAGCGCCTCCCTCGTGATGTTGGCAAGGCCTGAGGCCCTCCAGAAGAGAGCCCCCGAGCCCTGCCCGATGAGGGCACCGGGCACGCTTTCCTATGCGATGGAGGGAGGCGCCCCTGGAGCGGGCGCTGATCCTGACGAGGTTCCAGCCGCGACGCCACCCTCCTGAGGTCCGGCACGGCGCAGCTGCTTCTTCTTGGGGATGGCCTCTGGAGGACCCTCACTTTTGCTGTCGGGGTCGTCGATTGCTGCCGCTTGGAAGGCGCGCTCGAGGGAGCACACCGCATCTCTCTCTTCACATGGGACCGTGATGATTCCACCGCTCCCTGGCATCTTGAGGATGTTGTAGCCGTGGTGAGTGACGGCCATGAACTTGGCTAGGGCTGGATACCCGAGGATGCCGTTGTATGGCAAGCGGATGTGCGCAACATCGAAGTCGATGAGCTCGGTGCGGTAATTCTTGCGTTCTCCAAAGGTGACAGGGAGGCGGACCTGCCCTATCGGTGTGGTGGAACGGTCGGTCACTCCTGAGAAAGGCTTGGTAGGCATAAGCTGGTCATATGGGACTTGGAGGTTGTCGAACGTATCGACGAACAGGACGTTGAGCCCTGCGCCGCCGTCGATGAGAGTCTTGGTAACTTGCACATTGCTAATGACTGGTGAGCAAAGAATCAGGAGGGTGCCAGCGGTAGCCGCGCACTTGAGCCGATCTGCCGAGCTGAACGTGATGGGGCACTGGGACCACCTGAGCGGGCGCGTGGCTTCAAGCTTGGGGAGGACTGTATTCACCTCACGAGCAAACTGTTTGAAGATGCGCTGCGAGGCTAGGGCCTGGGCTCCGCCCAAGATGCAGGCGATAGCGCGCGACTCATGGAAGCCCCAAGCCCCCTCGTCTTGATGCTGGTCGTCGTTCCTTCTTGGCGGTGGTGGCAGCGGGGGAAGACCGGCGTTGCCCTGAGGGCGATCCTCACGAGGCTGGTCTCTCCAGGCGCCCTCACGAGGATGATCCTGCCAGCGGTGCTCACAGCACGGTCGCACCACTCCGGCGCGGGCCTCGGTCATCCCAGCGTCCGCCACCACGTCTTCCTCCTCGGCCATAGCCCCGCTCGCTTTTTTCGGGGCGTCGACCATAGCGTCCTTCGCGAATGGCTCTGAGCTCTTGATAGTCACTGGTGTTGTGGGTGTTCAGGTTGTGGAAGGCGCAGAATGGACAGCTGTTCTTGGATGGCTCGGGCTAATCTCTGCCTCGCTTGGTGTCGGGCTCCGCTGCGAGCACAACTGCTTCCTTACGCTTCACGTCCTTGGCCTTGGCCTTCTTCTCCTCTGCGCCCGCAGCTGGCAGCTCGAGGAGGGAGAGGCGGCCCTCCTCAGCTCTTGCGCACTTGGTTGCCAGGTTGAACAGCTCCTGAGATGTGCACAGCTCCTCGTGGATAGCGAGCTCTTCCTTCATCTTGATGTCGCGGACGCCATCGGAGAACGCGGAGATGATGGCCTCATCCTCCACCTTGGGGATCTTGAGGCGGGTGTTGTTGAAGCGCTGGATGTACTTCTGGAGGGTCTCTCCTGGTTGTTGTTGATGCGCCGCAGGTCGCCCGCGGCTGGCGGGCGGTCGCGGGTGCCGTGGAAGTTGGCGACGAAGCGGTCGCGCTTCTCGTCCCAGGAGGAGATTGAGCCTTGCGGCAGGTTCAGGAGCCAGGAGCGGGCACCATCCTTGAGAGCCATAGGAAACCAGTTCGCCATGACTTTCTCGTCGCTGTTGGCCGCTTCGATGCTCAGCTTGTAGAGCTGCAGGAACTCTGCGGGATCGGCGGTGCCGTCGTAGCGAGGAGGCTGATCCGGCTTGAAAGTGCCCGGCCAGGCGACGCTACGCAGCTCGGGGTGAAGGCGCGGCAGCCGGCCGTGGTCGCCGGGGCCCATCTCGGAGGTGGAGCTTGGTCTTGATGAGGTCCGTGTGCCGCCACCGCAGGTAGCGCGCGTTCTTGGCGAGGCGGCGCGAGGAGCGCAGGTGCAGCTTCTCGCGGCCGAGGAATTTCTTGGCAGCTTCTCTCTTCGCGCGCGGGCACCAGGCGTGGTGGATCGCGTCGTGGGGCCGCGCGCCTTGGTGCCAAGGCACAGTCTTGGGGCAGAGGTGGTCGAGGCGCTCCATGAGCCACGTCGCCCGTGGCGGACGGGGGGCAAGGTAGAGAGTGGGACGGCGCCGGGGAGCCCCCTGCGGCGCGGACGAGCTCGGCGATGCGGTCGAGCCAGTCCTCGTAGAGGTCGTCGACCGGGCGGTAGCGCAGGAGCTCGTTCGCCATGAGGAGCGCGGACTGCGCGTCCATGGGAGTGCGGCATGCGTGGGACGAAGAACCGGCCGGGGTCAGCGATGGAGTGGCGGTGCGGCCGTCCTGCAGCACAGATGGGTGCCGCAAGGACGCTTGCTGCTCGTTCCCCGCCAGGCCGGTGGCGACGTTGGCGGCAGGAGACGGAGAACGACGAGGTGGCCCGCCGACGGGAGCCGTCTAAGCAACGCGGGCGGTGAGGGCAGCCCGGTGCTCAGCTCGAGCGCGGCGAGCGTCCACCATGGAGACGACAGTGCGACGGATCAACGGAAGGGAAGCTACGGCGCACCCCTACCTGGCGCGCCAAATGTCAGATCTGGGGTTCCGGCAAAACCCTTAAGGTTCGAACTATGGGGTGCGCGCGAAGTTCTTTCCCTCCTATCGATCCACGCCCTAGCTTGCTAAGATCTCTCGGACGAACTCGGCGAACTCACAACACAGAAAGATGCGAGATTTATACTGGCTCGGGCCACCGTTGTGGTGTAATACCCTACTCTAGTGTGGTGGTGGTGGATTGCCTCTTGGGCTGAAGATGAACAGTACAAGAGGAAGAACAGCCTCCTGAGGTTGAGGTGTTCTTATGCTTGTCGAACTTGTGTGGGTGAGGACTCGATCCGTTGCCGATGAGATGCCCCCTACGGTGGAGGCTAGCTCTACTTATATAGGCCCTGGTCCTCTCCCCAAATATTGAGTAGGAAGGGAGCCAACAATGGCGGCCTTTTTGAAAGGGGACAGCTAGTACAAGCTATCCTGACCAAAGTGGTCTTCGCCTACAAAAGGCTCTGGTGGTGACGCCGTCTTGGGCTCCATGGTGACCTCCGTCTTACCGTCCTGCTGCTCTTCGGTCTCGTTGCACCGATATGGAAACCTTTGCTAGATGCCTCGGTACTCCACGCCTGCGCCTGCCTCCTTAGCGCCGAAGAGGAGACAAGGACGCTGTGCGCGCTGGCTCCTGCCTGGTGTCGATCGTCATTGCTAGGTTATCCCCGCCTTGATATCTCCGCTCCTTGCGATCCTGCCTAGAGAGGCTGATAACCCACAAGTATAGGGGATCGCAACAGTTTTCGAGGGTAGAGTATTCAACCCAAATTTATTAATTCGACACAAGGGGAGCCAAAAAATATTGTCAAGTATTAGCAGTTGAGTTGTCAATTCAACCACACCTGGATAACTTAGTATCTGCAGCAAAGTATTTAGTATCAAAGTAATATGGAAATAACGGTAACGGTAGCAAAAGTAATATTTTTGGGTTTGTAGTGATTGTAACAGTAGCAACGGAAGTGTAAATAAGCGAAGAACAATATGTGAAAAGCTCGTAGGCATTGGATCGGTGATGGAGAATTATGCCGGATGCGGTTCATCATGTAACAATCATAACATAGGGTGACACAGAACTAGCTCCAATTCATTAATATAATGTAGGCATGTATTCCGAATATAGTCATACGTGCTTATGGAAAAGAACTTGCATGACATCTTTTGTCCTACCCTCCCTTGGCAGCGGGGTCCTAACGGAAACTAAGGGATATTAAGGCCTCCTTTTAAGAGAGTACTGGACCAAAGCATTAACACATAGTGAATACATGAACTCCTCAAACTACGGTCATAACCGGGAGTGGTCCTGATTATTGTCACTTCGGGGTTGTCGGATCATAACACATAGTAGGTGACTATAGACTTGCAAGATAGGATCAAGAACTACATATATTCATGAAAACATAATAGGTTCAGATCTCAAATCATGGCACTCGGGCCCTAGTGACAAGCATTAAGCATAGCAAAGTCATAGCAACATCAATCTCAGAACATAGTGGATACTAGGGATCAAACCCTAACAAAACTAACTCGATTACATGATAAATCTCATCCAACCCATCACCGTCCAGCAAGCCTACGATGGAATTACTCACGCACGGTGGTGAGCATCATGAAATTGGTGATGGAGGATGGTTGATGATGACGACGGCGACGGATTCCCCTCTCCGGAGCCCCGAACAGACTCCAGATCAGCCCTCCCGAGAGGTTTTAGGGCTTGGCGGCGGCTCCGTATCATAAAACGCGATGAATCCTTCTCTCTGATTTTTTCTCTCCCCAAACACGAATATATGGAGTTGGAGTTGAGGTCGGTGGAGCGTCAGGGGGCCCACGAGGTAGGGGGGCACGCCCAGGGGGGGCAGGCGCGCCCCCCACCCTCGTGGACAGGTGGAGGCCCCCTGACGTGGATTCTTCTTCCAGTATTTTTATTATTTTCCAAAAATAAGTTCCGTGGAGTTTCAGGTCATTCCGAGAACTTTTGTTTCTGCACATAAATAACACCATGGCAATTCTGCTGAAAACAACGTCAGTCCGGGTTAGTTCCATTCAAATCATGCAAGTTAGAGTCCAAAACAAGGGCAAAAGTGTATGGAAAAGTAGATACAATGGAGACGTATCAACTCCCCCAAGCTTAAACCTTTGCTTGTCCTCAAGCAATTCAGTTGATAAACTGAAAGTGATAAAGAAAAACTTTTACAAACTCTGTTTGCTCTTGTTGTTGTAAATATGTAAAGCCAACATTCAAGTTTTCAGCAAAGATTATGAACTAACCATATTCACAATAACTCTTAGGTCTCATGTTTACTCATATCAATGGCATAATCAACTAGCGAGCAATAATAATAAATCTCGGATGACAACACATTCTCAAAACAATCATAATATGATATAACAGGATGGTATCTCGCTAGCCCTTTCTGAGACCGTAAAACATAAATGCAGAGCACCTGTAAAGATCAAGGACCGACTAGACATTGTAATTCACGGTATAAGAGATCCAGTCATAATCATACCCAACATAAATTAATAGTAATGAATGCAAATGACAGCAGCGCTCTCCAGCTAGTGCTTTTTAATAAGAGGGTGATGACTCAACATGAAAGTAAATAGATAGGCCCTTCGCAGAGGGAAGCAGGGATTTGTAGAGGTGCCAGAGCTCGATTTTAAAGCAGAGATGAATAATATTTTGAGCGGCATACTTTCATTGTCAACATAACAATCGAGAGATGGCGATATCTTCCATGCTACACACATTATAGGCGGTTCCCAAACAGAATGGTAAAGTTTATACTCCCCCTCCACCAACAAGCATCAATCCATGGCTTGCTCAAAACAATGAGTGCCTCCAACTAACAACAGTCCCAGGGGGAGTTTTGTTTGCAATTATTTTGATTTGATTTGCATAAAGCATGGGACTGGGCATCCCGGTGACCAGCCATTTTCTTGTGAGTGAGGAGCGGAGTCCACTCCTCTTGAGAATAACCCGCCTAACATGGAAGATAAGGACAGCCCTAGTTGATACATGAGCTATTCGAGCATACAAAACAGAATTTCATTTGAAGGTTTAGAGTTTGGCACATACAAATTTACTTGGAACGGCAGGTAGATACCGCATATAGGAAGGTATAGTGGACTCATATGGCATAACTTTGGGGTTTAAGGAATTGGATGCACAAGCAGTATTCCCGCTTAGTACAAGTGAAGGCTAGCAAAAGACTGGGAAGCGACCAACTAGAGAGCGACAACAGTCATGAACATGCATTAAAATTAATATACATTGAGTGCAAGCATGAGTAGGATATAATCCACCATGAACATAAATATCGTGAAGGCTATGTTGATTTGTTTCAACTACATGTGTGAACATGTGCCAAGTCAAGTCACTTAAATCATTCAAAGGAGGATACCACCCCACTATACCACATCACAACCATTTTGATAGCATGTTGGCACGCAAGGTAAACCATTATAACTCATAGCTAATCAAGCATGGCATAAGCAACTATGATCTCTAATTGTCATTGCAAACATGTTTATTCATAATAGGCCGAATCAGGAACGATGAAATAATCATATTTACAAAAACAAGAGAGGTCGAGTTCATACTAGCTTCTCTCATCTCAATCAGTCCATCATATATCGTCATAATTGCCTTTCACTTGCACGAATGAACGATGTGAATAATAATAAGAGTGCACGTGCATTGGACTAAGCTGGAATCTACGAGCATTCAATAAACAGGAGAAGACAAGGCAATATGGACTCTTGGTTAAATCAACAATAATACATATAAGAGCCACTTCAACAATTTAATCATGGTCTTCTTCTATCGACCCCCAAAGAAAAGAAAAGAAATAAAACTATTTACACGGGAAAGCTCCCAACAAGCAAAAGAAGAACGGGAAATCTTTTTGGGTTCTCTTTTTAATTATTACTACTACAGCAAGAAAAGTAAACTAACTAAAAGCTACACTAATTTTTTTTGGTTTTCTTAAGGTTTATTAAACACACAAGAAGAAAGCAAGAAAAAGGAAAATAAACTAGCATGGATATTACAGTGAAAGAGTATGAGCACCGACATCTAGCAATGAGTGTGTGAACATGAATGTAATGTCGGTGATAAATACGTACTCCCCCAAGCTTAGGCTTTTGGCCTAAGTCGGTTTATTGCCACGGGTGGCCTGGCGGATATCCAAAGTTATAACTGGGGTCGTACTGAGATGAAGAAGACTCTGATTGCCACTGGTTGGCAATCATCTCCGGATCCCACTGGTAATTAGACTGTCGTGGAGGTTCAAATTGTGGTTCCGGCTCCGGCTCTGTGGCCGATGTAGGGTTCCGGTAGGCGTGAATGGCTGCCAGCGGAATGAGATACGGACCTGCAGATAAATCAAACAAGGAAGGAGCAGGCAAGGTAATAGTCTCAGGGTGATGTTTATCAAAGAAAAATTTGTATTTAAGCGCCCCTTCCCTATTCTTAACAATAAAGTCATGTGCTACCATACTCTTATAATCTAAATAAACAGTGGGCAGCAATTTTTCTTCTTTTTCATAGTGCCTAATAGGTATGTTATAACATGCAGCAAGGCGTGAAGCATAGACACCTCCAAAGATGGGGCCCTTTGTACGGTTCAGACTTAACCATTTGGCAATAATACCGCCCATACTAACAGTATTATCACAGAATAAACCATGGAACAAAATAATAATATCAGGAACACTAAGGTTTCCACGGTTTCCGCGACCAATTAAGCTCTAGCAAATATTGGAAAATAGCGTAAAACAGGAAAATGTATGCTAGTGATTCTTGCATTGGAAACCTTCCTAGTTTCCCCTACAGTAATAGTGTCAATAAACCCATCCACATCTTTACGATGTGGTTCCTCTAAACTACCCTCGAAAGGTATTTTGCAAACCTTGCAAAATTCATCTAGTGATATCTTCTTAACCACATCATATAAATGAAACTCTACTGAAGGAGGTGATTCCTTAGGATAATAGTAGAAGTTTTGCACAAAAGTATTGGTGAGTAAGAGATACTGTTCGCCTTGGTCGCGGAGGAAGTCGGTGAGGCCTGCATTCTCAGCCAATTCATAAAAATCATCATAAATCCCGGCTGCCCTCAAGAAATCATTCGAAGGCCATTCACACGGCCGAACCTCTACGGTGCGAGGCAGATTATATTTGGGCCTCTCTGCTTCTTCACTTTGCTTTTCCTTCGAGCTCCGGCTCGATGAGCCCCTCAAAAATCTCTTCTTACTTTCTGAAAAATTCTGAAATTTTTAGTAACTTCAAACAAAAGTGAACCAAGCTCAACAAAATTGATAGCAACTACTCCTACAAGTGCCTAGAGACTATATCATGCATTAGAACTACTTGGAACCATATAAATTTGACATGCAAGCTCAAGAACATGGTCACCTAGGCAGCACAAATTTGCAATGAATAAAGCACTAGAACAAAAACTAATTGGACCAATGGAGGAGTCACATACCAAGGAACAATCTCCCCAAGCAGTTTTGTGAGAGGTGCTTTGAGCAAGGAGATCGAAAATCGCAGAAAAATGAGCTAGAACTCGTGCTTGAGCTGGATGGTGATTTTTCTGGGAGGAAGAAGAAGTGTGTGGGTGTAGGAATAAGTGGAGGGGAGCCACCATGGGCCCACGAGGCAGGGGGCGCGCCTTGTAGGGGTGGGCGCGCCCTGGACCCTCGTGGCCAGGTGCTTGCTCCCCCTGCTGTGTTCTCAGTGCCAGATATTCTCAAATATTCCAGAAAAAATCATATTCCATTTTCAGGGCATTTGGAGAACTTTTATTTTCGGGGTATTTTTATATTGCACGGATAATTCAGAAAACAGACAGGAAAATGTTATTTTTACTTTATTTCAACTAAATAACAGAAAGTAAAAGGAGGGTACAGAAAGTTGTGCTTTCTAATTTCATCCATCTCATGCTCATCAAAAGGAATCCATTAACAAGGTTGATCAAGTCTTGTTAACAAACTCATTCCGAATAACATGGAACCGGAGAAATTTAGAATAACACTATGTTACCTCAACGGGGATATGCACATCCCCAATAATAAGAATATCATATTTCTTCTTGATAGTAGGAAGAGGAAATTCAAAACCTCCAAAAATAATCGATGGAATTTTTCCAATAGAATTGATACTGTGGACTTGAGGTTGTTTCCTCGGAAAGTGTACCGTATGCTCATTACCATTAACATGAAATGTGACATTGCCTTTGTTGCAATCAATAACAGCCCCTGCAGTATTCAAAAAAGGTCTTCCAAGAATAACAGACATACTATCGTCCTCGGGAATATCAAGAATAACAAAGTCGGTTAAAATAGTAACGTTTGCAACCACAACAGGCACATCCTCACAAATACCGACAGGTATAGCAGTTGATTTATCAGCCATTTACAAAGATATTTCAGTAGGTGTCAACTTATTCAAATCAATTCTACGATATAAAGAGAGAGGCATAACACTAACACCGGCTCCAAGATCACATAAAGCAGTTTTAACATAGTTTCTTTTAATGGAGCATGGTATAGTTGGTACTCCTGGATCTCCTAGTTTCTTAGGTATTCCACCCTTAAAGGTATAATTAGCAAGCATGGTGGAAATTTCAGCTTCCGGTATCTTTCTTTTATTAGTAACAATTTCTTTCATATACTTAGCATAAGGATTCATTTTGAGCATATCAGTCAAACGCATACACAAAATATAGGTCTAATCATTTCAGCAAAGTGCTCAAAATCCTCATCATACTTTTTCTTGGATGGTTTGGGAGAAAAAGGCATGGGTTTCTGAACCCAAGGTTCTCTTTCTTTACCATGTTTCCTAGCAACAAAGTCTCTCTTATCATAACGTTGATTCTTTGATTGTGGGTTATCAAGATCAACAGCAGGTTCAATTTCTACATCATTATCATTACTAGGTTGAGCATCATCATGAACATTATCATTAACATTTTCACTTGGTTCATGTTCATTACCAGATTGTGTTTCAGCATCAGAAATAGAAATATCATTTGGATTCTCAGGTGTTTCAGTAATAGGTTCACTAGAAGCATGCAAAGTCCTATCATTTTTCTTTTTCTTCTTTTTAGAAGGACTAGGTGCATCTATATTATTTCTCTGAGAATCTTGCTCAATTCTCTTAGGGTGGCCTTCAGGATACAAAGGTTCCTGAGTCGTTTTACCAGTTCTAGTAGCCACTCTAATAGCATAATCATTATTCTTACTATTTAGTTCATTGAGCACATCATTTTGAGCTTTAAGTACTTGTTCCACTTGAGTGGTAACCATAAAAGCATGTTTACTAATGAGTTCAAGTTCACCTTTAACTCTAGACATATAATCACCCAAGTGTTCAAGCGTATCAGAATTGTATTTCAATTGTCTACCAAAATAAGCATTGAAGTTTTCTTGTTTGACAATAAAATTATCAAACTCTTCTAAGCATTGTATAGCAGACTTATAGTGAGGAATATCACCTTCATCAAATCTATAGAGAGAATTTACCTTTACTACCTGTGTAGGGTTATCAAGACCATGTGTTTCTTCAATAGGTGATGGATTAAGATCATATGTTTCTTCAACAGGCGGTAAATTAAGACCATGTATTTCTTCAATAGGAGGTAAATTCTTAACATCTTCAGCTTTAATACCTTTTTCTTTGATAGATTTCTTTGCCTCTTACATATCTTCAGGACTGAGAAATAGAACACCTCTCTTCTTCGGAGTTGGTTTAGGAATAGGCTCAGGAGTTGACTCAGGAAGTGTCCAATTATTTTCATTTGTCAACATATTATTCAATAGAATTTCAGCTTCATCCGGTGTTCTTTCCCTGAAAACAGAACCAGCACAACTATCCAGGTAATCTCTGGAAGCATCGGTTAGTCCATTATAAAAGATATCAAGTATTTCATTTTTCTTAAGAGGATGATCAGGCAAAGCATTAAGTAATTGGACAAGCCTCCCCCAAGCTTGTGGGAGACTCTCTTCTTCAATTTGCACAAAATTGTATATGTCCCTTAAAGCAGCTTGTTTCTTATGAGCAGGGAAATATTTAGCAGAGAAGTAATAAATCATATCCTGGGGACTACGCACACAACCATGATCAAGAGAATTAAACCATATCTTAGCATCACCCTTTAATGAGAACGGAAATATTTTAAGGATATAAAGGTAGCGAGTTCTCTCATCATTAGTGAATAGGGTGGCTATATCATTTAATTTAGTAAGATGTGCCACAACAATTTCAGATTCATAGCCATAAAAAGGATCAGATTCAACCAAAGTAATTATATTAGGATCAACAGAGAATTCATAATCCTTATCAATAACACAGGTAGGTGAAGTAGCAAAAGCAGGGTCAGGTTTCATTCTAGCATTAAGAGATTGCTGCTTCCATTTAGATAATAACTTATTAAGATCATATCTATCATTGCAAGCTAAAATAGCTCTAGCAGATTCTTCATCCAGAACATAACCCTCAGGCACAACAAGTAATTCATATTTATTAGGGGGAGAGCCTTCATCATCACTATCTTCAATATTATCAGTTTCAATAATTTCATTCTCTCTAACCCTAGCAAGTTGTTAATCAAGAAATTCACCAAGTGGCACGGTAGTATCAAGCATAGAAGTAGTTTCATCATAAGTATCATGCATAGCAGAAGTGGCATCATCAATAACATGCGACATATCAGAATTAATAGCAGAAGCAGGTTTAGGTGTCGCAAGCTTACTCAAAACAGAAGGTGAATCAAGTGCAGAGCTAGATGGCAGTTCCTTACCTCCCCTCGTAGTTGAGGGATAGATTTTTGTTTTTGCGTCTTTCAAGTTCTTCATAGTGACCAGCAGATATAAATCCCAAGTGACTCAAAGAATAGAGCTATGCTCCCCGCCAACAGCGCCAGAAAATAGTCTTGATAACCCACAAGTATAGGGGATCGCAACAGTTTTCGAGGGTAGAGTATTCAACCCAAATTTATTGATTTGACACAAGGGGAGCCAAAGAATATTCTCAAGTATTAGCAGTTGAGTTGTCAATTCAACCACACCTGGATAACTTAGTATCTGCAGCAAAGTATTTAGTAGCAAAGTAATATGGAAATAACGGTAACGGTAGCAAAAGTAATATTTTTGGGTTTTGTAGTGATTGTAACAGTAGCAACGGAAAAGTAAATAAGCGAAGAATAATATGTGAAAAGCTCGTAGGCATTGGATCGGTGATGGAGAATTATGCCGGATGCGGTTCATCGTGTAACAATCATAACATAGGGTGACACAGAACTAGCTGCAATTCATCAATATAATGTAGGCATGTATTCCGAATATAGTCATACGCGCTTATGGAAAAGAACTTGCATGACATCTTTTGTCCTACCCTCCCGTGGCAGCGGGGTCCTAACGGAAACTAAGGGATATTAATGCCTCCTTTTTAGAGAGTACCGGACCAAAGCATTAACACATAGTGAATACATGAACTCCTCAAACTACGGTCATCACCGGGAGTGGTCCCAATTATTGTCACTTCGGGGTTGCCGGATCATAACACATAGTAGGTGACTATAGACTTGCAAGATAGGATCAAGAACTCACATATATTCATGAAAACATATGTAGCGACCCAACCCGAATGGATCAAGTCTCTGTGCTTAAGTGTCATCCCTGGATCGGTTTGCTGACACACACAGTACTCGAGGATTTATAACAGAGGTAAATCACATGTATATAGTAATGTAAATACTATTACCTCAATCCAAATAGCGGAAGTAACAAGGTTGTGGATTCCCATCAACACCAACGGCAAAGTTGAGTGTAGAAATCGTAACCCTAACGTATCACTTACTCATCGTAAGAATCCTGCAACATGAAACGTTGCAGCCCGAAAACGGGTCAGCACATGGAATATGCTGGCAAATACACACCATAGAGAAATGATGAACAAAGGCTATCTCTACATGCATATATGGCTGGTGGAAAAGCTCTATGGTTATAATGTTTTTGCGAAAAGCCAAATTTTCCCTACTGCAAAGGAATAAATTTTATTTAACTATCATGGTGGTTGTGAAACATTGAGAAGGTACCTCCAACTCAATCCCAATTAAGCACGTGATTAAACCCAATCAAATTTCACTTAAGTAACATGATGAGATACACATGATAATCCAGGCACTAGATACTCAAGTTGTCCATAACCGGGGACACGGGTAATCATGATTAGTTTGTACACTCTGCAGAGGTTTGTGCACTTTTCCCCACAAGACTCGATCGCCTCTCCTTGATTCTCGCACTACATGATGTTTGAGAAACGGATGACCGAGACACAATCTTTCAGAAGCATTAACTCTAACCCTGGGTAGACAGTACCACCTACACCCCCCACATCTGCTAGCCTACCACTGGAAGAGGTCATGCAACATACTCAACTATGCTAGAGCCCATAATAGCTTGTGGCTGCACACGGAAGTTTCTAGCATGAATAATCTTATGATCCCTTTGAGTCTGGGTGGCGGTCCATAGGATGATCACACGGGTACTCCGGGATATCCAAAAATACAGGCAACACTGGGTTCTCCAGGTGCCTCAATCCACCCAGATGTTTATTTAAGTAGCCACCTTAAGTTGAACCATTAATTAACAACCTCACATCTGTCATGGAAATTCACTCAAATCCAATCCACGTCTACGAGCATAGCATAGCAATATAAGCAACCGTAGAAGTAACTCCCAAGGGTTTGATAAATAAAACAGGTAATAGGTACTACCTCAACTACTTCCCAATACCCACAATTTAATTAGATCCTAACCATGCAATGTTTGAGGATTGAAGCTAATGCATAAAAACTGGGTATGAAAGGGATATGATCAAAGTGTGAACTTGCCTGCAATGTTGATGAAGATGACTCGCACTCAAAACTCTTGATAGATCTACTCGTCACACTCCGGTCAATCTATCGTAAGCAAGCAATGGTAACCATACATGAGCAATCACTCGAAAGATCGGGAAGAACGAAGAAGACGATTCGAAAAACATCAAAACCAAAAAAATAACTCTTGCAACATAAAACAATTTCTAACAGTACCAAAATTATATGAATTTGGCCTTATCAGAAATTTTAGGTCAAGAGCTTCGATTTGCAAAAAGAATCAACTCCAATAGAGCTACGGAACTCAAATTACGATCAAACGAAGTTTGAATTCAAATCTGGTCTAATTCAAAAGTTAAAACTTTCAAAAACATGCTTAAGTTGTTTTACTGGATAGAGGGGATCATAACAAAGAAGTGGGCGTTGGTTTCGTTGGATTTGGATAAACGAGTAAAAAGTTGTGATTGTTTGAAAATCAGGGGCTAGACTGTAAAATAAATCATCACAGATAGGTCCCTGGCGAAAAACTAAAATAAAAGAAAAAGACTAAATAGCGAACGTTCGCTACACAGATCTACAGAACGAAAACGTTCACTAAAACTAACTAAACAAAAAACGTTCGTTAAATAACTAAAATAATAAAAAAACGGGTTTCTAAACAAAAACCGAACCTTAAAATAAACCGTTCGGAACGGGTTTGGTTTATCTCCGGTTCAAGAGAAAAGACCGGGGCGGCGACTACTCCGGCGGCGAGGCGGACGGCGGCGACGTCGGGCGCGGGTGCTGACGGCGGCTCCGGCGAGAGGCAGCGCGGGCGGTGGTGCGGGGCAGCGGCGCGGGCTGCGGCAGTAGTGGCGGCGGCGCGGCGATCTGCGGCGGCGGCGCGGCAGGGGAGGAGGAGAGAGAGGGGCCCAGGGCGGCGCCCTTTATAGGAGGGGAGGGGGCAAGGTGGCGTGGAGGAGGGGGCAGGGCAAGGCGGCGGCGGTGTCCGGCTGGGGCACGGACGCCGAGGCGGTGCGGCGGGAGGAGTCCCGCTCGGGGCTCGGGGACGAGCGGCGTGGGCCGGCTGAGCCGTGGCCTGGCGAACTGGGCCGGCCCGGTCCGGTCGGTCCAGAGGATTTTTTTTAAACAAAACAAGAATAATAAAACATAATAAAATAAGAATATTATATAGGCATATAATATATCAAAATTTTCAGGAAAAGATTTCCAACAACATGGACATTTTTGTCAAGTCAATTAAAATCCTCACAAATTTACATAAAGCAGAGAGTGCTACTGCCTTAATAAAATCCAATAAAAATCATTTTAAAAATACCAAAATGATTTCAAATTTATTTCTCTCCAATTTTCTGATGTAGGGAATCATGTTACCCTATTTTCTGTATATTCTTATTTTGGAGAAAAATAATTTGAATAAAACCCAAATAATTCCAAATTAAAAATAATTTCCAAAAGGACTTGAATTTGATCCTTTGAAACTCCCAACTCATATTTCATATGTTTTGAAGAAGTCATTTTATCTTCGCTCGTGAAAATCATTGAGTTGCATAAAGTTTCAGAATTGGAAATATTCACAGATGAAATTCAATTATTTTCAACACCCCTTGTCATTTAAATAAGTGGAAGAAGTCATGTCATCTTCTCTCCAGGGTTTTGTGGTGAAAAGAATTTCAATTCATGGAGATCATAAAAGCAAAATGAAAGTTTGGGAAAGTCCTTTTATTCCCTCTCATTTAACTTTCAAAAGATTTCGAATTTCACTCACTTTCAGTCAATCAATCACACAACAATCCAACAAACAATCAAATCTATCTATGAACTATAACATTCCAAAATTTAGAATTTTGGGATGTTACAACATAATAGGTTCAGATCTGAAATCATGGCATTCGGGCCCTAGTGACAAGCATTAAGCATAGCAAAGTCATAGCAACATCAATTTCAGAACATAGTGGATACGAGGGATCAAACCCTAACAAAACTAAGTCGATTACATGATAAATCTCATCCAACCCATCACCGTCCAGCAAGCCTACGATGGAATTACTCACGCGCGGCGGTGAGCATCATTGAATTGGTGATGGAGGATAGTTGATGATGACGACGGCGACGGATTCCCCTCTCCGGAGCCCCGAACGGACTCCAGATCAGCCCTCCCGAGAGGTTTTAGGGCTTGGCGGCGGCTTCGTATCGTAAAACGCGATGAATCCTTCTCTCTGATTTTTTTCTCCCCGAACACGAATATATGGAGTTGGAATTGAGGTCGGTGGAGTGTCAGGGGGCCCACGAGGCAGGGGCGTGCCCAGGGGGGCAGGCGCGCCCCCCACCCTCGTGGACAGGTGGAGGCCCCCCTGACGTGGATTCTTCTTCCAGTATTTTTATTATTTTCCAAAAATAAGTTCCGTGGAGTTTCAAGTCATTCCGAGAACTTTTGTTTCTGCACATAAATAACACCATCGCAATTCTGCTGAAAACAGCGTCAGTCCGGGTTAATTCCATTCAAATCATGCAAGTTAGAGTCCAAAACAAGGGCAAAAGTGTTTGGAAAAGTAGATACGACAGAGACGTATCAGAGGCCGCTCCGGAGGAGGTCTTGCGTCGTCCGCCCTGCGAGGCTTGGCCCCTCGCGAGGGTCTTGAACGCCTTGTTGATGAACATGGGCCGTACGGCCTGCTAGCATAGCCACGCCGTGGGCCGCAGGCAGGCATGTCTGGGGACCCCCGTTCCCAGAACGCCGACAGCCACGCCTAAATTGGACTCCTCCTCAGACTCCACCTCCGCCTCCTCAGAAGCAGACTCCTCCTCTGAATCCATCTCCTTGCCAACAAACGCACGAGCCTTGCTTGATGAGCTCTTCTTGTGTGATGAAGACTTTGACGAAGACTTCGAAGAAGACTTTGAGGATTTCTTCTTCTTCTTCTTGTCATCAGAATCATATTCCTTGCTCTTGTTCTTCTTCTTGGTCTCATTGTTCCACTGTGGACACTCAGAGATGTAGTGACCAGGTTTCTTGCATTTGTGGCATGTTCTCTTCTTGTGATCACGAGTGAAAGCTTCATCATTTCTTGAGCTGGATCTTGAAGACTTTCTGGAGCCTTTCTTCTTGGTGAACTTCTGGAACTTCTTCACAAGCATAGAAAGCTCCTTTCCAATGTCTTCAGGATCCTCAGAACTGCAGCCAGATTCTTCTTAAGATGAGGAAACAACCTTTGCCTTCAAAGCGTGAGTTCGGCCATAGTTGGGACCATAGATATCTTTTTTATCAGATAACTGGAACTCATGTGTGTTGAGCCTCTAAAGTATGTCAGACGGATCGAGAGTCTTGAATTCAGGGCATTCTTGAATCATCAGGGCCAGGGTGTCGAATGAGCTGTCAAGTGATCTCAGAAGCTTCTTGACGATTTCGTGCTTGGTGATCTCAGTGGCGCCAAGTGCGCGAAGCTCATTTGTGATATCAGTGAGGCGATCAAGCGTGAGCTAGACATTCTCATTGTCATTTGTCTTGAAGCGGTTGAAGAGGTTGCGAAGAACATCAATCCTTGAGTCTCTCTGGGTTGAGACGCCTTCATTGACCTTGGAGAGCCAGTCCCAGACTAGCTTCGCAGTTTCCAGAGCACTCACACAGCCATACTGTCCTTTGGTCAGATGACCACAGATGATGTTCTTGGCGGTCGAGTCCAGTTGAATGAACCTCTTAACATCAGCAGCGGTGACACCTTCACCGACCTTGAGAACGCTGTTCTTGACGACATACGAGAGGTCGACGTCAATGGCTTCAATATGCATACGCATCTTATTCTTCCAGTAGGGGTAATCAATGCCATCGAAGACGGGGCACGCAGTGGAGACCTTGAT
Organism: Triticum aestivum; assembly: GCF_018294505.1. NCBI lineage: Eukaryota > Viridiplantae > Streptophyta > Magnoliopsida > Poales > Poaceae > Triticum > Triticum aestivum. The sequence continues at coordinate 264,619,515 of NC_057808.1, forward strand.
TATCCCTGCAGTCGACATAGCTAAAACTCCAGGTGGTTAAACCGAATCACACAGAACAAGGAAGCACCTTGCTCTGATACCAATTGAAAGTGCTAGTTATCGACTAGAGGGCGGGGTGAATAGGCGATTTTTATGAAAGTCTTCAAAACACGGAGGCTTTGAAGACAAACAGTAGAAATGAACCTATTGATATGTAGCGGAAGGTGGGCTACACTAGCCAAGCCATAGTCAAGTAAGCAATGAAGTAAAAGTACGAAGACTATCAACAGCGAGGTAGTATGGATCAGGATGGGAGATAGTATGAAGCCAAACAACAACAACAACAACAACAACAACAACAACAACAACAACAACAACAACAATAACAACAGTCTTCACACAGTGAAGACAATCAGATCATGCAAGCAGGCAATGACTTCACGAAGATAAATTGTGAAGTAAGGAGATGAGAAGGATAGAACCAGTTGCTCGGTGAGGACAAGGATTTGGTAGACCAGTTCCAGTTGCTGTGACAACTGTACGTCTGGTTATGGAGGCTGAGATTTAACTCAGAAGACCGCGTCTTCACCTTATTCCCCTTGAGCTAAGAACACACAGTCCTCACCCAATCACTCTGGTAAGTCTTCAAGGTAGACTTCCAAACCTTCAAAGACTCCGTTCACCGGCAATCCACAATGGCTCTTGGATGCTCAGAACGTGACGCCTAACTGGCTGGAGGATTCACAGTCCTCAAGTGTAACAAGTCTTCAGATCACGCGGACAGAAAGACTACAGTGATGCCAAACGCTCTTTGGCTCTGGGTGTTTTGGGCTTTGTCCTCGCAAGGATCTCTCTCTCTCAAATGCTTCGGAGGTGGGTTGCTCTCAAACGACAAAAGCCGTGCACTAACTCTGAGCAGCCACCAATTTATGGTGTAGGGGTGGGCTATTTATAGCCAAGAGGCAACCCGACCTGATTTTTCCGAAATGACCCTGGGTCACTAAGGAACTGACACGTGTCCAACGGTCAGATTTCAAACACACGCGACAGCTTGATTTGGGCTACAAGTAAAGCTGACTCATCCAGCTCTGGATAAGATTTGCTCTCATTGTCTTCGCTCGAAGACATAGGATTTGGTTGAGCATCACATCAGTCACTCTGACTTTGTTTACTTGGACCCCACATAATAGTACGGTGGTTCCTACGACTCAACAAAGAAGAAAAGGAAACTACGAAATAACTATGTCTTCGTACTCCATAGTCTTCATGTGAATGTCTTCTCATGTCATAATCTTCACCGTGAATATCTTCACAGACCACCATTGTCTTCAATGTCTTCACACATTTTCAGGGGTCATCTCTGGTAGGTAAACCGAATCAATATGGGACTACTACCTGTGTTATCCTGCAATTCTCACAAACACATTAGTCCCTCAACCAAGTTTGTCGTCAATACTCCAAAACCAACTAAGGGTGGCACTAGATGCACTTACAGCTTACGGAGGCAAAACCACTCCACCGCACCACCTCATCACAACGCGCGACATCGATCAGTGCGGTGTCAAGCTCCAAAGTGACTAAGTGGCTACTATTTGCCACATGGTAGCCACTTCCTACATAAAATACCTCCAAGCGACACCCGTCCTAAGATGTGTCAAGCAAGCAGGCGCAAAGCTGGCAAAACAGCCCAGCAGGGCCTGCCGGGCGAGCTGTGATGTGACGTTTAGCGGCGCATTTAATGCGCTCTGTCAGCCTGCAGAGTTAGGTATGATAGCATTATTTGCTATCTAATCAGTATGCAATGACTGATTTGCCACTGTGTTAACCCCATAATCTATTAAAGGAGGCCCAAGCCAACCAGAAAAAAGGGTTGGCTAATTCGGACCCTTACACACCCGTACGCGCGTAGCCACTCTCGCCCTGAGGCAACCCTGCGGGGCAAGCAAGCTGCGCTTGATACGTCTCCAATGTATCTATAATATTTGATTGTTCCATGCTATTATATATTCTGTTTTGGATGTTTAATGGGCTTATTTATACACTTTTATATTATTTTTGGGACTAACCTATTAACCGGAGGCCCAGCCGAAATTGTTGTTTTTTTGCCTATTTCAGTGTTCCGCAGAAAAAGAATATCAAACGGAGTCCAAACGGAATGAAACCTTCGGGAACGTGAATTTTGGAACAAACGTGATCTAGAGGACTTGGAGTGGATGTCAAGCATCCGACGAGGAAGCCACGAGGCAGGGGGCGCGCCTACCCCCTGGGCGCGCCCTCCACCCTCGTGGGCCCCTCGTGGCTCCACCGACCTACTTGTTCCTCCTATATATACCTACGTACCCCCAAACCATCGAAGAGCACCACGAAAACCTAATTCCACCGCCGCAACCTTCTGTACCCGTGAGATCCCATCTTGAGGCCTTTTTCAGCGTCCTGCCGGAGGGGGCATTGATCACGGAGGGCTTCTACATCAACACCATAGCCTCTCCGATGATGTGTGAGTAGTTTACCTCAGACCTTCAGGTCCATAGTTATTAGCAAGATGCCTTCTTCTCTCTCTTTGGATCTCAATACAAAGTGCTCCTCGATTCTCTTGGAGATCTATTCGATGTAATCTTCTTTTGCGGTGTGTTTGTCGAGATCCGATGAATTCTGGGTTTATGATCCAGATTATCTATGAACAATATTTGAATCTTCTCTGAATTCTTTTATGTATGATTGGTTATCTTTGCAAGTCTCTTCAAATTATCAGTTTGGTTTGGCCTACTAGATTGATCTTTCTTGCAATGGGAGAAGTGCTTAGCTTTGGGTTCAATCTTGCGGTGCTCGATCCCAGTGACAGTAGGGGAAACGACATGTATTGTATTGTTGCCATCGAGGATAAAAAGATGGGGTTTATATCATATTGCATGAGTTTATCCCTCTACATCATGTCATCTTGCTTAAAGCGTTACTCCGTTCTTATGAACTGTCACATCCCTAGTTCTGGTATGACCTAGGCTAGCCTTCTTGTGAGCATCATGTTTAAATTCAGTTTTAAATTGAAATGGGGATTTGTGAAACCCTCAGAAATCATTTCTAGAAATGACCCAGATAAAAATTGCTCCAAAAAGGTCCAAGAAAATGTTCATGTTACTCTCTGAAAATATTGGACAGAGATACAAATCAAACCAATATTTTCAGGAGCTCATAAGTATTTATTTTGGCCATTTGGAATTAATGCATAATTATTTGCTTTGGATATATATTTGCTATATATAATATATGTCCAAAAATTCTGTTAATTGGTGAGGAGTTTTGGAGCAATCCAACTAGTTCCTACAAAAATTGACAGAAGTAAATAAAATGGTTTAGTATTTCTACTAAATCAAACAAATGTCAGAAAATTAGAAAACAGAAACAAACTAGAAAAAGGGAGAAACTTACCTGGCCCGGCCCAGCGGCCCAGCAGGCCGGCCCAGCCAGCTGGCAGTGCCAGTCGTCCCCTTCCTCGCGCCAGGAGGACAGGGGCACGCGCTCGCCGCCCGCGCGCATGCGCGCCACCTCCTGCTTCTCCCCTCGTCGCCTGGATCGCCCGAACGACGCCACGCGCCGCCCCGCACCTCTCTCGCGCTCTCCCGTGCCCATTCTCTCTTCCCCCTCACTCTCTCTCTCACGGCCGAGCGCTGCCGTCGCCACCGGCCACCGTTGCCGTAGCCACCGCCACCCCCTCGCCTCTCCGGCACGCCCAGGAGCTCCGTCTCCTCGCTCTGAAGACCTCCGCCGAGCCACGCAAGCCGGAGCGCCCCATGGAGCCGTCGCCATCGCCATCTTCGCCTCCGGCTGCCCGAGATCGCCAACGACATTCCGGCCACACCAGTGCTTCCCCGAGCTCGCGCACGACGCCATCGAGACCGCCGTGAGCTCTCCTCCGCTTCCACTCCTTCCCCGTGCTCGATTTTGTGCCGTAGCCACGCTAGCCGCCGGACCCGAGCAGTCGCGCCGCCGTGGTACCTCCCCGTCGTGGCCAGAGGCACCGCAGCCCGCGCCTGCACCTGCCACCGCGCTCTGCAGCCTCCCAGAAGGCCAACACCGCCGCCCGCAGCTCCTGACGTGCCCTACAGCACCCGTGTGCACTTGGCTATGCTCCGGCCGCCGCCGCGAGTTCTGCTCCGGCGAGCTCCGCCGCCCCCGCTGCCTCTCGCTGGCTCCCCTGGATGCGCGGGAGCGCGGGCAACCCCCTGGTGCCCCCAGCCGCCGCTCCCGTGGCTTCCAGTGGGGACTCCGCCGTGGCCAGTGGTCGCCGGCGACGAGCCCCGTCGCCTGAGTCCTGCCACGTGGGTCCGGCCTGTCAGGTGATTAGCTTAGTGCTAATCACCACCTAAACCAACCCCTGACACTAACCAGTGGGCCCTAGCGCCACTAACACTGTAATTAGGATAAACTAACCCCCTGTTTAACCCCGTGTCACTGACGTGTGGACCCCACACGTCAGGTTTGACCTGGTCAGCCGTGGTTGACTCACTGACGTCATGCCACCGTCATGCTGATGCAGTTATTCATTTTCTGGATTTAAATTAATCAGGAAATTCCAAAAAATGATATGAACTTCAAAAATTCATAGAAATTCAACCGTAGCTCAGATTTAAATAATTTATATATGAAAAATAATCAGAAAAATCCAATCTATCAATCTGTGCCATTTTCATGCATGACAAACCAACCTATACATGTTGTATATATGAAAACACACTTATGGCATTTAAAGGGACTTATATTAGAGTTGCATTTGAACCTTTGGTTCAAATGGATCTCTTCCAAGTTGAATGCTAAAAGCATTGGCTCAAAACACATCGCATTTTCATGCCATATTCATGCATCATATTGTTGCATATGATTGTGTTTTGATTTTCGACACCGTTCCTTCTCGATAGGTCCTGCTCCGGAGAGTGTTCCAGAGTACCTGTCTGAGGAGCAGTGCCACCATGTTGATCTACCAGGCAAGCAAACCCCCTTGTTCATTCCGATACAATCCTACTCTCTCGCTCCTGCTCTCTTTTACTGCATTAGGACAACAACGATTCAACTGCTACCTTATGCTGCGGTAGTTGAACCCATTCCTCTGCATGACCTGTCATTGCCACAGTAAATAGTTGAAACCCACTAGCATGTGTAGGAGTTGATTGAGCCATGTTGTGTTCCTACCATGCCATGCCTGCTATTGCTTAGAGTTGTGTCAGGTCTGATTCATTGGGAATGAATTGGAGTGTTACGATATGTTCTGGTGCTGACAGTTAAGTGTATGAACACGATTTGGTAAAGGTAGCGGTGAGAGGCCATGTAGGAGTACATGGTGGGTTGTCTCACTGAAACCGTCCTTAAGCACTGAGTTCTATGTATGTTGTCCAATGACTAGCTACTACCACACATTGGGTTCTGGTAACTCGACCCCTCTCGACTTATTAACCAACTTGATCTCTGTCCAGGAGTTGCAACTAGTTTCTGGTGTTTGTAGGTAGTGCTATTTTTCTACCGAGTGGCACCCGGCAGGGTGGGCTTGGTACAGACTAGGCACACGTGGCCCGGTGTACCGAGTGGCACCCGGATGGTGGGCTCGGGAACCCTGCACACATCGTTTGGGGCCGTGAGCGACACCCCGGCCGGATCTCCTTGCGGATGGAACCCGAATAGGCGATAAACCTGGACTAGAGTCTTGTGTGGTTAGTCAGGTCGTGGCCGACACCCTCGCCAGGCTTCCGCTTGAAGGTTGCCGAGGTACATGACGTGTACATGGCGGTAAGTGGTGAGAGCGTGTGTGAGCAGTACACCCTTGCAGGGTTATCATGATCTATTCGAATAGCCGTGTCCTCGGTTATGGACTTCTTGGATGCTTACGTGGTACATTTACAACTTGAAGTGGATACCCTAAAATGCTCAAGATAAGTGTGAGTGCTATGGATGGCTTCTCGTAGGGAGACGGGAATGAATCCATAGTGGTGTATTGAGGTGGTGACTAGTGGACTCGTGTGCGCCTTCTTACCTCAAAGAAGTTTCTCGTAGTCGTAGAACAGGATAGCCACTGAGTCAAAGCTGGCTTGCTGCAACTAAACCCCACACTACCTTCTTGATACAAATGCATGTATGATAGGATCTGATGTAAGTCTTGCTGAGTACCTTTGTACTCATGTTGCTTTATTTATGTTTCTGCAGCGGAGACTTCAGTCTTACTAGTAGTTCCGCTTGGACTTCGACGAGTAGCTTGTACCTCAGCTACGATCTTGTACCCTTGGGAGGGGCTTGTAGATAGTCAGGCTTCTCGCCCTTTTCTTTTGTAGTTGTCTGTACTCAGACATGTAATGCTTCCGTTGCTTGTATGCTCTAAATGATGGGTCATGTGACCCCTGTTTGTACTTAATGCTATGTGGCTCTTCTGGGCCTTTTATCTATATGAGTTTGCGTTATGTTGTGATGCCATGTTGTACAGCACATACTTGCATGTTATGCGTACGTGTAACGTGTATTGCTATGTGTGGGATCCGACAACCTAGTTGTCTATCCTTGGTAGCCTCTCTTATGGGGAAATGTAGTCTAGTGCTTCCACCGAGCCATGGTAGTCTGCTACAGCCCGGTTTACCGGAGTCCTGCTAGCCCAGCACTACTGCTTCGGAACACTTAGACTGGCAGGCATGTGATTCAGTTCGTTCCTGTGTCTGTCCCTTCGGGGAAATGTCACGCGGTGACATCCGGAGTCCTGCCTAGCCTGCTACAGTCCGGGTTCCCGGAGTCATGTTAGCCCAGTGCTACAGCCCGGATTCACACGCTGCTGACCGACATGCTCGATGTTGTTTCATGTATGCCTGTCCCCGTAAGTTAGTGCCACTTTGGGTTCACAACTAGTCATGTCGGCCCGGGTTCTCTGTCATATGGATGCTAGCGACACTATCATATACGTGAGCCAAAAGGCGCAAACGGTCCCGGGCCATGGTAAGGAGACACCCGTGGGAATACCGTGCGTGAGGCCGCAAAGTGATATGAGGTGTTACATGCTAGACCGGTGTGACTTCGAATTGGGGTCCCGACAGCTTTGGTATCAGAGCCTGACTGCCTGTAGGATTTCCAAGCCAACCTGGTCGAAGTTGAGTCTAGAAATTCTTTAGTTATGTAAGGGAATTGATTGTGGAAGGGAACGTAAGGCTCTTTTTACTTCTTTTACCTCATGCTCTTCTGATCTGAGTCATCCTATCTTTCCTACGGGGTTAAGGAACTAGGCTTTCTCTTCTGTCTATCAGGATCACGTGTTACTACTCCGTAGTCTCTTAGGATTGGTTGATCAGAGTCATATCCCAGTTCGAGTACCTCCGGTGTAGCCTGTTTAGTAATATCTCAGAACCTTGAGTGATGATGTTGAGTATGGTGCTACCCCGTCCTTTGCAGAATGTCTCATTTTGAGCATTTTACTGCCGTTATGCCGCCGGAATTGTCCTAGGAGCTTGAGAGATACTAAATTTCCTTGTGCTACATGTTGCATCCTATAGTTGTTGTTGACCTCGTCCTTGGTTCCGCTTCTCAGGATGTCGTCAGTTAACCAAAGTTCTGTTGCTCGTTGCCTGAACCACGGAGGTGGTAGGGATGAGGAGGATCCTTCCGACCAGCCTTCGTTGGCAGAGTTTATGTTAGAGATGGAGAGGAACAAGCATGAGTCTAACCGCTTGTTAGCACGTATCGAGGAGAACACCGCACCCCAGTGCAAAGAGTCAGCGACCCTCTATGATTTCATTGGTCTGAAACCACCTACCTTCCATCATTCCATTGAGCCACTCGATGCAGATGACTGGCTCCGTAGTATCACACACAAGCTGCATTCTGCGAACGTAGCTGAAGGTGACAAGGTCACCTATGCTGCATATCACCTGGAAGGTCCTGCTAGTCTTTGGTGGCAGAACTATGAGGCTATGCTTCCAGCTGGCCAGATACCGACCTGGAGAGATTTCACTGAGGCTTTTTGCGAGCATCACATTCCTCAGGCTCTCATTGACCGCAAGAGAGAAGAGTTCTGTAGTTTCACCCAGGGTAAGATGGCTGTTGATGCTTACAGTAGAGAGTTTGAGAACCTCGCCCGCTATGCTATAGAAGAAGTGTCCACGGACGCTAAGAAGCAGGCTAGGTTCCGGAAGGGTCTCAAGCCCAAGTTGCGTCGTGATCTCCACTTGCACCATTGCAGTACATTCCAGGCTCTTGTGAACAAGGCCATTAATGCGGAGACAGCTCAGCTCACCTACGAGGAGTCTCGTAAGCACACCCGTGATTTGGTTCCTTCCTCTGGTTCTACTTCTCATAAGCGCTGGATTTGGGTTCCGAACTCCGCTCTTCCACCTGGATATGCACCGAGGCCATCTTATGTGGCGCCTCACCCAGTTCAGCAGTATGCTCCACCCAGGCCTATTGGTAGACCGCTTGTCAATGCGGGTCCACATCCAACTTCAGGGACTTGCTTCACATGCGGGAAGCCAGGACACTATGCACGTGACTGCTCTCAAACTAACTATGCCCCACCCCTGCCTGAGAAGTCTGTTGGCAGTGGTAAGCCATCACGCAAGATGATCAGTGTCAAGTCAGCTCCCACTGAGCGTGGACGTGTGCATCACGCCTCAGCTAAAGACGCTCATGATGATCCAGATGTCATTCTTGGTACACTCCTTGTCAATTGCCATCCAGCTTCGGTTCTATTCGATACTGGAGCATCTCACTCCTTCATCTCTGAAGGCTATGCTCATTTGCACGACATGTCATTTTGTGATATGCCAACTCCACTTGAAATCCAAACTCCAGGGTCTAGATGGCAAACTACCAGAATAAGCCATGGTAATGAAATCCTTGTTGACAGACTTGTATTCCTTGCCTCACTTATAGCCCTCAAGTCTACAGATATTAACATCATCTTGGGTATGGACTGGATGACAGCTCATCATGCCAAGATTGATTGTTACACCAGGTCTGTTCAACTCACACACCCATCTGGCAAGTTAGTCACTGTCTCCACCAGAGTTGCAAAGCGTCAACTCTATTCTCTTAATGCCAGTCCTCTTCCAGACCTTGAAGATATCCCGGTAGTCCGTGACATTCCGGATGTCTTTCCAGAGGAACTGCCAGGTATTCCACCTGACAGAGATGTAGAGTTTGTCATAGATCTTATCCCAGGAACCGCCCCAATCTCTAGGACACCTTACAAGATGGCACCTTTAGAACTAGCTGAGCTTAAGAAACAACTTGATGAGTCCTTGCAAAAGGGTTTCATCCGTCCTAGTTCTTCTCCCTGGGCTTGCCCCGTCCTCTTCGTCAAGAAGAAGGATGGTACGGACCAGATGGTTGTAGATTATCGTCCCGTTAATTTGGTCACGATAAAGAACAAGTATCCGCTCCCCAGGATCAACGACCTGTATGATCAGCTCACTGGATCCTTAGTCTTTTCCAAGATGGATTTGAGGTTAGGCTACCATCAAATCAAGATTAGAAACGGGGACATTCCTAAGACGGCTTTTGTCACTCGTTATGGCCAGTACGAGTACACCGTCATGTCTTTCGGTCTAACCAATGCTCCAGCCACATTCTCCCGCTTGATGAACTCGATCTTCATGGAGTACTTAGATAAGTTCATCGTGGTTTACCTCGATGATATCCTTATTTACTCAAAGAACGAGGAAGAGCATGCCGAACATCTTAGACTTGTGTTAGAAAAACTCAGAGAGCACCGCCTTTACGCCAAGTTCTCCAAGTGCGAATTTTGGTTGCCAGAAGTGACCTACCTAGGCCACGTGATCTCTGGTAAGGGCATTGATGTCGATCCTGAGAGAGTTCAGGCCGTTCTTGATTGGACTCCACCTGAAACAGTTAAACAAGTTAGGAGTTTCCTTGGTCTAGCCAATTATTGTCGCCATTTCGTTGAAAACTTCTCCAAAGTAGCCAAACCCCTCACGGAACTTCTTAAGAAGGATAAAAAGTTTGAGTGGTCCCCATAGTGCGAATATAGTTTTCAGGAACTGAAAAGACGCCTGACTTCTGCCCCCATACTTGTGCCACCGGATTTCACTAAAGACTTTGTTATCTACTGCGACGCCTCACGACAGGGACTAGGTTGCATTCTTATGCAGGATCGTCATGTGATTGCCTATGCATCTTGACAGTTGCATCCACATGAGGAGAATTATCCTACACATGAACTAGAGCTCGCAGCCATAGTCTATGCTCTTAAGACATGGCGACATTACCTTCTTGGTAAACGTTGCGAGATTTACACCGATCACCAGAGTCTCAAGTATATCTTCACCCAACCAGATTTGAACCTTAGGCAAAGACGTTGGTTGGAGTTTGTCGGGTGGTTGGTGCGACATATGCCAAAGGATGGCTTATCATTGTGGGAGCCAATAAAACGTCGCCGGTGCCTGGAAACGGGATGAGGCGAAGACATGCACGCCGGCGAATCTTACCCAGGTTCGGGGCTCTCCGAGGAGATAACACCACTAGTCCTGCTCTGCGGGGTCTCCGCATGATCACTAGCTCGATAAAGAGTAGCTACAATCGCTCCTAGAGCTGTTGGGATCAAGGGAGAAGAAGAACAAGGCTAGCTCTTGCTTCTCTCTATCTATGGTGTGTGTGCGTGTGCTATGCTTGGGAGCCAAACATGCAGAGGTGCCAACTATGCTTGGGTGTGAACCCTTTGCATGGGTGCTCCGGGGGGTTTATATAGGCCTACCCCCCGGGGGTACAATGGTAATCCGACTGGGAACTGGCCCCAGCCGTCAGTGTCTACGCCTACCGGCTTCTCCGCCGGCTGGTGGGTCCCGCCGGCTGCCGGCTACTCGGTCGACAGGCCGGCCCCACCGCCTAGGGTCTTGTCGGCGGCTGCTTACTGTAGCCGCGCCTCTGATGATGAGGGCTTTGTCGAGGTAAGCGTGGCTACAGTGATCCGCGTCGGGGGCTATCACTGTTGCCTCACCTCGTCTTGTCTCCTTAATGGGGCTCCTGCTTCGAGGAAGGGAGTCGCCGGCTTCTGGAGGCCGGCTATGCTCCTGGCCGACTAGGAAAAGCCGGGCCGCCTTCACGCCTCTCTCTGGCTAAAGGGGCCCGCGGTCCTTGGGCCATACAGGAGGGGGTCGTGGATGACGTCGCGGCTGGCGTGGCTACAGTGTCGGGCCGCATGGGAGACATCCCTCCCGTACGGCCTCCTGTAGCCATGCCTGCCTCGGGCTTCGGGGGTCGTGGGCCGCACTGTGGCCATGCCCCGTCAGGTCGTCGTTATGTAGGAGCGGTTGTGGTCTCGGCCGGCTTCTAGGAGTCGGCGTTCTTCTTGGCCGGCTTCTTGGAGTCGGTGAGGCTGGGTCGCCTTCCGGGAGTCGGCTTTAGTGGTAGCCGGCCGGGGAAGGCGGCCCAAATGCTTGGAGTGCTTGAAGGCCCAAAGGCCTGATAAATTTTCTGAAGAGCCAGGGGTAGCCGGTTTGGCTACCCGTGGCCACTTACTCCGACAGTAGTCCCCGAAGCTGATCGGGCTTCGAGGTGGAGTAGGGTTCGAGAAGCTCGAACAGCTTCCCATCGTGACAAGCCGGCAGCTGGGAGCCGGCCTTGGTCAGGCACGTCGCCTGAGCCGAAATCTTCTGGAGTCGGAGGGCGGGAACCCGCTGGCATGTGCGCCGGGCCGCGGGCCGGCCGCGGGCCGATGGCGCGCCACGTAGCCGGAAAGCCTGCCAGCCCACGCGCGAGACGGGACGTTGCCGCAGAGAGGGGGCCCGCCACGTCCGCGCCCCAGCCCAGGCGCGGATCTTTTGTATCCCGGAACCGCCCGCACATTCCGTGCGGCAGTTTCGGCTCGCACTTATGCGTAATAAACGCGAGACGTGGGGGGAGTGGGCGCAGTTAATCCCACGTCCCCCCCCCCCACGTCCGGCCTCTTCGGCCGCGTGAGGCTATAAGTAGGGGGAGGTGGAGGGCGGCAGGCCCTCGCACGCTCCTCCTACTTCCGCCGTCTTCTTGCCTTGCTCGTTCCTGCGACACGCCTCGCCGCTGCGCTCTTCCTTCGCACGCTCCTCCGCCGCCATGCTAGCTTCCGCCATGCCTCCCCATGTAGAGCAGCTTGGCGGGGATTGGGATGGCTCCATCGTCCACAACGACCACATCGACTACCTCCGCGACACACGGCGTCTGCCCAGTGCGGACAAAGTGGAGGTCCGCCTCGCGCCGGAGAAAGAAATCAGGCCGGCGCCGCGGGATGGCGAGCGGGTGGTCTTCCGCTCGCACTTCCTGCGCGGCTTCGACCTGCCAGTGAGCGCCTTCTTCCGCACCTGGCTGGACTTCTATCAGCTCCAGCCGCACCACCTCACCCCCAACGCGGTGGTGCTGCTGTCGGCCTTTGTCACCCTGTGCGAGGGCTATCTCGGCGTCCTCCCCACCCTTGAGCTCTGGGGGGAGTTCTTCCAGTCGAAGCTGGGTACGCGCAGCAAGGGCGTGCCGGCCCACACTGGTGCCTTCATCGCGTCGCGGAGATCGGGCGCCGACAACCCCTTCCCCGTCATCACGCTGATCCAATCGGTGAAGAAGTGGCAGAAGTCATACTTCTACGTGCGGAACATCGCTCCACGGGGCGACTACGTCAACCTGCCGGCTTACGTAGCCGGCCCGCCGGCGGGGAGGCTGCCCCAGTGGTCCTTCCGGGCGGTGACGCTGTCGCAGGGAGGAAACGCCGCCATCGCTCGCCTGCGGGTGATGGTCCAAACGGAGGGCCTGACGGGGCCCGACCTCCTGGCCGCGTTCGTCACGCGCCGGGTCCTCCCGCTCCAGAGCCGGCCTCATCTGATCTGTCAGATGAGCGGCCAGCTCGATCCGAGCCGGATGTGTACCAAGGAGATGCCGCAGGCCGACGCGGCTGACATGGTGAACTACCTCGCCAACTGCCAGCTTCCCGATGACTGGCAATTCGGCAAGGAGCCATATTGCCGCGCCAATCCTCCGCCTACGATACGCTCCCCTTCTCTTTTTCTCTCTTTCTCTCTCAGCTTTGTCGCCGAGTTCATCTGGGCCGACTCTAACTCAGTCGGCTCGCTTTTTGACAGAATCCTCTGCTTCGGCCGGCCGGCGGGGCGGACGTGGAGCGCCGCTTCGCCCCCGACCGGACCGAGCACGACCAGGAGGACCCCGATCTGGGGGCGGTCCATATGGAGGAAGCCGCCGAGCCGGCTGGTGGCCAAACCGGCGGCGAAGCAGGCGGCGCCGAGTTCTCCGCGACCTTCGACGATTGGCCAGATGAGGACGAAGCCGAAGTCGTCCCGCCCCGCCAGCCAGCCTCCGGACGCGGCGCGGGCTCCTCCGGCGCGCAGCCTGCTCGGGGTAGAGGCCAAAAACGTCGCGCCACCCAGGGCATGTTCGGTAGCCGGACGAAGAAGCCGAGGGGTGGGGCGGCAGCCACCACGCGGGAAGAGGCGGCCGCGAAGGCGGCTCGCTTCCGCAAAGTGGTGAAGCAGCCGTAGGCTGTGTCAGCGTAAGCTTTCTCTCTTTCTGTGTATTCTCCTTCTTTCCTTTCTTGGGTGGTCTTCTGAACCTTTGTCTTCTTTTCTTTGATCAGAGCTCCACTGTCACTCGAGCGGGCGGCTGCCGGCTCCGTTGTCGAGTCGCCAGGGGGCTCTGGGAGCACCACCCGCCGCGTAGATCCCCGCGCCGCCCTCCTGGAGGCGACAGAAAGGAACGCGCGGGAGGTGCGGGAGGAGCAGGAAGCGCGGGAGGCGGAGGCACGGAAGGCAGCCGCCGCCCAGGCAGCTCGGGACGAGGAGGCGGCAAAGGCGCTCGCCGAGGCTGCAGCCAAGGCCCAGGCAGAGGCCGAGGCCGAAGCGGCGGCAGGGGAGGCCTTGATGGTCACCCCCCTGCGCGCCATGGCGCCTGGGGATGCGGATCCCTCGCCGGGGGGAGCCAGCGGTTCCCAGCCGGGTCTGGCGGAAGCGGCGACGACGTCATCTTCGTGAGGGAGGCGCCGGGGCCGACCCCTCAGACTAGGGCGGCCCAAGGCGGTCAGACTGAGCCTGCGCCCGCACAGTCGGCGGAAGGCGAGCCGGCCGCGGGAGCCGAGGTGGCGGTCCGGGTTCCGCCAAGCCGGCGCGCAGGGAAGGCCGCGTCGGAGCCGCAGAAAGCGGCGTCGGAGCCACGGCCGGCCGTGGGCTCCAGCTCGTCGGCCCGAGACGCGGAGGCGGCCAGCGCTACCTCAGGGTGGACGCCAGGCGGAGGGACAGCCGTGGTGAACATCGCTGCGCAAGACGTCCGGACCCGGCTCCAGGGCCAAGCTGCGGCGCTGAGGCAGTTCACCGACGAATTCCTCGCCACGCGGGCTGCCATCCGGGTTAGTATTCTCAATTTTGCCCTTGACTTTTCTCGTGGGGGCGCGTCAGCGCACCCACTGGGTGTAGTCCCTGAGTTCCGAGTCGGCTGCTGAGCAGGCGGCTTGGAACTTCTTGGTGGATTTGCCTTTGCTATTTTTTCTCTTACTTCGGTCTTCTGTCCATCTTGCAGGACTACCACAACCTCCGAGCGGCCGCCTTCAACTCCCAGGCTCGGGAGCTGACGCAGAAGACCGCCGATCTCACTGAAAGCCGAGGTATGTGACTTGATCTCTATCTCATGTGGGGGCGCATCAGCGCACCCACTGGGTGTAGTCCCCGAGATTCGGGCCGACTGCTGAGCAGTCGGCTCGGATCTTCCTTGATGATTTCTCATCGTTCTTCTTGTTCTTCTATTTTTGCAGCGGCCAACGCCAGTCTGAGGGCACAGCTGGGGGAGTCCCAGACTGCTCTTCGTGCCAGGGACGCGGAGCTCGCCGCCTTGGTGCAGGAGCGCGACCGCCTGGTCAAGAAGCTAGCCGACCAGGAGGAAAGCCACAAGGCGGCGCTGAAGGCCGCGCAGGACCGTGAAGCCGCCCTCCAGGCCGAGTTCGAGACGGAGGCGGCCGCCTGGGACGAAGCCAGGCAGACTCTGGTCTCCGGCTATGGCCAGATTGAGGATCTGGTTGACGGTAAGTCGTCTACCCCTTCGTCCTTTCTTGCCATCTGTCATTTTGACTTGTTTTTCTGACTTGGGGTTCTTCTTTTCTTTTCTGCGCAGAGTACTTCCCCGGCTATTCCACTACCGCCAACCAGGCCATCGAAGCTCATCGCCAAGCGAAGAGGCAAGCCGGCTTCGAGATTTCGCCGACTGCCGGCCGCTCGCTGGCGGAGCAGCTCCTGGCGATCCAGGCTCGTATCCAGCCGGCTCACAGGCTGCTCCGCCGGCTTCAGCGTGCCGGGTCGCAGGTCCTGGCCGCCCTCTGGCCCGGCCAAGTGATCCCGCGCACTCCCAGTCGGACCGCCGACTGGCTGGAGGTAGCCGTCGGGCGCTTCGAGGCTTCGAAGGCGTCAGCGGCTCGCTCCGGCGCCGGGCGGGCGCTGGAGTTCGTCAAGGCCTGGTACCCAGGCCTGAATCTGGACCAGCTGGCCACTTGGCGGCAGCAAGCCGACGCGGAGCTGGAGCCGGCGCGGCCGGCCATCATTCGACGGGCTTCGGCAATCGCCGACTACACCGACACCAACGTCTTCGCCCCCGAGGTGGACGACAATGGAGTCGCCCAGCCGGAAGATTGGTTCGGGCTGGACCCGGCGTATGGCGAGGACTTGGCGGAGGAGATCGACTCCAGCGACGAAGGCGAAGAGGAGGAGGAGGAGGGTGAAGACGTCGAGCCGGCTGGTGGAGCAGCCGGCCAGCCTGACCGCGCCTCCAGCACTACGCTGCGTGCGAGTGCGTCTCCTGTTGCGGGAGGCGGTCAAGCCGGGACCAGCTAGGCGGCCACTCCTTCAGCCGGCGAGCTGCCTTCACCGACCAACTCGGCCTTCGCGCCTTTGTCTTCTTTCTTTTGTTTCCTGTCTTGTTACTTTTGAACAATGTTTTTGGTTAAGCCTGCGCAGTTCCACCCACTGGGTGTATTGAAACTCAAGTCTGTTGCCGCCTATCGGGGGCTTTTATGTATATAAGTTATGCAATCGGCTTTTCCTTGTACTTTTGCTTTTTTTCCTTCTGCTTTTTTCCTTTGCCGCCCTCCCTTGGTTGCCGTCTCCCTAGTCAAACAGTTGTTCTACAAACTGCAGTCGGGGAGTGCCTGGCCGATTGGGGAGGGGGAAGTACTTTTAGCTCGGTCGGACTTAAGCTAAGTTTTTAGGAAGCCGGCCAGCCGGCTGCTGTGACAGCCGGCAGGCATATATGGAGGCCGTCTTTTTGCTATATAGGTTAGTTGTTCCTTAGCCGTTTTCGTGTGGGCGTCCTTTCTGTCTTCTCTCTTGCTAGTCGGACAGTCAGTTCTTTGAGCTGCGACTTTCAACAAGAGAGGACCGGGGAGCCGGCGCACTACTTTGCTGGCTTCGGGAAGAACTTATAATATAGCTTAAGGCGGCCAGTCCCCGGGCCGACTAGTCGGACACGGTGCCGGACAAGAATTCAAAATGTAATAAGACATTCATGGATATGACACTCGTCATCCATAGATAAATAAAAGGCAGTCCCCGAGTACTGTTCGGGGGGCCTGTTGGTTTGTAACTTAATACAAAAGGGGTAGCGTGATACATACTGCTTTTCAGCTGTAAAATCGTCTTAGGAGGTTTGCGTTCCATGGTCGCTGCGACTCCTTGCTGGAGTCGTCTCTCTTGCGTGCTCTTGGCTTTTGCGCGTCGATCAAGTAGTAGGAGTTGTTGCCGAGTGCCTTGCTGACGACGAAGGGGCCTTCCCAAGGGGCCGAGAGCTTGTGCTGGCCGGCTGTTCGCTGGATCAGCCGGAGCACAAGGTCGCCCTCTTGGAAGGATCTTGGCTTGACCTTGCGGTTGTAGTAGCGGCGCAGGCCTTGTTGGTAGATGGCGGACCGGCTGAGGGCTAACAGCCGGCCTTCTTCCAGTAGGTCGACGTCGTCTTCTCTTGCTTCTTTGGCTTCCTCCTCCGTGTACATGGTGATCCGAGGTGAGTCGAACTCGATGTCTGTTGGGATGACAGCCTCGGCACCGTACACGAGGAAGAATGGAGTGAAGCCGGTTGACTTGTTGGGTGTAGTGCGCAGACTCCAGAGGACAGCCGGCAGCTCTTCGAGCCAGCAGCCGGCCGATCGCTCCAGTGGTACAACCAGTCGGGGTTTGATGCCGGAGAGGATAACTCCATTTGCTCGCTCGACCTGGCCGTTTGACTGCGGGTGGGCAACGGACGCTAAGTCCAGTCGGATGCCCTGTGCCGCGCAGAAACGTGCCAGTGCGCCTTTGGCGAAGTTCGTGCCGTTGTCAGTGATGATGCTGTGCGGCACGCCGTACCAAGTAGTGATGTCGGTGATGAATGTCATGGCAGTCGGCCCGTTCAGCTTCTTAATCGGCTTTGCTTCGATCCACTTTGTGAACTTGTCCACAGCAACGAGTAGATGTGTCAAGCCACCGCGGGCCATCTTGAAAGGGCCCACCATGTCCAGTCCCCAGACGGCGAAAGGCCAGGTGAGGGGAATGGTCTTGAGGGCAGAAGCCGGTAGGTGTTGTTTGGAACTGAAGACTTGACATCCTCTGCAGGTCTTGACTATTTCTTTAGCATCCTCCAAGGCAGTCGGCCAGAAGAACCCATGGCGGAAAGCCTTGGCCACGAGGGATCTTGAGGCGGCGTGGTGGCCGCATTCGCCTTGGTGGATGTCTTTGAGGATTGCCACTCCTTTTTCTGGCTCGACGCAACGCTGGAAGACTCCAGTGACGCTGCGCTTCACAAGCTCCCTGTTGATTATTGTGTATGCTGCGGCTCGTCGTTGCACTAGTCTTGCTGCGATCTCATTAGTCGGCAGCTCTCTGCTGACTAGGAACTTGAGGATGGGCTGGGCCCATGAGGGAGCTGTGACTTCTTCTGCTGTTATCGTGGCCACCATGACTCGGGTGGGTGGGTTGGGTGTTGCGTTGGGGTCGACCACCACTTCTTGCGTCGTTGCAGTCCCCGGCCGACTGCTGCAGTCCCCGGGCCGGGCTCTGAGGTCCCTGGGCCGGGTGCGACTACGTCAGTTCCCGGGGCGGTCGTCGAAGTCCCCGTGCCGCCTGCGGGATTTCTTGAGCCGGATCCGGCTGTTTCTGGCGCAGGCGGTACGAAGATGGAGTCCGACTCTGGAGACATCTTGATGGACGGCTTGAGGAGGCGTTGGAGGGAGACGCCAGTCCGTATGGCTTGTCGGGTGGAGCCGATCCGTGCTAGGGCATCTGCTTGGTCGTTGTCGGCCCTTGGCACGTGAAGGAACTCGCACCCTTCGAAGTATCTGCTCATCTGCTGGACGAGGAAGCGGTAGCTCGCCATGTTCGCGTCCTTGGCGTCCCAATCGCCAGATGATTGCTGGACCACTAAGTCGGAGTCGCCGTAGCACAGGATCCGGCGTATGCCGAGCTCTTTGGCTAGCCGGAGCCCATGTACGAGCGCCTCATACTCGGCCACGTTGTTGGAGGCGGCGAAGTGGATCTGCAGCGTGTACTTGAGCTTGTCGCCTTTGCGAGAGGTGAGGACGATGCCGGCTCCCAAGCCGGTGCGCATCTTGGACCCGTCAAAGTGCATCCGCCAATGGGTAGAGTCGGGAGCCGGCGGTAAGTACTGGGTCTCGGCCCAGTCGACGAAGAAGTCGGCCAATGCTTGCGACTTGATGGCGGTGCGGGGTTGATAGAAAATTGTGTAAGGCGCCAAGGCAATGGCCCATTTGGCCACCCGGCCGGATGCATCCC
The DNA here is from genome assembly GCF_018294505.1 of Triticum aestivum. Classification (NCBI taxonomy): domain Eukaryota; kingdom Viridiplantae; phylum Streptophyta; class Magnoliopsida; order Poales; family Poaceae; genus Triticum; species Triticum aestivum. The sequence continues at coordinate 264,638,243 of NC_057808.1, forward strand.
GGCTGCCTATGATCTCGGCGAGCGGGGCAGTGCACACGACCGTGATGGGGTGCTCTTGGAAGTAGGGCTTCAATTTCTTGGCAGCGAAGTACACCCCATAGCACATCTTCTGGTAGTGCGGGTAGTTTTGCTTTGAGCTGGATAGTACTTCGCTGAGATAGTAGACCGGCCTCTGGACCAGCTGGGCTCGGCCTTCCTCCGGGCGCTGGACCACAACAACAGTGCTGACGACTCGGCTTGTCGCGGCGATGTAGAGGAGCATGGGCTCCTTCTCAGTCGGCGCGGCCAGGACAGGCGGAGTGGTCAACATTTTCTTCAACTCATGGAAGGCTTGGTCGGCTTGATCATTCCACTCAAAGTGAGTGGACTTCTTCATGAGTCGGTACAGGGGGAGGGCCTTCTCTCCTAGTCGGCTGATAAAACGGTTCAGGGAGGCTAAACAGCCAGTGAACTTCTGCACATCTCGCAGCTTGGTGGGTATCTCCATCCTCTCGATGGCCTTGATCTTGACAGGGTTGCACTCAATGCCGCGTTCGGAGACCAGGAAGCCTAGCAGCTGGCCGGCTGGTACTCCGAACACGCACTTCTCGGGGTTGAGCTTGATCTGGAATCGGCGCAAGTTGGCAAATGTTTCCTTCAGGTCTTCCAGCAAGGTACCGCGCTTCTCTGTCTTCACCACAATGTCGTCTACGTAGACGTGGGCATTTCTGCCGAGTTGTTTCAAGAGACATTTCTGCATGCAACGCTGAAAAGTGGCACCGGCGTTTCTCAAGCCGAATGTCATTGTCAGGTAGCAGAAAGCTCCAAAGGGTGTGATGAAGGCAGTCTTCAGGCGGTCAGCTGGGTCCAACTTGATCTGATGATACCCTGAGTATGCATCCAAAAAACACAACAGCTCGCATCCGGCTGTGGAGTCTATCACTTGGTCAATCCGTGGCAAAGCAAACGGATCCTTTGGGCAGGCCTTGTTCAAGCTTGTGTAGTCTATACACATGCGCCACTTGTTATTCTTCTTCAAAACCAGAACTGGATTGGCAAGCCATTCTGGAAAGAACACTTCCATGATGAAGCCGGCTGCGAGGAGCCGGGCTATCTCTTCTCCCACGATTCTTCGCTTCTCTTCTGATAGTCGGCGGAGGGGTTGCTTGACCGGCTTCGCATCAGCTCGGACATGTAATTTGTGCTCGGCGAAATCCTTCGGGACACCCGGCATGTCCTTTGGGGACCATGCAAAGATGTCTCGATTCTCACGGAGGAAGTCGGCGAGCTCGCCTTCCTATTTACTGTCCAAGTTCGCCCCAATCACGGCGAACCTCTCCGGGTGCTCCGGGTCTAGAGGTATCTTCTTCGTCTCTTTGGCAGGCTGGAAGGAGCCCTACGCATCACAGTCCTTGGGGTTGGGGGACAAGGTCGGCTGCTTGCCAGCCATGGCCACAACCCGTTCCAGCATCTTCTTCTCTTCCGCCACCACGAGGGACTCGGCCAGCCGGCTGCTGGCCATGGCACACTCGATGGACTTCTTGTAGTCGCCGGCTACCGTGATGATCCCCTTCGAGCTCGGCATCTTCATCTTCAGATAGGCATAATGGGGCACAGCCATGAACTTGGCCAAAGCAGGTCGGCCAAGTAGCGCATGATAGGGGCTCTCCAGGTCCACCACCTCGAACCATATTGCTTCCCGGCGGAAGTGATCTTTGTCTCCGAATAGAACATCCATTTTGATCTTGCCGATTGGAGAGCAAGATAGGCCGGGTACGATACCATGGAAGACAGTGCGGCTCGGCATGAGCTGCTTTGCTTTGATGTTCAGCTTGTCCATGGTGTCGCGGTACAGTATGTTGATACTGCTTCCGCCGTCTATCAGGACGCGGGAAAATCTGGCAGCTCGCCTCTCCGTCGCAAGGGTGACGTCCAAGACCATAGCATAGGAGCCAGGCGAAGGCATCACCTCTGGGTGGTCGGCCTGGCTCCAGCTGATGGGCTTTTCCGACCAATGCATGAACTCGGCGGTGCTAGAGGCGACTGCGTTTACTTCTTGGTGTTGCCGGCGTCGGCTGCGCTTGTCGTCGACTTGACTCGTGAAGACGACATAGGCGTCGTGCGCTTCGGGGAACTCGTCTTGGATGGCGCCGACTGCCGGCCGGGCCGCCGGCTGCTGGGGAGCTGGAGGCGGCGGGCCGGGAGGCGGAGGCGGCACTATCCCTTCGCCCTTGGTGATGCGGGTGAGCCAGTGGCATTTCCGTGTTGTATGGTTGGACGGCTTCGCGCCGCTGTGGAACTTGCAGGGGGCATCGAGTGCTTGCTCGTAGGAGAAGGACGGCTGCCAGGGCGGCCGGCCTCCCTTCTTCTTGGGAGCGGGCCGCTCATCGGGCTGCTCGTCTTCAACTGTGGCCACCTGCCGACTGGAGGAAGTCGGCATGGGGCCCTTGCGCTTGTGGTCGTTCTGGTAGGGGCGCTGGTTGGGGTCGCCAGCCGGCTGCTTGGGAGCCGGGGCGACCACTTTCCCCGAGGCGTCCACTCGGAGCTCGGCCTTCATGGAGGAGTCGGCAGTAGCGTATTTGTCGGCGATGACGAGCAGCTCGTCGAGGGTGGCGGGCTCGTCGCAGAGGAGTCGGTGCTTGAGGAGGGTGCCCTCTCGGCACCCGGCAGTGAAGTACTCGATGGCCTGGACCTCGTGCACTCCCTCGCAGGAGTTGCGGAGCTCGACCCATCGCGTGAGGTAGTCGCGGGTCGACTCGTTGGGCCCCTGGACGCAGAGGGAGAGCTGGCGAGGCTTGGGAGGCCGCTTGTAGGTGCTGGTGAAGTTGCGGACGAAAGCTTCGGTGAAGTCCAGCCAACTGTTGATGCTGTAGGGCTTGAGGCTGTTGAGCCATGTGCACGCCGTGCCCTGCAGCATCAGGGGGACGTACTTCATGGCAACGCGCCGGTTGCCGTTGGCGATGCTGACGGCTGTGGAGTAGTCGATGAGCCAATCTTCCGGCTTCACCGAGCCGTTGTACTTGGGCGTGTCTCTGGGGAGCGAGAACCCTTTGGGGAAGGGCTCGTCGCAGATGCGGGGGCCAAAGCATGGCGGGCCGACATCGTCTTCTTCTTCTAACGCCAGGGACCGAGCAAGGCGGTCGATCCTGTGGCGGGCGTCACTCTCGCCGATTCCTTCTCGGCGGCCGAGTCGGTCGCCAAGAGTCGGATGTGTGATGGGCGGCGGAGTGAGGCGTCTTTCTCTTCGAGGCGGGGGAGGAGGCAGGTTTCCCTGATGTTCAACCGCCCGAGGGCGGCCTTCCGCGTCGCGCTCGATAGTGATGCGGGTCCGGCTGCGGCTGGCAGCCGGCTCCTTGTCTTTCTTCTGGCGCGTGCCGCTCACAGTCGGCGAGCGGGACGTTGCGACGTGCTCCCGGCGCGGAGGTTGACTATTGGCACGGGCGGCGGCTTCGTGCCGTTCTGCAGCCGCGTCGATCAGCTGCTGGATCCGTCTTGTCATGTAGGGGAGCTCATCGGCTCCCAGCCCATTGAGCTCCTCTGCTGCCGCCTGAGCGGCTCGCAGATTCTCGAGCGGGGTAGTGTAGACGGGGCGATCTGCGCCCAGCATGCTGGCAACGGCTGCGCCGCGCTTCTGGACGAAGCCGGCTCGGCTCGGGCCGCTCGGCGGCAGCGTCCCGAAGGCGGCGCGGTCGACTTCGCGCTGGTGGGCCTCGGTGAGGCGTCTCATCGAGGCTATCTTCTTGCTCTCCGTGATGAGGGCAAGACGGCGTGCCTCCAGGGTCTCGGCGTCGGCGTCAGCCGGGAGGGGGATGGAGAGGTCGTGCATCGCTGCTTGCTGAGCGTCGCGGGCGCTCCCGCCCGAGTTGGAGACGTGGCTGATGACCAGCACTTCGGTGACAGCGCTACTACCGCTGTCAGCTCGAGGGAGTGGGTCGTCGAAGACCACCACGTCGGAGGGGTAGGCGTCGAGCGACGCGGTGTCGGAGTCGATGAGCATCGGGTCGGTGGAGCCGACAGACTCCATGTCCGCAGCAGGCTCGCTGGAGACGTGGAGTTGGTCGAGGAGGCTGACGAGGCGGCTCTCAGGGTAGTCGGTGCCTGCGTCGGACGCAGGCTCGTCGGAGATGCGACTCTCGCCGAGCAGATCGGCGAGGCGGCTCGCTGCGCAGGCGTCGTCGACGCCTTACAGCGCGTCGGGGCAAGCGCCATCGGGCGCAGCAGGCTGGCTGCGCTCGCGGGGAAGGAAGAAGGTTCCCGTCCAGAACAGGTCTCCGGACGACGGTGCACCTGGCCCCACGGTGGGCGCCAAATGTCGGGTGGTTGGTGCGACATATGCCAAAGGATGGCTTATCATTGTGGGAGCCAATAAAACGTCGCCGGTGCCTGGAAACGGGATGAGGCGAAGACATGCACGCCGGCGAATCTTACCCAGGTTCGGGGCTCTCCGAGGAGATAACACCCCTAGTCCTGCTCTGCGGGGTCTCCGCATGATCACTAGCTCGATAAAGAGTAGCTACAATCGCTCCTAGAGCTGTTGGGATCAAGGGAGAAGAAGAACAAGGCTAGCTCTTGCTTCTCTCTATCTATGGTGTGTGTGCGTGTGCTATGCTTGGGAGCCAAACATGCAGAGGTGCCAACTATGCTTGGGTGCGAACCCTTTGCATGGGTGCTCCGGGGGGTTTATATAGGCCTACCCCCCGGGGGTACAATGGTAATCCGACTGGGAACTGGCCCCAGCGGTCAGTGTCTACGCCTGCCGGCTTCTCCGCCGGCTGCTGGGTCCCGCCGGCTGGTGGGTCCCGCCGGCTGCCGGCTAATCGGTCGACAGGCCGGCCCCACTGCCTAGGGTCTTGTCGGCGGCTGCTTATTGTAGCCGCGCCTCTGATGATGAGGGCTTTGTCGAGGTAAGCGTGGCTACAGTGATCCGCGTCGGGGGCTATCACTGTTGCCTCACCTCGTCTTGTCTCCTTAATGGAGCTCCTGCTTCGAGGAAGGGAGTCGCCGGCTTCTGGAGGCCGGCTATGCTCCTGGCCGACTAGGAAAAGCCGGGCCGCCTTCACGCCTCTCTCTGGCTAAAGGGGCCCGCGGTCCTTGGGCCGTACAGGAGGGGGTCGTGGATGACGTCGCGGCTGGCGTGGCTACAGTGCCGGGCCGCATGGGAGACATCCCTCCCGTACGGCCTCCTGTAGCCATGCCTGCCTCAGGCTTCGGGGGTCGTGGGCCGCACTGTGGCCATGCCCCGTCAGGTCGTCGTTATGTAGGAGCGGTTGTGGTCTCGGCCGGCTTCTAGGAGTCGGCGTTCTTCTTGGCCGGCTTCTTGGAGTCGGTGAGGCTGGGTCGCCTTCCGGGAGTCGGCTTTAGTGGTAGCCGGCCGGGGAAGGCGGCCCAAATGCTTGGAGTGCTTGAAGGCCCAAAGGCCTGATAAATTTTCTGAAGAGCCAGGGGTAGCCGGTTTGGCTACCCGTGGCCACTTACTCCGACAGAGTTGATCTCAGATTACGACTTAGGGATTACCTACACCCCAGGCAAGGGCAATGCCATGGCTGATGCGCTAAGTCGTAAGTCCTATTGCAACAATCTTATGTTGCAGCAGGGCCAACCACTTCTCCATGAGGAATTCTGTAAGCTTAACCTTCACATTGCTCCTCAAGGATTCCTTTCTACCTTGGTGGCGAAGCCTACTCTTGTGGATCATATCATAGAAGCCCAGAAGCATGATACGGGGATTACCCGGATCAAGAGAAACATTGCCAAGGGTATGGCTGGTAGTTTCTCTATAGATGATCGAGGTGTTGTTCTCTTCGAGAACCGTCTGGTGGTTCCCAAGAAGCAACATCTTCGGCAATTGATCCTTAAGGAGGCGCATGAATCCCCTCTCACGATTCATCCCGGTAGTACTAAGATGTATCAGGACCTACACCAGAGGTTCTGGTGGACTAGGATGAAGAGAGAAATCGCTCAGTTCATTGCTAACTGTGACGTTTGTCGTCGCGTTAAGGCAGAACATCAAAGACCTGCTGGCACCCTTCAACCTTTAGCCATTCCTGAGTGGAAATGGGATAAAGTTGGTATGGACTTCATCACCGGCTTTCCCAGGACCAAGAAAGGGAATAACGCTATCTTCGTAGTCATTGATCGTCTTTCCAAAGTGGCTCACTTCCTACCTGTTCGAGAGAGTATCACTGCTAGTCAGCTCGCTGACTTATATATTTCTCGAATAGTGTCACTTCATGGTGTTCCACTAGAGATCAATTCAGACCGTGGTAGTCTCTTCACTTCTCATTTCTGGGAGAGTTTCCAAACTGCCATGTGCACCCATCTTTCCTTCAGTACCGCTTTCCACCCTCAATCAAGTGGTCAGGTGGAAAGGGTCAACCAAATTCTCGAAGACATGCTTAGAGCTTGCGTTATCTCATTCGGTATGGATTGGGAGAAATGCCTACCTTTCGTCGAGTTTGCTTATGACAATAGCTATCAATCCAGTATTAAGAAAGCTCCTTTCGAGATTCTGTATGGACGAAGATGTCGAACACCTTTGAACTGGTCAGAAACCGGTGAAAGACAATTCTTTGGACCGGACATGATCCAGGAAGCAGAAGAGCAAGTTCGCATCATTCGTGAGAATTTGAAAACAGCCCAGTCTCGTCAAAAGAGCCAGTATGACCGTCGTCATAAGGTAGTGGCTTATGAAGTTGGCGACAAGGCTTACCTCCGGGTTACTCCTCTAAAGGGTACCCATCGTTTCGGTATCAAGGGCAAGTTGGCTCCTCATTACATTGGTCCTTTTCGCATTCTCGCTAAATGAGGAGAGGTTGCCTACTAGTTAGAACTACCCCCACATCTTTCTCGAGTCCATGACGTCTTCCACGCCTCTCAACTCAGGCGTTGCTTCTCGGATCCCATCCGCGGAGTGGACCACGAAATGCTTGATCTCCAAGATAACCTCACATATCGAGAGTACCCTATTCGCATTCTTGATCAAGCAGAGCGTGTCACCCGATGTCAGAACATCAAGTTTCTCAAGGTTCAGTGGTCTCATCATTCCGAGAGAAGCTACTTGGGAGCGAGAAGATCGTCTTCGACTGGAGTACCCCACCTTCTTTCCATCGACCCCTGAATCTCGGGACGAGATTCTTTCAAGTGGGGGCGAGTTGTCACATCCCTAGTTCTGGTATGACCTAGGCTAGCCTTCTTGTGAGCATCATGTTTAAATTCAATTTTAAATTGAAATGGGGATTTGTGAAACCCTCAGAAATCATTTCTGGAAATGACCCAGATAAAAATTGCTCCAAAAAGGTCCAAGAAAATGTTCATGTTACTCTCTGAAAATATTGGACAGAGATACCAATCAAACCAATATTTTCAGGAGCTCATAAGTATTTATTTTGGCCATTTGGAATTAATGCATAATTATTTGCTTTGGATATATATTTGCTATATATATAATATATATGTCCAAAAATTCTGTTAATTGGTGAGGAGTTTTGGAGCAATCCAACTAGTTCCTACAAAAATTGACAGAAGTAAATAAAATGGTTTAGTATTTCTACTAAATCAAACAAATGTCAGAAAATTAGAAAACAGAAACAAACTAGAAAAAGGGAGAAACTTACCTGGCCTGGCCCAGCGGCCCAGCAGGCTGGCCCAGCCAGCTGGTCGTGCCAGTCGTCCCCTTCCTCACGCCAGGAGGACAGGGGCACACGCTCGCCGCCCGCGCGCATTTGCGCCACCTCCTGCTTCTCCCCTTGTCGCCTGGATCGCCCGAACGACGCCACGCGCCGCCCCGCACCTCTCTCGCTCTCTCCCATGCCCATTCTCTCTTCCCCCTCGCTCTCTCTCTCACGGCCGAGCGCTGCCGTCGCCACCGGCCACCGTTGCCGTAGCCACCGCCACCCCCTCGCCTCTCCGGCACGCCCAGGAGCTCCGTCTCCTCGCTCTGAAGCCCTCCGCCGAGCCACGCAAGCCGGAGCGCCCCGTGGAGCCGTCGCCATCGCCATCTTCGCCTCCGGCCGCCCGAGATCGCCAACGACATTCCGGCCACACCAGTGCTTCCCCGAGCTCGCGCACGACGCCATCGAGACCGCCGTGAGCTCTCCTCCGCTTCCACTCCTTCCCCGTGCTCGATTTCGTGCCGTAGCCACGCTAGCCGCCGGACCCGAGAAGTCGCGCCGCCGTGGTACCTCCCCGTCGTGGCCAGAGCTACCGCAGCCCGCGCCTGCACCTGCCACCGCGCTCTGCAGCCTCCCAGAAGGCCAACACCGCCGCCCGCCGCTCCTGCTGTGCCCTACAGCACCCGCGTGCACTTGGCCGTGCTCCGGCCGCCGCCACGAGCTCCACTCCGGAGAGCTCCGCCGCCCCCGCTGCCTCTCGCTGGCTCCCCTGGATGCGCGGGAGCGCGGGCAACCCCCTGGTGCCCCCAGCCGCCCCTCCCGTGGCTTCCAGTGGGGACTCCGCCGTGGCCAGTGGTCGCCGGCGACGAGCCCCGTCGCCTGAGTCCTGCCACGTGGGTCCGGCCTATCAGGTGATTAGCTTAGTGCTAATCACCACCTAAACTAACCCCTGACAATGACCAGTGGGCCCCAGCGCCACTAACACTGTAATTAGGATAAACTAACCCCCTGTTTAACCCTGTGTCACTGACGTGTGGACCCCACACGTCAGGTTTGACCTGGTCAGCCGTGGTTGACTCGCTGACGTCATGCCACCGTCATGCTGACGCAGTTATTCATTTTCTGGATTTAAATTAAATCAGGAAATTCCAAAAAATGATTTGAACTTCAAAAATTCATAGAAATTCAACCGTAGCTCAGATTTAAATAATTTATATATGAAAAATAATCAGAAAAATCCAATATATCCATCTGTGCCATTTTCATGCATGACAAACCAACCTATACATGTTGTATATATGAAAACACACTTATGTCATTTAAAGGGACTTATATTAGAGTTGCATTTGAACCTTTGGTTCAAATGGATCTCTTCCAAGTTGAATGCTAAAAGCATTGGCTCAAAACACATCGCATTTTCATGCCATATTCATGCATCATATTGTTGCATATGATTGTGTTTTGATTTTCGACACCGTTCCTTCTCGATAGGTCCTGCTCCGGAGAGTGTTCCAGAGTACCTGTCTGAGGAGCAGTGCCACCATGTTGATCTACCAGGCAAGCAAACCCCCTTGTTCATTCCGATACAATCCTACTCTCTCGCTCCTGCTCTCTTTTACTGCATTAGGACAACAACGATTCAACTGCTACCTTATGCTGCGGTAGTTGAACCCATTCCTCTGCATGACCTGTCATTGCCACAGTAAATAGTTGAAACCCACTAGCATGTGTAGGAGTTGATTGAGCCATGTTGTGTTCCTACCATGCCATGCCTGCTATTGCTTAGAGTTGTGTCAGGTCTGATTCATTGGGAATGAATTGGAGTGTTACGATATGTTCTGGTGCTGAGAGTTAAGTGTATGAACACGATTTGGTAAAGGTAGCGGTGAGAGGCCATGTAGGAGTACATGGTGGGTTGTCTCACTGGAACCGTCCTTAAGCACTGAGTTCTGTGTATGTTGTCCAATGACTAGCTACTACCACACATTGGGTTCCGGTAACTCGACCCCTCTCGACTTATTAACCAACTTGATCTCTGTCCAGGAGTTGCAACTAGTTTCTGGTGTTTGTAGGTAGTGCTATTTTTCTACCGAGTGGCACCCGGCAGGGTGGGCTTGGGACAGACTAGGCACACGTGGCCCGATGTACCGAGTGGCACCCGGATGGTGGGCTCGGGAACCCTGCACACATCGTTTGGGGCCGTGAGCGACACCCCGGCCGGATCTCCTTGCGGATGGAACCCGAATAGGCGATAAACCTGGACTAGAGTCTTGTGTGGTTAGTCAGGTCGTGGCCGACACCCTCGCCAGGCTTCCGCTTGAAGGTTGCCGAGGTACATGACGTGTACATGGCGGTAAGTGGTGAGAGCGTGTGTGAGCAGTACACCCTTGCAGGGTTATCATGATCTATTCGAATAGCCGTGTCCTCGGTTATGGACTTCTTGGATGCTTACGTGGTACATAGACAACTTGAAGTGGATACCCTAAAATGCTCAAGATAAGTGTGAGTGCTATGGATGGCTTCTCGTAGGGAGACGGGAATGAATCCATAGTGGTGTATTGAGGTGGTGACTAGTGGACTCGTGTGCGCCTTCTTACCTCAAAGAAGTTTCTCGTAGTCGTAGAACAGGATAGCCACTGAGTCAAAGCTGGCTTGCTGCAACTAAACCCCACACTACCTTCTTGATACAAATGCATGTATGATAGGATCTGATGTAAGTCTTGCTGAGTACCTTTGTACTCATGTTGCTTTATTTATGTTTCTGCAGCGGAGACTTCAGTCTTACTAGTAGTTCCCCTTGGACTTCGACGAGTAGCTTGTACCTCAGCTACGATCTTGTACCCTTGGGAGGGGCTTGTAGATAGTCAGGCTTCTCGCCCTTTTCTTTTGTAGTTGTCTGTACTCAGACATGTAATGCTTCCGTTGCTTGTATGCTCTAAATGATGGGTCATGTGACCCTTGTTTGTACTTAATGCTATGTGGCTCTTCTGGGCCTTTTATCTATATGAGTTTGCGTTATGTTGTGATGCCATGTTGTACAGCACATACTTGCATGTTATGCGTACGTGTAACGTGTATTGCTATGTGTGGGATCCGACAACCTAGTTGTCTATCCTTGGTAGCCTCTCTTATGGGGAAATGTAGTCTAGTGCTTCCACCGAGCCATGGTAGTCTGCTACAGCCCGGTTTACCGGAGTCCTGCTAGCCCAGCACTACTGCTTCGGAACACTTAGACTGGCAGGCATGTGTTTCACTTCGTTCCTGTGTCTGTCCCTTCGGGGAAATGTCACGCGGTGACATCCGGAGTCCTGCCTAGCCTGCTACAGTCCGGGTTCCCGGAGTCATGTTAGCCCAGTGCTACAGCCCGGATTCACACGCTGCTGACCGACATGCTCGATGTTGTTTCATGTATGCCTGTCCCCGTAAGTTAGTGCCACTTTGGGTTCACAACTAGTCATGTCGGCCCGGGTTCTCTGTCATATGGATGCTAGCGACACTATCATATACGTGAGCCAAAAGGCGCAAACGGTCCCGGGCCATGGTAAGGAGACACCCGTGGGAATACCGTGCGTGAGGCTGCAAAGTGATATGAGGTGTTACATGCTAGACCGGTGTGACTTAGAATCGGGGTCCCGACCTGAACTTAATACTCTAGATGCATGCTAGATAGTGGTCGATGTGTGGAGTAATAGTAGTAGATGCAGGCAGGAGTCGGTCTACTTGTCGCGGACGTGATGCCTATATACATGATCATACCTAGATATTCTTATAACTATGCTCAATTCTATCAATTGCTCGACAGTAATTTGTTTACCCACCGTAATACTTATGCTATCTTGAGAGAAGCCACTAGTGAAACCTATGGCCCCGGGTCTATTTTCCATCATATTAATCTTCCGTCAACAAGCACTTTCTATCTTTGTTTACTTTGCAATCTTTACTTTTAATCTTTATCATAAAAATACCAAAAATATTATCTTATCATCTCTATCAGATCTCACTTTTGCAAGTGGTCATGAAGGGATTGACAACCCCTTTATCGCGTTGGTTGCAAGGATCTTATTTGTTTGTGTAGGTGCAAGGGACTTGAGCGTGGCCTCCTACTGGATTGATACCTTGGTTCTAAAAAACCGAGGGAAATACTTATGCTAGTTTGCTGCATCACCCTTTCCTCTTCAAGGGAAAACCAACGCAGTGATCGAGAGGTAGCAAGAAGGATTTCTGGCGCCGCTGCCGGGGAGTCTACGCACAAGTCAAGACATACCAAGTACCCATCACAAATTGTTATCCCTCGCATTACATTATTTGCCATTTGCCTCTTATTTTCCTCTCCCCCACTTCACCCTTGCCGTTTTATTCGCCTTCTTTTTCGTTTACCTTTTTCTCGCCAGATCTATTGTTTGCTTGTGTTACCATGTGCCTTCTATTTTCTTGCATCTTTGCTTGCTAAAAATCTATTGATATGGATCCACTTAAAGTGTTCTACTTGGATCATCTTCGATCCTTATGTGCTCGTGCTGAAACCCCAACTAGCCTAGTTGATGGGAAATCTTTAGATTAGCATGCTCATTTTGTGCGTCATCGTTTGTCTGAAAAAGGGAATATCTTATGGTATCACATAAATAGTTTGCTCTGCTATGTTTGGAATCTTTGTGAAATTTATGATTTTACTTGTTGCTCTAAGAACCCTAAAAAACACCTTCCCTACCTATGTGAGTTTAATGATAATGAAATCTTATCTTCTTATGAAAAGGGTGTTTATAGTTACTATGATATCGAACAAATTGAAGAATTTGACGTTTTTAAGGGTGCTCATGAAGTTGCTTCTTTGATTGAAAAGTATGATATTACTCTCTACAAATCTGAAGATTCCGACATACTTAAATATTGCTATGAAAACTATGCCCATAATGTCTATGTCAAAGAACTTATGACCGTTGCTTTGGAAGAAAATAATGATATGCATGAATCTATAGATAATTGTGATTCCGATGATTTGATTGAAATACCCCTTGATGAACATGAGGCTTTCTATTCTTGTGGCCATGATGCCAATATTTATGAAGATGAATTTGCTATAGTTTCTTATGTTAAACATGTGATCGTTCCTGTTGCACCCATACTTGATAGTTCCTTCGATGAAAAGCATGATTGCAATGATGTTATTATAAATTCTATGAATGTCAATTGTGCTAATAATATGCAAAACCCTAAGCTTGGGGATGCTAGTTTTGCTATGTCTACTACTTGTTGCAGTGATCATGATTGGGGTGATTCTTCTTATGATCTTGAAAATTTATTTAAGCCCCATGATGAATATGAGATTGATAACAGTGTTTGCAATAATATTGAAAGTGGGTTTGGAAGAGTGTTGACTTTAGATCCCACATATTTGGAGAATGTTCAATCTTATGAAGTTTTTGATAAAAGTGGGTTTGGAGAGGTCATGACTTTAGTTAATGTTAATCCCACTATTTTGGAGGAGTGTCAACTTTGCATACATGTGGATCGTGTTAAGAATATGTTTTGTGATAGCTATATTGTTGAATTTTCTTATGATCCTACATGTAATTATTATGAGAGAGGAAAATATGGTTGTAGAAATTTTCATGTTACTAAATTACCTCTCGTTATGTTGAGATTGCTATCGTCTCTTTCTTCTTCCTTGCATATGCTAGTTTTTGCTTTCCTTGATAATTTGTTTGCTTATAAAATACCTATGCATAGGAAGTATGTTAGACTTAAGTGTGTTTGTCACATGTTTTATGATGCTCTCTTTGTGCTTCAATTCTTTTCTTTCATGTGAGCATCATTAAAATTATCAATGCCTAGCTAAAAGGCTTTAAAGAAAAGCGCTTGTTGGGATACAACCCAATATTTTTCCTTGCTGTTATTCAATAAATATTTGATCTAGCCTCTGGTTAGATGTGTTTTTATGTTTTAATTAGTGTTTGTGCCAAGTTAAACCTATGGGATCTTCTTGGATGATAGTTATTTGATCTTGCTGAAAATTCCAGAAACTTTCTGTTCACGAAAACAATTGTTAAACATTAACAGAACGTGATAAGATACTGATTCCAATTGCAGTAGATCAATAAACAAATTATATAGGTCGTCCTATTTTGGTAGATTTTTCTGAGTTCCAGAAGTTTGTGTTTGAGACAGATTACTACAGACTGTTCTGTTTTTGACAGATTCTGTTTTTCGTGTGTTGTTTGCTTATTTTGATGAATCTATGGCTAGTAAAAGAGTTTATAAACCATAGAGAAGTTGAAATACAGTATGTTTAACACCAATATAAAAAAGAATGAGTTCATTACAGTACCTTGAAGTGGTGTTTTGTTTTCTTCCGCTAACGGAGCTCATGAGATTTTCTGTTAAGTTTTGTGTTGTGAAGTTTTCAAGTTTTGGGTAAAGATTTGATGGATTATGGAACAAGGATTGGCAAGAGCCTAAGCTTGGGGATACCCAAGGCACCCCAAGGTAAAATTCAAGGGCAACCAAAAGCTTAAGTTTGGGGATGCCCCGGAAGGCATCCCCTCTTTCGTCTTCGTCTATCGGTAACTTTACTTGGGGCTATATTTTTATTCACCACATGATATGTGTTTTGCTTGGAGCGTCTTGTATGATTTGAGTCTTTGCTTTTTAGTTTACCACAATCATCCTTGATGTACACACTTTTTGAGAGAGACACACATGATTCGGAATTTGTTAGAATACTCTATGTGCTTCACTTATATCTTTTTGAGCAATATAATTTTTGCTCTAGTGCTTCACTTATATCTTTTAGAGCACGGTGGTGGTTGTATTTTATAGAAATTATTGATCTCCCATGCTTCATTTATATTATTTTGAGACTCTTAAACAGCATGGTAATTTGCTTTAAGTGTGAAATTAATCTTCCATATTGAGTTCATTGAATATCATGAGAAGTTTGATACTTGATAAGTGTTTTGAGATATAAAGGTGGTAATATTAGAGTGTGCTAGTTGAGTAATTGTGAAATTGAAAAATACTTGTGTTAAAGTTGGCAAGTCCCGTAGCATGCACGTATGGTAAAAGTTGTGTGACAATTTTGACACATAAGGTGTTCTTTTATTGCTTTCCTTATGAGTGGCGGTCGGGGACGAGCGATGGTCTTTTCCTACCAATCTATCCCTCTAGAGGCATGCGTAGTAGTACTTTTCTTCGAGGGCTAATAAACTTTTTCAATAAGTATATGAGTTCTTTATGACTAATGTGAGTCCATGGATTATACGCACTCTCAACCTTCCACAATTTTCTAGCCTCTACGGTACCGTGCATTGCCCTTTCTAGCCTTGAGAGTTGAAACTTCGCCGGTGCATCCAAACCCCGTGATATGATACGCTCTATCACACATAAACCTCCTTATATCTTCCTCAAAACATCCACCATACCTACCTATCATGGCATTTCCATAGCCATTCCGAGATATATTGCCATGCAACTTTCCACCGTTCCGTTTATTATGACACGCTCCATCATTGTCATATTGCTTTGCATGATCATGTAGTTGACATCGTATTTGTGGCAAAGCCACCTTTCATAAATTTTCATACATGTCACTCTTGATTCATTGCATATCCCGGTACACTGCCGGAGGCATTCACATAGAGTCATATTTTGTTCTAAGTATTGAGTTGTAATTCTTGAGTTGTAAGTAATAGAAGTGTGATGATCATCATTATTAGAGCATTGTCCCATGTGAGGAAAGGATGATGGAGACTATGATTCCCCCACAAGTTGGGATGAGATTCCGGACTGAATAAAAAAAAGAGAAAGAGGCCAAAGAAAAAAAAAAGGCCCAAGAAAAAAAAAGAAAAAAATGAGAGAAAGAGAGAGAAGGGACAATGTTACTATCCTTTTTCCACACTTGTGCTTCAAAGTAGCACCGTGATCTTCATGATAGAGAGTCTCCTATGTTGTCACTGTCATATACTAGTGGTAATTTTTCATTATAGAACTTGGCTTGTATATTCCAATGATGGGCTTCCTCAAAATGCCCTAGGTCTTCGTGAGCAAGCGAGTTGGATGCACACCCACTTAGTTTCTTTTGTTGAGCTTTCATACATTTATAGCTCTAGTGCATCCGTTGCATGGCAATCCCTACTCCTCTCATTGACATCAATCGATGGGCATCTCCATAGCCTATTGATTAGCCGCGTTGATGTGAGATTTTCTACCTTTTTGTCTTCTCTCATAACCCCCATCATTATACTTTACTCCTCCCATAGTGCTATATCCATGGCTTGCGCTCATGTATTGCGTAAGGGTTGAAAAGGCTGAAGCACGTTAAAAAGTATGAACCAATTGCTCGGCTTGTCATTGGGGTTATGCATGATGAGAACGTTTGTGTGACGATATTGAAACATGGCCTAACTATATGATTTTGTAGGGATAAGCTTTCTTTGGCTATGTTATTTTGATAAGACATAATTGCTGGGTTAGCATATTTGAAATATTATTGTTTTTATGTCAACATTAAACTTTTATCTTGAATCTTTCGGATCTAAATATTCAGACCACAATAAAAAGAATTACATTGAAAATTATGCTAAGAAGCATTCCACATCAAAAATTCTGTTTTTATCATTTACCTACTCGAGGACGAGCAGTAATTAAGCTTGGGGATGCTTGATACGTCTCCAACGTATCTATAATTTTTTATTGTTCCATGCTATTATGTATTCTGTTTTGGATGTTTAATGGGCTTATTTATACACTTTTATATTATTTTTGGGACTAACCTATTAACCGGAGGCCCAGCGTAAATTGCTGTTTTTTTCCTATTTCAGTGTTTCGCAGAAAAAGAATATCAAACGGTGTCCAAACGGAATGAAACCTTCGGGAACGTGATTTTTGGAACAAACGTGATCCAGAGGACTTGGAGTGGACGTCAAGCAACCGATGAGGAAGCCACGAGGCAGGGGCCGCGCCTACCCCTTGGGTGCGCCCTCCATCCTCGTGGGCCCCTCATGGCTCCACCGACCTACTTCTTCCTCCTATATATACCTACGTACCCCCAAGCCATTGAAGAGCACCATGAAAACCTAATTCCACCGCCGCAACCTTCTGTACCCGTGAGATCCCATCTTGGGGCCTTTTCCGGTGTCCTGCCGGAGGGGGCATTGATCACGGAGGGCTTCTACATCAACACCATAGCCTCTCCGATGATGTGTGAGTAGTTTACCTCAGACCTTCGGGTCCATAGTTATTAGCTAGATGGCTTCTTCTCTCTCTTTGGATCTCAATACCAATTTCTCCTCGATTCTCTTGGAGATCTATTCGATGTAATCTTCTTTTGCGGTGTGTTTGTCGAGATCCGATGAATTGTGGGTTTATGATCTAGATTATCTATGAACAATATTTGAATCTTCTCTGAATTCTTTTATGTATGATTGTTTATCTTTGCAAGTCTCTTCGAATTATTAGTTTGGTTTGGCCTACTAGATTGATCTTTCTTGCAATGGGAGAAGTGCTTAGCTTTGGGTTCAATCTTGCGGTGCTCGATCCCAGTGACAGTAGGGGAAACGACACGTATTGTATTGTTGCCATCGAGGATAAAAAGATGGGGTTTATATCATATTGCATGAGTTTATCCCTCTACAACATGTCATCTTGCTTAAAGCGTTACTCCGTTCTTATGAACTTAATACTCTAGATGCATGCTGGATAACGGTCGATGTGTGGAGTAATAGTAGTAGATGCAGGCAGGAGTCGGTCTACTTGTCGCGAACGTGATGCCTATATACATGATCATACCTAGATATTCTCATAACTATGCTCAATTCTATCAATTGCTCGACAGTAATTTGTTTACCCACCGTAATACTTATGCTATCTTGAGAGAAGCCACTAGTGAAACCTATGGCCCCCCGGTCTATTTTCCATCATATTAATCTTCTGTCAACAAGCTATTTCTATCTTTGTTTACTTTGCAATCTTTACTTTTTATCTTTATCATAAAAATACCAAAAATATTATCTTATCATCTCTATCAGATCTCACTTTTGCAAGTGGCCGTGAAGGGATTGACAACCCCTTTATCGCGTTGGTTGCAAGGTTCTTATTTGTTTGTGTAGGTGCAAGGGACTTCAGCATGGCCTCCTACTGGATTGATACCTTGGTTCTCGAAAACTGAGGGAAATACTTACTCTACTTTGCTGCATCACCCTTTCCTCTTCAAGGGAAAACCAACGCAGTGCTCGAGAGGTAGCAGCGCTCACCGCCATTTTTCCACCATCAATCCGCAAAAGGAGTAGGCTTTTACGCCTCACGGCAGCCCAAACCTGGGTAAAGACTACCCGTGTGATCTCTATCATGCTGTTACACGCTCCTCCGCTCTTTGTGCAATGTGCCATCCCCCTGCCAAACTAGAAAGGGACTCTTAGTCCCATAGGTGGCCGTGGTTTCCCACGACATCTTTGGCGCGCCAGGTAGGGGGGTCACTTGCGCGAACCCGAAAGTGTGAGCAGCGCGTCATCTTTGTCGCGATTTTCGTCATCGACGGCTCCATCGACTATGGTGCCCAAGAAGAAGCCCAGTGCTACAGCTCACCCGTCTGCCTCGAAGGCCCCGCCGCCCGTGGCCGCCGACGCCACAGGGAATGCGGACGCGCACGAGGTGGGCGCTGCGGGGGACGTGGTCGGCGCAGGCGGTGTTGTCACCACCTCCCCCGCGGCCGAAGCAGGAGCAGAAGGCACCGGAGAAGAGTAGCATCAGCAACATCCCAGTGGTCATGCTCCACGAGGTACGGGCGAAGGGGTTATTCTGTGTGTACCTCTCCTCCTCGCTGAAGGGCCCAGCCGTAGTGGTGGCACCCGGTCTGGGGCGAATCGCCACCCTCCGGCAGCCCCCGCCACGGGCGCGACCGCAGGGCGCTCGCCTCCCCTAGAGCGGGCTGACCCAACCACTGTGCCCAACGGAGCCGCTGTCCCTCAAGCGCCTCCAGTGCGTCACCATGCCATCCAAGCGGCTGGTTCACGGCAGCGAAGGCGCGCCTCAGTCGTCGCCGTCACCGTCAGAAGCCGGGCGATTATGCGGTCTACGTCATCATCACCAATGCCGAGTACCGCTACGGAGGCCATGGCACGGGCCCAGCTGCTGTTAAGGTTCTCGTCGGCAGCTGATCAAATGGATGAGTGGAGAGCCACCATTCAGAGTCTGATTGGCTTCGCCGAG
The DNA here is from genome assembly GCF_018294505.1 of Triticum aestivum. NCBI lineage: Eukaryota > Viridiplantae > Streptophyta > Magnoliopsida > Poales > Poaceae > Triticum > Triticum aestivum. The sequence goes on from NC_057808.1 coordinate 264,657,034, forward strand.
GCTGGGGGCTCACTGCGAGCTGGCCCGCTGCGGCCTCCCTAGACGACGACGGTGGCTCGTGCTGCTGGTCATGCGGAAGGGGCCGCCCTCACCGTGCAGTCCCCACCATGGCAATCAATGCGGGAGCCGCGAAATCAAGAGCCCGACGTCGTCTCGATGGCCTCTTCCGACCCTCAAGCACGTCAAGGCCAACAGCGAGCCCCGGAGGACAGGCGGAGGGGAGGCGTGCATGTCGTCGTCGAGCGACACCGCGACAACCACTGCCGGGCTAATGGGTGTGATGGCCCCGACATCGACGAGCCTGCGCTCGAGGATGGCGGGTGCCAGCCTTTCGAGGTTGGGTGCCCTGCCTTCACTCGTCAACTACGGCAAGTCCGTTGGCCATCCGCTCGCACGTTCAAGCCAGAGATACCCGAGAAATATGATGGGAGGCTGAACCTGGCAGAGTTTTTGAGCATCTACACCATCGCTATTCAAGCTGCCGAGGGAAGAGATGAGAAGGTGTTTGCCAACTACTTCCCTTTGGCACTCAAGTCCAATGTGAGGTCTTGGCTGATGCACCTGCCGGAGAACTCCATTTCAACATGGGTTGACCTGTGCCATGAGTTCATTAGCGCCTCCACGGGCGGCCATCAAGAACAAGGACGGCCCAGCGACTTGCAGCTTCTTCGGCTGAAAGAAGGAGAGACTCTACAAAAGTATTTGCAGAGATTCAGCAGAGTCCATAGAAATATCCCAGATATCCACCCGGCAGTTGTGATAGCTGCCTTCCAATCCAATGTGTGCAACCGCAGGATACGTTCCAAGATGAATGTTCAGTTGCCCAAGACTGTGAATGAGCTTTACACCTTGGTGGACAAATGCGCTCGGGTGGAGGAAGGAAGGAAACTCCCTAGAGAGGAAGATTGCGTCGACATCGACTCAGAGGATGATGACGAGACCACCAGTCAGAAGAAGAAGAACAAGAAGCGCAATAAGATATGCAAGGATAAGGTAGTGATGACCGTCGAAGGATCGGGCACGCCTAGTACCGGCAAGAAGGCTAAGGCCGAAGCCCCCGGCAAGGAAGCTACCGCGTGCGCTGACTGCGGGAAGGCTGCGGCTGCCGAGAAGGTAGGGAAAGGCGATGGGCCGTATTGCAAGATTCATCAGACCAAAGGCCATGACCTCCAAGAGAGTCATCAGGTTGAGTAGCTCGTCAAGAGGCAGAGGGCTGAGTATGAGAAGCGTGATAAGGAAAAATGTCAGAATGGCACTGGTGGGAAGGGCCGAGGCGGTGAAGCAAATCGCCCCGGCAAGGCTCTTCGGAACCAAGGAAAACCCGCCAGGGGCCGAGAGAAGGAAGGCTGCAATGATGAGAGTGATGGAGGATGAAGAGGAAACCAGTGAGCAGGAGTTCCAGAAGGCCACTAACGCCCTGTGCATTGACGGGGGCGCATCTTTGCACTCCTCTCACTGCCAACTTAAACGGTGGGCGCGTGAGGTCAATGCCATGGAGCCAGCGGTAGAGTCTCAGAAGCCGCTCAAATGGTCATGCACGCCCATCATCTTTGACGAAGAGGACCATCCTGACCGCACCACCGCGGTAGGGTGTTTGCCGTTGTTGGTCTCACCAACAATTCGCAACCTCAAATTCACAAAGATGTTGGTTGACGGCGGGACCGGGTTGAATCTGATTTCCCCAAAGGTTATCAGCAAGCTTCGGATAGCAGAGGAAGAACTAAAGGTCATGGGCACGTTTCAAGGAGTCAATCCCGGCAGGAGTCATCCTAAGGGAAAGATCATGTTGCCAATGACATTTGGGGGAGAATTGAACTATCGGACTGAGAAGGTTGTGTTTGATGTGGTCGACCTCCCCCTGCCGTACAATGGAATCATTGGATGATGAGCGCTGGCAAAATTCATGGCGGCATCCCACTATGCCTGCAACACTTTGAAGATGCCAGGGCTGGTAGGAGTCATTTCCATTCTGTCAGACGAGAAAGATGCAATCATTTGCGTGGATAAGATGTACCAGGACGCAGTTGCGGCAGAGGCCGCGGCAGCAGCAGTTCCCACCAAGGAAAGCAAAGGGAAGAAGAAGGATAGTAGGGACACCAGCAAGGAATCCGGGAAGCATACCTCTTCGGAGTGCGCTACGCCTGTTAATGACTTGCCGGAGAGTTCCAACAGCAAGAGATCCAAGGTTGCTGCACCACATGTGAAAAAGATCCCGGCAGGGTTGGCTGGTGTTGATGGTACCTTCACTATCAGCGCCACCCTTGATGACAAATAGGAAAGCGCGTTTGTTGCCTTCCTGCAGGTGAATATTGATGTGTTTTCCTGGCAACCATCCGATATCGCCGGTGTTCCCAGGGAGGTAATCGAGCACCACCTTGCTGTCTGCCCACATGCCCGATCCGTCAAGCAGAAGGTTCGAAAACAGGCCTTGGAGAGGCAGCAGTTCATTGCTGAAGTGATTAAGAAGCTTGAGGCAGCTGGTCTGGTCAGAGGAGTGCTGCATCCGACATGGTTAGCAAACCCAGTGGTTGTACGCAAGGCTAACGGAAAATGGAGGCTTTGCATAGATTTCACATATCTCAACAAGGCTTGCCCGAAGGACCCATTTCCCTTGCTGTAAAGCAACCAGATTCTGGACTCCACTTCAGGTTGTGATTTGCTCTCTTTTCTGGATGCAAACCCTGGATATCATCGGATCTTCATGTCCAAGGAAGACGAAGAGAAAACCTCATTCATCACCCCATGTGGTACGTACTATTTCGTGTGCATGCCTTTCGGATGAAAGAGTGTCGGGTACACTTTTGCAAGAGTAGTCCAGATTGGTTTTGAACCATAGTTGCACAGAAACATTGAGGCTTATATGGATGATATTGTGGTCAAGACCAAGGACAGATCGACCCTCATCCAGGATTTGGAGGAGACATTTGCTAATCTGCGCAAGATCAACTTGAAGCTAAACCCGGAGAACTGTGTGTTTGGCGTTCCCTCCAGCAAGCTACTTGGGTTCTTCATGTCCCATCATGGGATCGAAGCCAACCCCGATAAGATCAAGGCTATCAAGCATATCTAGGTACCTAGGACAGTTAAAGATGTGAGGAGTCTGACAGGGTGCGTTACCGCACTTAGCAGATTCATCTTCGAGTCTGTCGATCACGCCCTACCGTTCTTCAAAATTTTGAAGAAGGCAGGGCCCATGAAGTGGACCCCTGAAGCATATGCAGCATTACATGATTTGAAGACCTACTTGTCCTCTGTGCCCACTTTGGTTGCTCCCAAACCACAAGAGCCGTTGCTGATGTACCTAGCGGCAACTAATCAAGTGGTTAGTGCAGCCCTAGTGGCACAGCGGGAGGTAGAGGAAATAGAGAGTGAGCAAAGCCCGGAAGGACCGGGTGAGGATCAGGACAAAGAGGAGTATGCCAGCAGGGATAGCCCCAAGGACGTGGCAAGGAAGAAAGTGGTGCAGCGCCTAGTATACTTCGTCGGCTCCCTGTTACAAGGGGCTAGATCGAGGTACTCTGGTGTGCAAAATTTTATTTTTGTCCTTGTCATGGCCTCAAGGAAACTGTGCCACTACTTCCAAGCCCATGAGATCATGGTTGTCACCCGCTTTCCGTTGCAAAGGATACTCCGAAACCCTAAGGCTACCGGCAGAATAGTGGAGTGGGCTTTCGAGTTATCAAGCTTTGGCCTGAAATTTGAGAGCACATCAACAATTCAGAGCAGGGCATTGACAGAGTTTATTGCAGAATGGACGCCAACCCCTGATGAAGAAGTGCTGGAAACATTTACCCTCGGCAAGGAAGCACCCCAAGGATGGATCATTTATTTCGATGGTGCATTCTCCCTGCAAGGTGCAGGGGCTGGCGTACTTCTCGTTGCTCCCACTGGAGAGCACATGAAGTACGTCATCCAAATGCATTTTCCCCGGGAGGAGGCAACGAACAATACATCAGAGTATGAAGGGCTCCTTGCCGGGCTCAAGATTGCCACGGAATTGGGAATCAAGAAGCTGATCATTCAAGGAGATTCACAACTTGTGGTGAGACAAGTCAACAAAGATTACCAAATTCCATTGATGGAGGCATACGTTGAGGAAGTGAGAAGATTGGAGGAGCGCTTTGACGGATTGCAAACAGAGCACGTATCCCATGCGGAAAATAGCATAGCTGATCATCTGTCAAAGTGTGTTGCACAAAAACTTCCTATGGAACTAGGAAATTTTGTTCTCCATCTTACTCAGCCCTCCGTATCCCCGGCAACAATGGCCAGAAAAAGGAGGAAATTGGACTCTGGTAAGCCTCTCCCGGTAGAGCCTCCCAGGCTCCTCGCAGGGACCCTGCCGGAAACAACTCTGCATCGATTGCAGGGTTGCGCCCTCATGCCGGGCCATTGGTTCTCGCGGCCGAGGAACGCGCTCCCGCAAGTGAGGAGGTGCCGCTAGTCCTTGTTGGCGAGCCCCGGGCTCCAACTTGGGCAAGGCACATAGTCCATTACCTCCAAACTGGAGAACTTCCCCATGAGCAAGAGGAAGTTGAAAGAGTAGCCCGGAGGGCCAGTTTGTATCAGTTTGTCGATGACACTCTATACAGAAGAAGGACCAATGGTGTGAAATTGAAGTGCATTTGCCGGGAAGAAGGCAAGGAACTTCTAGCAGAAATACACAAAGGCATGTGCGGCTCCCACATTGGATCAAGGGCATTAGTTGGGAAAGCATTCCAGCAAGGATTCTATAGGCCCACATCCCTCCAAGATGCGGTCGAGCTAGTCACCAAGTGTGAAGCCTGCCAGTTCCGTTCCAAGAACATCCATCTGCCCGCACAAGCTCTTCAGACACTCCCTTTGCCATGGCTGTTTTCGGTCTGGGAGCTCGATATCCTCGGCCCTTGCCCCCGAGCTGCTGGGGGCTTTGAATTCTTGTTCATTTCCATCGACAAGTTTACAAAGTGTCCGGAAGTAGATACCGTGAGAAGGTGACTGCTCAGTCAGCTATCAAGTTCTTGAAAGGATTGGTGTGCCGCTTCGGGGTCCCTACCCGGATCATCACCAACAATGGCACCCAGTTCACGATCCGCGCCTTCATGCAATATGTTCATGCCCTCGGAAGCAAGATCTCATTTGCCTTTGTTGCACATCCCAGAAGCAATGGACAAGCTGAGAGGGTAAACGTTGAAGTGTTGCGAGGACTCAAGACAAGGACATTTGATATGCTGCAGAAGTGCGGTAGGCGATGGATCGATGAGCTGCCGGTAGTTCTCTGGTCCCACAGAACGACACCAAATCGAGCTACCGGGCAGACTCCCTTCTCCCTAGTTTATGGGGCAGAAGCAGTTATCCCCACGGAACTCATTTACGGGTCGCCTCGAGTGCTTGCCTATGATGAAGTAGCGTGATACGTCTCCAACGTATCTATAATTTTTTATTGTTCCATGCTATTATATTATCAATCTTCGATGTTTTATATGCATTTATATGCTATTTTATATGATTTTTGGAACTAACCTATTAACCTAGAGCCCATTGTCAGTTTCTGTTTTTTCCTTGTTTTTGAGTATCGCAGAAATGGAAAACCAAATGGAGTCCAATTGACCTGAAAATTCACGGAGATTATTTTTGGACCAGAAGAAGCCCACAGAGTATCGGAGATGGATCAGAAGAGTCCCGAGGCACCCACGAGGGTGGGGGCGTGCCCTACCCCCTAGGCGCGCCCCTGCCTCGTGGCCGCCTCGGAGACCCCCCTGACTTGTTCCCGACGCCAAAAATCCCTATAAATACAAAAAAACCCCGAAAAGAAACCTAGATCGGGAGTTCCGCCGCCGCAAGCCTCTGTAGCCACCAAAAACCAATCGGGACCCTGTTCCGGCACCCTGCCGGAGGGGGATCCCTCACCGGTGGCCATCTTCATCATCCCGACGCTCTCCATGATGAGGAGGGAGTAGTTCACCCTCGGGGCTGAGGGTATGTACCAGTAGCTATGTGTTTGATCTCTCTCTCTCTCGTGTTCTTGATTTGGCACGATCTTGATGTACCGCGAGCTTTGCTATTATAGTTGGATCTTATGATGTTTCTCCCCATCTACTCTCTTGTAATGGATTGAGTTTTCCCTTCGAAGTTATCTTATCGGATTGAGTCTTTAAGGATTTGAGAACACTTGATGTATGTCTAGCATGGGATACCCGTGGTGACAATGGGGTATTCTATTGATTCACTTGATGTATGTTTTGGTGATCAACTTGCGGGTTCCGTTACCTTGGGAATCTATGCATAGGGGTTGGCACACGTTTTCGTCTTGACTCTCCGGTAGAAACTTTGGGGCACTCTTTGAAGTTCTTTGTGTTGGTTGAATGGATGAATCTGAGATTGTGTGATGCATATCGTATAATCATACCCACGGATACTTGAGATGACATTGGAGTATCTAGGTGACATTAGGGTTTTGGTTGATTTGTATCTTAAGGTGTTATTCTAGTACGAACTCTAGGATAGATTGAACGGAAAGAATAGCTTCGTGTTATTTTACTACGGACTCGTGAATAGATCAATCAGAAAGAATAACTTTGAGGTGGTTCGTACCCTACAATAATCTCTTCGTTTGTTCTCCTCTATTAGTGACTCTTTGTTGCATGTTGAGGGATAGTTATATGATCCAGTTATGTTATTATTGTTGAGAGAACTTGCACTAGTGAAAGTATGAACCCTAGGCCTTGTTTCCTAGCATTGCAATACCATTTACGCTCACTTTTACCACTTGCTACCTTGCTGTTTTTATATTTTCAGATTAAAAAAACATATATCTACCATCCATATTGCACTTGTATCACCATCTCTTCGCCGAACTAGTGCACCTATGCAATTTACCATTGTATTGGGTGTGTTGGGGACACAAGAGACTCTTTGTTATTTGGTTGCACGGTTGTTTGAGGGAGACCATCTTCATCCTACGCCTCCCACGGATTGATAAACCTTAGGTCATCCACTTGAGGGAAATTTGCTACTGTCCTACAAACCTCTGCACTTGGAGGCCCAACAACGTCTACAAGAATAAGGTTGTGTAGTAGACATCAAGCAATTTCTGGCGCTATTGCCGGGGAGGCTAGGTAAGCGGCACTAACACCCATCAACTAAGCCAATTTCTGGCGCTATTGTTGGGGAGGTGAGTGCTTGAAGGTATATCTTTAGATCTTGCAATTGTATCTTTTAGTTTCTTGTTTTATCACTAGTTTAGTTTATAAAAAACTACAAAAAATGGAATTAAGGGTGCCTCGTATGCTTCATCTTTTTAATGGCTTTCCTGAAAATGAGGGGAAGGAAAATTGTGCTCAAGTACTAGAAGAAGAATTACATAGAATGCTTGGCATTAAATATTTGAATGGTGAGCATGATTGCAATGTTGTTAGTATGAATTCCTTGAATATCCATGATGCTAATGATATGCAAAGCCACAAGCTTGGGGATGCTATGTTTGACGAAGATGATATTTTTTGTACCCTAAGTTTTAATGAGCAAATTTATTATGATGATAGCATGCCTCCTACTTATGATGATTATATTGATGAAAGTGGATTTGGAGAGGTCATGACTTTATTTAGTGATGAATCCACTATTTCGGAAGAGGTTCCAATTGATTATGAGAACAAAGTTGCTATCTATGATGATTATTGTGATGACATGTATGCTATAAAGAATAAAGATAACCATGAAACTTGTCATCATGATTTTTATTTTCAATTGGATTATGCTTCACATGATAGTTATTTTGTTGAGTTTGCTCCCACTACTATTGATGAGAACAAATTTGCTTATGTGGAGAGTAGTAAAATTTCTGTGCAAGTAGATCATGAAAAGAATGCCTTATGTGCTGGTTATATGGTTGAATTCATTCATGATGCTACTGAAAATTATTATGAGAGAGGATCATATGCTTCTACATATTGCAATAATATCAAGTTTCTTCTCTATGTGTTGAAAATCTTGAATTTGCTTGTTTTACCTTCCTATGCTAGTTGTTTCATGTTCCCATAAGTTGTTTGCTCACAAAATCCCTATGCATAGGAAGTGGGTTAGACTTAAATGTGCTAGTCATATTCTTCATGATGCTCTCTTTGTGTTTCAATTCTTATCTTTTATGTGAACATCATTGAAATCATCATGCCTAGCTAGGGGCGTTAAACGATAGCGCTTGTTGGGAGGCAACCCAATTTTATTTTTGTTCTTTCCTTTTTGCTCCTGTTTAGTAATAAATAATATATCTAGACTCTGGTTAGATGTGGTTTTATGTTTTAGTTAGTGTTTGTGCCAAGTAGAACCAATAGGATCTTCTTGGGTGATAGTTGTTTGATCTTGCTGAAAAAGACAGTTTGTGCTCACGAAAATAATTGTTAAAATTAGCCAGAACGTGATAAAATGCTAATTCTTTTTGCAGTAGATCAATATAAAAATTATAAAGGTTGTCCTAGTTTTTTAGAATTTTCGGAGTTCCAGAAGTATCCGAACAAATCAGATTGCTACAGACTGTTCTGTTTTTGACAGATTCTGTTTTTCGTGTGTTGTTTGCTTATTTTGATGAATCTATGAGTAGTATCGGAGGGTATGAACCATATAGAAGTTGGAATACAGTAGATATTACACCAATATGAATTTAGAATGAGTTCACAACAGTACCTAAGTGGTGATTTATTTTCTTATACTAACGGAGCTTACGAGTTTTCTGTTAAGTTTTGTGTTGTGAAGTTTTCAAGTTTTGGGTAAAGATTCGATGGACTATGGAATAAGGAGTGGCAAGAGCCTAAGCTTGGGGATGCCCAAGGCACCCCAAGGTAATATTCAAGGACAACCAAGAGCCTAAGCTTGGGGATGCCCCGGATGGCATCCCCTCTTTCGTCTTCGTTCATCGGTAACTTTACTTGGAGCTATATTTTTATTCACCACATGATATGTGTTTTGCTTGGAGCGTCATTTTATTTTCTTTTGTTTTGCTTGCTGTTTGAATAAAATACCAAGATCTGAAATTCTTAAATGTTAGAGAGTCTTCACATGGTTGCACAATTATTTGACTACTCACTGATCTTCACTTATATCTTTTGGAGTAGTTTGCCGTTTGTTCTAGTGCTTCACTTATATCTTTTAGAGAACGATGGTGGTTTTATTTTGAAGAAATAGATGAACTCTCATGCATCACTTATATTATGTTGAGAGTCTTTTAGAACAGCATGGTAATTTGCTTTGGTTATAAAACTAGTCCTAATATGATGGGCATTCAAGATGGGTATAATAAAAACTTTCATATAGAGTGCATTGAATACTATGAGAAGTTTGATACTTGATGATTGTTTTGAGATATGAAGATGGCGATATTAGAGTCGTGCTAGTTGAGTAATTGTGAAATTGAGAAATACTTGTGTTGAGGTTTGCAAGTCCCGTAGCATGCACGTATGGTAACCGTTGTGTGACAAATTTGAAGCATGAGGCGTTCTTTGATTGCTTTCCTTATGAGTGGCGGTGGGGATGAGCGATGGTCTTTTCCTACCAATCTATCCCCTAGGAGCATGCGCGTAGTGCTTGTCGGATCTCGGGTTCCGGCAAAACCCTCAAGGTTCAAACACTGGGGTGCGCGCGGAGATTTCCTCCCTACCGATCTACGCCCTAGCTCGCTAAGATCTCGCGGACAAACTCGACGAACTCACAACACAAAGACACAAGATTTATACTGGTTCGGGCCACCGTTGTTGTGTAATAGCCTAATCCAGTGTGGTGGTGGTGGATTGCCTCTTGGGCTGATGATGAACGGTACAAGGGGAAGAACAGCCTCCTTAGGTTGAGGTGTTCTTGTCCTCGGTGTGTGGCTAAGGGTTGGCTCTCGATCAGATCAGATCAAGCTGCCCCCTATTGTGGTGGCTAGTTCTACTTATATAGGCCCTGGTCCTCTCCCCAAATATTGAGCGGGAAGGGAGCCAACAACAGCCAAATTGAAAGGGGACAGCTAGTACAGCTTATCCTGACAAAAGTGGTCTTTGCCTGCAAAAGGCTCTAGTGGTGACGCCGTCTTGGGCTCCATGGTGACCTCCGTCCTGCCGTCCGGCTGGTCTCGGTCTCGTTGCACTGATATGGAAACCTTTGCCTAATGCCTCGGTACTCCGCGCCTGCGCTGGCCTCCTTAGCACCAAAGAGGAAACAAGGACGCTGCGCGCGCTGGCGCCCGCCTGATCTTCATCGTCATGGCTCACGTCACGAGAGCCTCGCGAGGTTTGCCCTACCTTGATATCTCCGCTCCTCGCGAGGCAGCCTGGTGAGGCCCCTCCTGAGGAGGTCTTGCGTTGTCCGCCTCGCGAGGGTCTTGATTGCCTTGTTGATGAAGATGGGTCGTACAGGCCTGCTAGCGCAGCCACGCCGTGGGCCGCAGGCAGGCAAGTCTGGGGACCCCAGAGCTGCCGCGGCCTTCAGGCCAGCTATGAGGCCTTCGTATTCCGCGATGTTGTTGGAGACCTTCTCGCCCTGCTGGAAGCAGAGCTGCACGGCATAGTAGAGCTTATCCTGAGTGGGCGAGATGAGTACTGCTCCATCCCCTGCGCCCTGATGCGTGAAGGCGCCATCGAAGTACAAGACCCAACTGTCTGGTGCCCCACTTCCTGGCGAGGTGGACCGGTCTTCGCCTACTTCAAGTGTCGAGACGTCCGTCCATTCCACCACAAAATCAGCGAGCGCGGCTCCCTTGATGACCCTGGTAGTGCTGAACTCTAACTGGAATGCTTGCAGCTCGATGTTCCACTCAGCGACCCTTCCAGCAGAATTGGGGCTCCTGAGCACCCTCTCCAATGGGTAGGCTGAGACAACCCTGATGGGGTGCCCCTGGAAGTAGTGCCGCAGCTTGCGCGAGGCCACCAAGAGTGCGAGCAGGAGCTTCTGAGGCATGGGATACCGCGCCCTCGCATCTCGCAACACGGTGCTGACGAAATACACCGGGTGTTCGACGAGGGCTGGTGCGGTGTCTGTGCTCGCGTCTTGTGGAAGTTGGGACGCCTCCTGAGGTGACGGGACTCCTGACGCCTAATTGTTTGCGAGAATTTTGGCGGCGGCGTCCTGCTGAGCTTGGTCTTCTGTCAGCGCTGCCACGGCTCTTGCGGCACCTTCCTGATCTTGCATTGCTTCAGCTGTAGCCCAGCGCAGCGCGCCCTTGGCTTGGTGCTCCTCCTGAACCGCCACCAGTGCTGCGCTGGCAGAGTACGGGGTAGCGGCGAGGTAGGGTACTAGGGGCTCGAGGGGTTGTGGCGCTACCATCACCAGAGGGCTGGTCAGGTATCTCTTGAGGTCTTGAAAAGCTCGGTCGGCCTCCTGGGTCCACTCGAATGGGCCCTTCTTCGTCATCAGCTTGAAGAAGGGTAGGGCGTGTTCCCCTAGCTTGGAGATGAAGCGTCCCAACGCAGTTACCCGACCAGCCAGCTTCTGCATCTCCCTAAGGGTCTGCGGCGGGCTCATGTCCTCGATGGCCTTGATCTTCTCTGGATTCGCCTCGATCCCTCTGTGGGACATGAGGAAGCCCAGTAGCTTGCCGGAAGGGACGCCGAACACGCACTTCTCTGGGTTAAGCCGTAAGTTCACTTGGCGCAGGATCACGAAGGTCTCCTCCAGGTCTTGAATCAAGGTCCTTGCCTCCCAAGACTTCACCACAATGTCGTCGACGTAGGCCTCTTGTTTCTCCCGAGCTGCCGCCCCAAGGCGATGTGCATCAGTCGCTGAAAGGTTGCGCCCGCGTTGCGCAGCCCAAAGGGCATGCAGGTGTAGCAGTACACCCTACACGAGGTCAGGAAGGCTGTCTTTTCCACATCTTCTACCGCCATCTTGATCTGGTGATACCTTGAGAACGCATCCAGGAAGCACAGCAGGTCGCACTCGGCGGTGGAGTCGACGATCTGATCGATGCGTGGGAGCGGGAACGGATCTTGGGGGCAGGCTTTGTTAAGGTTGGTAAAGTTGACGCACATCCGTTCCTTCCCGCCTTTCTTCGGCACTACGGCGGGGTTCGCCAGCCATACGGGATACCGAACCTCGCGAATGGCACCCGCCGCCTCCAGCTTGCGGGTCTCTTGGACGATGAAGGGATGCTTCTCAGTGGACTGCCATCTCGCCCGCTGCTTCACGGGGCGTACATTGGGGCATACCCTTAAATGATGCTGAATCACCTCTCTCGGGACTCCTACCAGCTGATTGGGCTCCCACGCGAATATATCCTTGTTTGTGCGCAAGAACTTCACCAATGCTTCCCCTTGACCTGGGTCGAGGCTGGCACCTATGGTAAAGGTGGCTCCTGAGGGCCTGTCCTCATTGACTGGAACCTGCTTGGTTTCCGCCTTGTCTTGTGTGAACAACTATTTCTTCTTGGTCGGTACGGCTCCCTTGGGCTCGGAGGTGCCCGCGTCGGCAGGCTGTGCTGCCGCGACAGTTTTGAGGGCGAGTTTGAGCGCCGCCAGGGCCTCCTTGGCGTCCCCTTTGACAGTGAGGACGCCTTTGCTCCCAGGCATCTTCATGAGGTTGTAGGCTGGATGAGTCGCTGCCATGAACTGGGCCAGAGCCGGGTACCCGAGAATGCCATTGTACGGGAGGCCGATGCGGGCGATGCCGAAGTCGACCAGCTCGGTGCGGTAGTTGTCGCGCGTGCCGCAGGTGACGGGAAGGCGAATCTGTCCCAGAAAGCGGGCAGTGCCACCACCAACTCCTAAGAAAGGCTTGCTGAGACTGAGCCGCTCGAGTGGCACGTGAAGAAGGCTGAAGGCCTCCACGGAGAGCAAGTTGAGGCCGGCACCGCCGTCGATGAGGGTCTTGGTAACAGCCATGTTGCATATGGTGGGCGTGCAGAGCATTGGGAGCATGCCCGAGCCGGTGGCGGAGTCGGGGTGGACCTCTGAGCCGAAGGTGAGGTTGGCCTCTGGCGTAGCCCAACCCGGCGGAGCCCCCGGGCGCTTGGAAGCGGCACCAATCTGGCGGAGGAACGACTTGACGTGGCGATCTGAAGGCGGTGCTTGAGAGCCGCCCAGCAGGGCCGCGACTGCATGGTGCGCCGGTACCACGTAGCGAGCAGTGAAGAGGTCGCGGAGTTCCCCCCAGGATGCCACCGTGGATCCAGGGAGGTTGAGAAGCCAGGCGCGTGGCTCGCCGGCGAGGGCCATGGGGAGCCAGTTGGCCATGACCTTGTTGTCGCCCCCGGCCTCGAGGACGGCCTCCTCGTATGCCAGCAGGAAAGCTGACGGGTCTGCCGCGCCGTCGTAGCGCGGCGGCATCTCCGACCTGAACTTGGGTGGCCATCGCACCTGCCGCAGGGCGGGGGCCAGGGCTCGGAGCCCCTGGCCCCGTCGTCAGCACCAGCCGTTGGAGCCGGTGGCGGGGTGCCTGCCATGAGGGCGAAGTGCGTTGGCGCGAAGCATAGGCTGGTGGAGAGGAGCTACGGCGCACCCCCTACCTGGCGCGCCAAATGTCGGATCTCGGGTTTCGGCAAAACCCTCAAGGTTCAAACACTGGGGTGCGCACGGAGATTTCCTCCATACCGATCTACGCCCTAGCTCGCTAAGATCTCGCGGACAAACTCGGCGAACTCACAACACAAAGACACAAGATTTATACTGGTTCGGGCCACCGTTGTGGTGTAATACCCTACTCTAGTGTGGTGGTGGTGGATTGCCTCTTGGGCTGATGATGAACAGTACAAGGGGAAGAACAGCCTCCTTAGGTTGAGGTGTTCTTGTGCTCGGTGTGTGGCTAAGGGTGGGCTCTCGATCAGATCAGATCCAGCTTCCCCCTATTGTGGTGGCTAGTTCTACTTATATAGGCCCTGGTCCTCTCCCCAAATATTGAGCGGGAAGGGAGCCAACAACGGCCAATTTGAAAGGGGACAGCTAGTACAGCTTATCCTGACAAAAGCGGTCTTCGCCTGCAAAAGGCTTTGGTGGTGACGTCGTCTTGGGCTCCATGGTGACCTCTGTCCTGCCATCCGGCTGGTCTCGGTCTCATTGCACTGATATGGAAACCTTTGCCTGATGCCTCGGTACTCCGCGCCTGTGCTGGCCTCCTTAGCACCAAAGAGGAAACAAGGACGCTGCGCGCGCTGGCACCCGCCTGATCTTGATCGTCATGGCTCACGTCACGAGAGCCTCGTGAGGTTTGCCCTGCCTTGATATCTCTGCTCCTCGCGAGGCAGCCTGGTGAGGCCGCTCCTGAGGAGGTCTTGCGTCGTCCGCCTCGCGAGGCTTGGCCCCTCGCGAGGGTCTTGATTGCCTTGTTGATGAAGATGGGCCGTACAGGCCTGCTAGCGCAGCCACGCCGTCGGCCGCAGGCAGGCAAGTCTGGGGACCCCCGTTCCCAGAACGCCGACAGTGCTTGGTTTTGATGACTTGTAGATTTTTGCAATAAGTATGTGAGTTCTTTATGACTAATGTTGAGTCCATGGATTATATGCACTCTCACCCTTCCATCATTGCTAGCCTCTTCGGTACCGTGCATTGCCCTTTCTCACCTCGAGAGTTGGTGCAAACTTCGCCGGTGCATCCAAACCCCGTGATATGATACGCTCTATCACACATAAGCCTCCTTATATCTTCCTCAAAATAGCCACCATACCTACCTATTATGGCATTTCCATAGCCATTCCGAGATATATTGCCATGCAACTTTCCACCGTTCTGTTTATTATGACACGCTTCATCATTGCCATATTGCCTGGCATGATCATGTAGTTGACATCGTATTTGTGGCAAGGCCACCATGCATAATTTTTCATACATGTCACTCTTGATCCATTAACCCGGTACACCGCCGGAGGCACTCATATAGAGCCATATTTTGTTCTAGTATCGAGTTGCAATCCTTGAGTTGTAAATAAATAGAAGTGTGATGATCATCATTATTAGAGCATTGTCCCGTGTGAGGAAATAAAAAAATAGAAAGGCCAAATAAGAAGAAAAAAAGGCCCAAAAAAAGAGAGAGAAAGAGAGAATTGCACTCTAATACTCTTTTTCTCTCTTTTTCTCTCTTTTTCTCTTTTTTTTATTAGAGTGCAATTCTCTCTTTTTCTCTCTATTTTTGGCGCCAAGGCGCGCAGCCCCACGGCGCGATCCACCACGCCCGGTGCCCGCGCGCGAAGAGAGAAGCTGCCAAGAAATTCCTCGGTCGCGAGAAGCTGCAGCTGCGCTCCCCGCGCTGCCTCGCCAAGACCGCGTGCTGCCTGCGGTGGCGGCACGCGGGCCTCATCAAGACCAAGCTCCACCTCCGAGACGGGCCCCGGCGACCACGGCCGGCTGCCGCGCCTTCACCCCCGAGCTGCGTAGCGTCGCCTGGCCGGGCAAGTTCAAGCCGGATCTGCCTCCTCGCTACGACGGCACCCTCGACCCCGCAGAGTTCTTGCAGCTCTACGAGCTGAGCATCGAAGCGGCCAACGGCGACGAGAAGGTCATGGCGAACTGGTTTCCTATGGCTCTCAAGGATGGTGCCCGCTCCTGGCTCCTGAACCTGCCGCAAGGCTCGATTTCCTCCTGGGACGAGATGCGCGACCGCTTTGTCGCCAACTTCCAGGGCACTCGCGACCGCCCGCCGGCCGCGGGTGACCTGCGTCGCATCAAGCAACAACCAGGAGAGACCCTCCAGAAGTACATCCAGCGCTTCAACAACACTCGCCTCAAGATCCCCAAGGTCATGGACGAGGCCATCATCTCCGCATTCTCTGACGGCGTCCGCGACATCAAGATTAAGGATGAGCTTGCTATCCACGAGGAGTTGTGCACATCTCAGGAGCTGTTCAACCTGGCGACCAAGTGCGCAAGAGCTGAGGAGGGGCGCCTCTCCCTCCTCAAGCTGCCAGCTGCGGGCGCAGAGGAGAAGAAGGCCAAGGCCAAGGAGGTGAAGTGCAAGGAAGCAGCCGTGCTCGCAGCAGAGCCGGACACCAAGCGAGGCAGTGACTAGCCCGAGTTATCCAAGAGCAGCCGACCGTTCTGCGCCTTCCACAACCTGAACACCCACAACACCAGCGACTATCAAGAACTCAGAGCCATTCATGAGGGACGCTTCGGTCGATGCCCCGAGCGCAGCGCCTGGGGCTACGGACGAGGAGGAGGACGTGGAGGCGGACGCTGGGACGACCGTGGCCCGCGCCAGGAGTGGCGCGACAGGCCTCGTGAGGACCGCTGGCAGGATCATCCTCGCGAGGGCGCATGGAGGGACCAGCCTCATGAGGATCGTCCTCAGGGCAACGCCGGTCTTCCCCCGCTGCCGCCACCACCAAGGAATGATGACCACCATCAAGCCGAGGGGGCTGGGGCTTCCAGGAGTCGCGTGCAATCGCATGCATCTTGGGCGGCGCTCAGGCCCCAGCCTCGCGGCGTATCTTCAAACAGTTCGCTCGTGAGGTGAATGCAGTCCTCCCCAAGCTCAAGGCCACGCGCCCGCTCAGGTGGTCCCAGTGCGCCATCACCTTCAACTCGGCAGATCAGCTCAAGTGCGCAGCCTCCGCAGGCGCCCTCCCGATGCTTTGTTCACCAGGCATCAGCAACGTGCAAGTTACCAAGACCCTCATCGACGGCGGCGCAGGGCTCAACGTCCTGTCCGTCGACACATTCGACAACCTCCAAGTGCCATATGAGCATCTTCAGCCTACCAAGCCTTTCTCAGGAGTGACGATTCCACCACACCGATAGGGCAGGTCCGCCTCCCTGTCACCTTCAGGGAACGCAAGAACTACCGCACCGAGCTCATCGACTTCGACGTCGCGCACATCCGTCTACCGTACAACGCCATCCTCGGGAATCCAGCCCTGGCCAAGTTCATGGCGATGACACACCATGGCTACAATGTCCTCAAGATGCCAGGAAGCGGCGGAATCATCACGGTCCCGTGCAAAGAAAGAGATGCGGTGTGCTCCCTCGAGCGCGCCTTTCAAGCTACCGCAATCGACGACTCCGACAGCAAGAGCGAGGACCCTCCCGAGGCCATCCCCAAGAAGAAGAAGAAGCAGCTGCGCCATGCCGGGCCTCGGGAGGGTGGCGTCGCGGCTGGAACCTCCTCAGGATCAGTGCCCGCTCCAGGGGCGCTTCCCTCCGTCACATAGGAAGGCGCGCCCAGTGCCCTCCTCGGGCAGGGCTCGGGGGCTCTCTTCTGGAGGGCCTCAGACCTTGCCTACATCACGAGGGAGGCGCTCGGGCACCACTTGGAGGCATGCTTCGTGGCACATTTCCCTCAGGAGAATACAGGGCAAGGAGTGCCCACCACCCAGGAGTTCATCACCAAGACCACTCAGGAACTGCAAGGCGCAAGGGCCATGCGCAGCGACCGCCGCTCACGAGGCGCAGCTCCCCATCCAGGCGAGGATGTCGGGCTGTGCGTATGCATCGACGTTCCAGGGCTCAACAGGGCCGCTTCTCAGGAGCTTTTCTGGCCTTCGCACGTGGTCCAATGCGAGGGTCCACCGCACAGCTACGTTCGCATGCCTTTTGGCTTGCCGAGCGTGACGTTCGTCTACCAGCGCAACTTGCGGCGCGCCCTGGCGGCTCAGGAGGCCAGGCACCGCACCGTCCTGGCGGAGATGGAGACGGTCCTCAAGGAACCGCCTGAGGCCCCAGAGCCTCTTGAGGCTCAGGGACCCGGTGGCTCGTAAGGAACGACCCCTTCGCCGCATGCCTTCAGCTGCCCCGACATCTCTTCGTCAACATGACCAGGTGACATTTTCCAACTTCATTTAGCTGGGAGCGCCCCTCGGGCTGCATTATTCCCAGGCCGCGTGGGTCCGTCCCTGTGGCATGTATCCCTTTGCTTATGTCTTTAGGTTACCTTGCTGGGGGCGCCCCTCGGGCTGCATCATCCCCAAGCCGCTTGGGCCTGACCGAGTGGCATGTATCTTTCTGCATTTACCCAAGCTGATTTGCCTTCCATGCTTAACCTGCCTATGATTGTCACCTGCCCGATTGCCACCTGCTCGATCGTCGCCTCCCACGGGGCCTCCTCACGCTGGCACGGCGCTGGTGCATGGGTCCGTCCCTGCCACGTCGACAAACCTGAGCGGTCGACCTCTGGCTCACGGCACGCCCCGCGCACGTCACCTCATCGGGCCCTCAGTGCCTTCACCTCCTCACGGAGCAACCAGTGGCAGACTGGCAACCATAATGGCAAAATCGTGTTTCTCCTTGTGCTGGCTCACAGGAATATCACGAGGATAGCGTCAGGTGGCACCGCGAGCTCCCACCTCTTCCAAGTAATCCGCTTGCACGTTAAAAGGGGGGCTCCTGAGCATCGCGACTCAGGAGCTCTTACTGGCTCTCCAGCCCTCACCCCTTGCCCTTGACCACGGCATCACAACCTGGCATACCAGCGGCGGCTGAGCTCGCTCGAGGGCCGGGACCTGAGGACGTAGAGCATGAAGGAAATCATTGGAAGGGGAGGACCCGTACGGGCCTAACCTAGCTACGTTGCGGATGATTGCGCACAGGTCTGGCGCAGCGCGGAAAATTGACCCCGAACTGCCAAGATAAGTCACGAGCTCGGAACAACTAAGTTGTTGGAACCTAGGCGTTACGCTTGCCGCATTCCTGTCGCGGCCACGTCGCATCCCTTTCCTTCCTTACCATAGCTGCTTGAGCGTTAAGGGGGACCTCCTGAGCATCGCGCCTCCGGGTCTCTTACTGGACCTCGGGCCGCTCACCTCCTGGCCTTGATCACGGCACGCGACCTGGCATACCAGCGATGGCTGCAGCCTGCCTGGGGACCGGGACCTGTCAGCGTAGAGCAACAAGCTATTGCGAGGATGGAAAGGGGAGACCGAGCTTGAACAGGACATGCGTTCGCAAATTTTCATAACAGGGAATATATACGCAAAAGACATTACAGACCCTTTACACACCCCCGCGGGGTACTTCATGATTCTTCGCAGGGAACGAAAAACGAGGACTAAGAGGAATCCTATCTACACCCTCCCGTGGCGGACGCCATCATCAACAGTGGGCCACGGGAGGCCGGCGCCGACCCCATCCAGATCAGCGGTGGCGACGGCTGGACGCCGCGGCCCTGCTCCGAGCCCAGCGAGAGCTTGGGGGCACGTAGCAATCGTCCCTCGTCTCCAGAGTCTCATAAAGCTCAGGAGAGTCGCTAGACTCCTAGGGGCTGCTGCTGCTGGAGTAGCCACGAGTGGAGCGCGCGTTGGCCTGGCGCTGCCCTCCAGGGAAACACTCCAAGCGGCGGCCCTCCGTGTCGAAGACCTTGAATAAGAGCATGGTGGCGCCGTCAAACTCAAAGTGGATCGCGAGGGCGCCTTCCGCACGGCAAACCCGCGCAACCTCGCCCCAGCCGTGGGTCATGAAGATCTTGCCGGTGGGGACCGCTTGGATCTCCGCTCCGGTCGCCGAAGCGTTGCAGTCGGCATGCTGCAGCCAGAGCTCAAGAGGCCCCCTCGGCGGCATCACGTCGGAGAAGAACCGCGGGAAGCGGATCCAAGAGCTTGGAGGCATTGGCGCCCATAGCACAAGCTCGCGTGAGGAATCCGCGGTGTGGATTCCAGGACCAACGGCATGCATCGCCATCACGCGGAGACCGCGGACGCAGCGCGGGCGGCGCCGCTCATCGCTCCGTCCTCCTGAGCCCTCGGCTCAAGCGTACAAGGGTAGCGGATACCTTGGAGGAGGCCGCTCGCACCAAGGCCTCATCACCATCTCCATCGCTGCTTCGTCGCGACGGTGAACCGGCCTCTTCTTTGGCAGAAGCGGCCCTGGATCATCACGGGGGGCCTTTCCTTTCTCTTTAGCGGAGAACCTACGGATGGGCGCCATTGCTGCTAGTGGTGGAGCAAGAAGGAAGAAGCGAGTGAACCAAGAAGAGATGGGCGACGGGGGCTCCGGCCCCCTCCCCATTTATAGCGGAAGAAGGCCAACCGGCGCCTCCCATGATCACAGGTAATGATGATTTTCCTTGCATGTCGCAGGGACTTGTCAAATTGAGCAGTTGCCAAGGCCGTGTGGGGAAGTGGAGACGCCCATGTCCAATCAACCGCCACGTGTTGACCAAGGCCGCAGGCTTTTGGGGCCCGCGGCGCTCCGTGCTTGACCTTTGGCTTCGCCTCGAAGCCAAGCCCGAGCGCACCTTGGGCCCGGGGGCTACTGTCGGCGTACTGGGAACGGGAGTCCCCAGTCTTGCCTGCCTGCGGCCCACGGCGTGGCTATGCGAGCAGGCCTGTACGGCCCATCTTCATCAACAAGGCATTCAAGACCCTCGCGAGGGGCCAAGCCTCGCGAGGCGGACGACGCAAGACCTCCTCAGGAGCAGCCTCACTAGGCTGCCTCGCGAGGAGCGGAGATATCAAGGCGGGGCAAACCTCGTGAGGCTCTCATGACGTGAGCCATGACGATCGACACCAGGCGGGCGCCAGCGCGCGCAGTGTCCTTGTTTCCTCTTTGGTGCCAAGGGGGCAACCACAGGCGCGGAGTACCGAGGCATCAGACAAAGGTTTCCATATCAGTGCAACGAGACCAAGACCAGCAGGCCAGCAGGACGGAGGTCACCGTGGAGCCCAAGACGGCGTCATCGCCAGACCCCTTTCGCAGGCGAAGACCGCTTTTGTCAGGATAGCTTGTACTAGCTGTCCCCTTTCAAATTGGCCGCTGTTGTTGGCTCCCTTCCCGCTCAATATTTGGGGAGAGGACCAGGGCCTATATAAGTAAAGCTAGCCACCACCGTAGTGGAGAACTCATTCAGAGGCATCTCACCCACACAAGTTCATCGAGCACAAGAACACCTCAACCTCAGGAGGTTGTTCTTCCCCTTGTATTGTTCATCATCAGCCCAAGAGGCAATCCACCACCACCACACTGGAGTAGGGTATTACACCACAACGGTGGCCTGAACAGTATAAATCTCGTGTCTTTCTATGTTGCGCGTTCATCGAGTTCATCCGCGAGATCTTAGCGAGCTAGGGCGTGGATCGGTAGGAGGGAGAGAACTTCGCGCGCACCCCAGAGTTCGAACCTTAAGGGTTTTGCCGGAACCCCAGATCTGACAAACCTAATATGCAGAGTAAATAAAATCGGAACAAGTACTAGTAGTACTCCTAGCTGCTCAGCCCAATCACCCAACACGCTAGATGAGGAGTAGGGATTAGTACAGTGTTACAAATTTTCAGGTCGGCGACAAAATCTCCCGTTTCCATCAAGATCTCCCGCGACTCAGATTCGACCAATGCAAAGTTACCATCATACCCTTGGTCGAACAGGCCGACGGATACTGGTTGGTCGGGTGCTGTTTTGGTAACTTCACGTTCACCCACCCATCCAACCCCACCCCGGCACCCAGAGTACTCCTCATTACTCCCCATTTTCTATCCCCACTGCGAAATAGACTTCTCCACGGCACCGCAGCACCTTCATGCCCCTTCCATTCTTCATCAGCGCACTCATCCACCGCAGCACATCTATCTCATCAACGACGTCGTACGCCACACTGGAGTCGTTCTGCCGTCGCCGTCGTACACGGAGCCGCTTCCCCGGCGCCGTCTTCCACGGTCTAGGATCTGCTTCCCGGAAGCCGACGCCAAGTGTAGCAGCACCACCATCGTCGACAATGAACTGTCTCCCGTTGCCGACCATGATGCACAGACGCTGTCGCGACCTTCGTACTCCTCCTCGATTGGTAATGTGTATATTGATTCTCTAAGCAGTACATGTGCAGTTTGGATTATGTTTCTACCTACTCTTCAAATTTCCTTGCTGTTATTGTTCCAGTAAAAGTAATTGGTTATAGCTTGCATTGTCCAACAGAATATCATCTTGTAATTGTGCGTCGCTCTTGTATTGTGCTATGCTTGGGTAGGTTCTTCATCTGTAACCAGTAGTGTCGCAAATGATGGAAAGTTTTGTAGAATAGCAGGGAGGTGACCCCACTGTTCTATTCACTCAAAATGAAACCACAATGTAGTTCTAGCAAAGTTGAAGAGCCACATCGTAGGATATTAAAAATCACTCGTGCTAACATGGCAGATGAGTGCTTTAATGTTGCCCACTAGATGTGTGAGTATTCTATATTTTTCTTGCCATGTTGAGATTTTAAAACACGAATGCGAACATGCAGAGGAGCAATGAAGACCAAATACGGAATGTTGGGGACATCTTCAAGGAAGGTCGCAAGTTAAAGAGGAGTTGCACCGAACCTGTAAAACGAGCTTTGGTAAGTAACAACCTTTTAATTACTTTGATATTGAGAACCTGACTAGCAGTGGTGGATGTTCTGTGTGTCCTTGATGGTTTCGTTAATGAAATCGGAGGGAGCCCCCTCTTTTGACCATTTTTTACTTTGACATGGTATGTGTCTAGCAGCAGTAGTGAACACAGGACCAGACCAGGCCCTGGGCAAGCCCCGAGCCAAAAATAGCGTCAAACCACATTGTTTGCTTAGCTAGGGTTCTTGCCATGCAATCCAGCAGTGTGGCATATTATTAAACAATAATAGGCGAGACAAACAATTTCTTGTACACTTGATTAGGCTCTCAATCATTTGTAGGATCTCAATTTACTCAGTGGACCCACCATGCCACAGGATGAATCTTTTGTAATTTAGTGTTGAAGTTAGTCAGTCAAATGCGCCTACAGACAGCCTGGAGATCATCTAGTTGCCGGTTGTCTTGCTGCAGCGACCCTTAGCTTAGTGCACCCCTCTACTGGTTTTTCTATTTCTCTTAGCCTTGTGTTCTTTGATGTATATGTTGTAGTTTCTATAAGCTGGCTATGTTTGATATGTAATAAGCACAGTCTTAATCGTCCTAATGCTTTTCCTTTTTAGCTTGATGTAGGAAGTGGGTGTTCTCACCTTGCAGTCTGCTTTTATATTTCTCCTTTTGAATTCAGTTCTCCTAGTCATGTTTATCGGGCTTCTACTTAATGGATCCGGGAAGCTCTGACTATTGGTCTAAACAAGAAGTAACTTCTTCATCTCAGGAAGCAGTTCCTGCGGGGAGGGAAGTATGGTCAACCTCGAGATCACGTTTCCAAAATGAGGCTGGATTACACACAAGGTGCCATTTCCCTAATGATGTCGGATTAGACGCGAGGTGCAAAGTCCCAGATGATGCTGGATTACTCACAAGCCAGGTGGAGTCATCAAGTGTTTGTGTCCTTGTTGCTCTAGTAAAGGCTGAAAGAAAGCGTGCATCAGCCCTTGAGAATGCAGCTGAGTTCCTGAAGAAGCGAAAAGAGCAATTAGATGCTCTCTTCACCCAAGCCAAAGAAGAGATGGAAGAAGCCAGAAAGAAGCTAGCAGAGGCAGAGCAGGCTAGGCATCTCCTGCTATCTAAAATTATTGTCAATACAAATTTTCATTCATAATAGCTAGGTTCAAATGTTTATCCAGTCAGCATGCCTGTTGTGGTGTCCGTGCATCTACTGAGATGTATGTAATTCTGTGATGCCTAGATGTGGCACAAAATAAAAAAATTGGGTCATGTAATAACAACCATTACTTTCCAAACAATAACAGATGAACCATTGGACATGGTATAGTTCACAAGCAAGCCCAACATTCCAAGTTCAACTTCCACATCAAACTCATGTTCACATGCACATTCATAGATAATGTCCACAACCATGATTCACTTCAAAGCCAAAAAAGTGAGGAGAGTTATAAATAAAGAAAAATCTCTAGTTCCTACTGCCAGTGCAAGCACAACAAGTGAAGACCATACGTAATTAATTATATTTTGGACATTTTTTGACTAAACGCAAATAACTTCTAGAAGCAGGTATAATTTCTAATGCCGGCCGCTGCTAGGGTCCACGATGTTTTGAGCCAAACTGGGCAACACACTGGGTGTCTATGCCAGCGACGCGATGGTCGTAGCATTCGTGGGTTCCGAGCGGCGGCGGCTCCCGGGGTCTGCTATTCCTCGGTGTTGGCGGTGGCCGCGGACGTGTTGGCCACCTCTGCCAACATGTCGCCGTCCCGCCAACGTTTGCGTCGGATGGCACGGCCAACCACGGTGCACTGGACGTCGTGGTCCCCCGTGTGACGGCGTGCAACAACGACCACTCCTCTATGAGCAGGCTTGGAGCGTCGAGTTGATGCACCAGGGGCCAGCTTGGAGTGGCGGCTTGCTCTTCCGCTTGCCCGCGTGCAGCCTGGCCCATGGTACTGACGGCTTGGGGCGGGGAGGGAGGTGGGGCAGCGAGTTGCCTGGCTCATCGGGGCACCCAGTCGACTTTTATGCCGGAGAACTCGTCTTCCTGCTCACCGGATGCTATGGAGAGTGTGGAGAAAATGCTGCAAGGAGGATATGGGGAGTGGCGGTGCGGTGCTGTTCTTGCCAGGCGTTTGGTCTCATTTAAATAGCGGGCGGATGAGAGGAGCCAACCGGGGTTGTGTTCTAAAATGACGGTCGGCTTGTGGAACGCGGATTCAATGGAGGTAGGTGGGGCAGTCTGAAGCCGGTTGAATACGGTGAGGAGGCGTGTTCAGCCTGGCGTGCAGCGAGTGGGGCCCTCTTGGCCGACGCACTCGTTCAATGCCTACGCTAGTGAGAGGTCACGTCCGTGTGAGAGCAATCACCCCATCCGGTCCTTTTTTGTTTGGGTATAAGAAAATCTCATTTTCCATTCACATTTTACAAGTAAAATTCGTGGACAAACTTTGACCCAAAATACGACGGGGACTAGTAAACCGGAACGGAGGTAGTAGTGATGAATTACATTTTTTCTCCATACCAATCGTTCTAAAAACTAGTATAACGCGCCATTGAAAATCGGAACTCTTACCCCGCTAAAAAATGATATTTTAAACATGGCAACTCGATCAGTGGCGACTGGCGAGCCACCGCCTCCAGGTCGTTCACCTGTGGTCCGCGGCCATCAACTCCTACATGTCAAATTATCACGCGAGCTGACTATTCCTACAAAGGTGCGCTCCACCACGTACCCGGTACCCGTGCATATAGCAATCGTGCACCTATGGGTTTATTTGTTTACCGTGCCTTACGTAACTCTCATGTGTGCGAGACAGTGAGAGACCGACTGTGTGCGTGCGCCTATTCTCTTCGTATATGTACTCCAGCATTTTTCTGGTGTCCAAAAAATAATACAGTAATAACTAGCAATGTGCCAATGCGTTGCAACGCATCGAGAGTAGAGTAATACATATTCACCAAATTGATAGAAAACAATCTAGTTTTGATATACATATATCACTAAAAAATATCTTATGTTTCACTCAAAATATATTCCTTTGGCCGTTTTGATGAGATAAGGGAGGAATGTGGTTGGTTTCACGATTCGAGAAGTGGGATATTGTTGCAAAAAGCCCATGTGTGTGTGTGCGTGTAAGAGAGAGAGGGAGAGAGGACGAGGGCAGAGTGCGTGTGTGACAAAGACACAAGAGTGTGTGTGCGAGAGGTATTACCATAAAATGAGGCGATAGTGTGCGTGTGCATGATCGAGAGGGCATGTCTCAAGAAGGGACGGAAAATCTACATAGATACAAAGAGTGAAAGTGTGCGGTGGCTGGATAAACCTATCTAGAGGCTGGTTGATCAATGTTTGTGAGAGAGATACGAGTCAGGGGTGCGAAAGCGAGAGTTTTGTGTGAGAGAGAGAGACACGGTAGTCGGTAGGGGGATCCAAAGCGAGAGTTGTGTGTGTATGTGTGTGAGTGAGTGAGAGAGAGGGGGAGAGAGAGAGAGTTTGTCTGATCGGTAATAAACAAATGAACAATGTCAGTTTTGGAACGGAGATGAAGACGGAAAGTAGACCCCAACAAACGATGTGTGTGCGGGAGAAATTAATTTTAGTGGTAGGAGTCATATCCAGAAAGATATAGGGTGCGTGAGAGAACCCTGGAGAGAAACGCAAAGTGAAAGACGAGCGAGAAAGCTTAGGTAGCTATAGTGATACCAGAGAACGATAGAGACATGAGAGATAATGAAAACCGTGTAATCCATGAAGATAGAGAGAGTGTGACACTTCTCGAGGGAGACAACGAGAGATCGTGTTTGCAAAGAACGGAGAATCATGTAGTGAGTGTGCGGGTGAGATGGAGAAAAGAGAGTGATAGCTACAGGAAGGAGCACGCGAGAGAGACCTAGAGAGAGATGGGCGTGAAACGAGATTCAAATATATAGTTGTGTGCATAGAAGATGTCAAAGCAAAAGGGATTCAAATATTTGAATTCCATATGATGATACATGTAATTCATACTCGAACCAAAATTGATCTATCAAACATGCATACTATTTGAATTTGCGTGCGTGTATGTTATGTAATATATTGATATTACCGATCCATACATTTGAGTTGAACATAATTTGGTCTCAAAAATCTGAATTCAAAGTCGAACATAATTTGGTTTCAAAAATTTGAATTCAGCCTTATGATGTGAGATCATTGCATTTGTAAATCATATTTTATATATAAAGGAGCAGAATTCTTTGTTGTGCTTTTGAAAGTATATATAAAAAACGACGTATATAGATTTGCATTTTGAATACAAAATGGATCCTGCCCGAAGAAAAAAAGAATACAAAATGGATTCGAATCGAGTTGGCACGGTAAACGTGCAATATTTTTCTGCAAAAAATTGAACAAAGTAGGGAAACTCGCACTAACCGCCTGAAACCAAAATATGCGAGATGGCAATTACTACTGCCTATCCCTTGCACGCAAAGCCTATCGGCTCAATTTCTATAGGTTTCAATAGGGGTAGGCTTGTCATTTCACTCAAACGTGACATAACCGCCTCCGCCTCTCACCTCCCCGGATTCATACACGGTGGGCACCAAAACACAGTTTCTCAACGGCCCAAATCGCCTCTCACCCCGATTCATACACGTTGGGCGCCAAAACACACAGTTTCTCCTCGGCCGAAATCTCCGTCGGCAAATATTCGGTGTATGCGAGATTATTGTCATGTCCCCAACCGACCAATATTGCTATGATGTAGGAAATTGTAAACGGGGGCTAAGTTTGTAAATTTCCTTGCATTTGAGACAAGCGCGTCCCAAAGACATGGTTCCCCTACCTCTCTCCCTCCAATTCCCCATTCGTACTCCGTGGGCGCCAAAACACCCTCTCCACCCTAGTCTCCAACGTCCGCCACCCGTCCTCCTCAACCATGCCGGAGCTGATACCCCGATGTCGCCATCCATTAGAAGAGATCAACCTCCCTCATCCACAGCTTCAGACCAGGATCCTTGTATCGCGTCCTCTCGCTTCATCTGCGTCGTCGTCCACCTTGCCGAGGCCGCTCGTACCACTATCTCGTCCACCGCGCCGGTATATTCCCCTTGCCGCTACCGTCTTCCCTCCAAGATCTGCTTCGACGCTGCCGACAGCCGTTGCTACTGCAGCACCCTCAACGCCTCAGTAGATGCTTACACGGCGCCACACCAGAGGCGGTACTCTTTCATATCTACTCAAGTTATTTATCTCAGCAAGAAAATAGATCGCCACTGCTTTACTGTGATTTCTTGTCCAACACTTTGAATCATATTGTACTTGTTTGTTGAAAGCAAACATTGGTTGCAAAAATTGCCTTTGTCTAGTTTGCACCTTCAGATCCGCCATGGCACGCTCACCACTATACTCGCAATGCTTATGGTTTTTCCCTTTTATATTCCACATTAGCTAAAATGACAGTCGACTGAATTTCAATTTGGGGTCAGTCCATTTTCGCGAGTTCGTTGGCGTGAAGGAAGGGGCTTGCCGGAGGGCTGTCCCTTTATCTATCTTAGGGTTTCGGGTGGGGACATTCGTTGTGGGGGGCGGTCGTCGGGCTATGGCGGGGCCTCGCCGGAGGCAAAACTCGACGTGGGTGGGGGTGGGGTGGGTTGGCTACAGGGATGGTCGGGGCGACGGAAGACCGGAGGTGGTGGGTGGTTCAGGGGAGGGTGCGGGGTGGTGGTTCGGCCGGTGGCCTGTGCGGTGGTCTGTAGGGGAAGAATAAGAGGCAATGAAGAAGAAGGGTTAGGAGACGCAGGATCTTCATCAAACCGCCTAAAATGGTCGACTGACCCAAATGATGAAAGTCAGGCGACTTGCATGTAGACATTCCCATATATTTAGTGCCATCATCGTAGGTGCTTCGAGATGTGCAAGCAGTGCTCCTCAACCCATCAAGTTAAACAACATGCCACTCATAATTCCAAACTTAGTTGCTCAAACACGAATCTGATATGATGCTGACATGTTGTATCGAAATAGAGAATGTTTAATTGGTCAGCTAATGTTCCTGCTTTACTTTCAAAAGGGATGTGCGCCACTTATCGAGGGACAGTAGGGAGTTGCATTCTTTATGCTCTCTGATTCATCATGTGTGGGCAACGAACATTTTATTACTAATGTATGTTTGTCCTTCTCGAGCCTTCAAACTTTGTTGTGTATATTTGGATAGCAATGACTGCAAGTGCTATTTATTTTTGTCGTTTGCATCAAATTGCATGTTTAAAGTTTATTATGAAGAAGTTCATAAACATAAGTTTCTCCTCAATTTCATTTTTTAGTTGTACAACATAGTTCCTTATTCATACCATGTAAATTAAACTAAACATAGCAAGTGATCTTCCTTAGCACTGCATGTATGCTTGTTGATCTGTAATCCAGTGGTTTGGTCAAACTACCAACTCTAGGACAATGTCATATCCTGCTATGTCTTAACTATGAACAAATGCATATTAAGTTCACTTTATTTAAATCATGTCTCTTTATTTAGCAATTTGAAATGGGATAAATTGACAGTACACTCACCATCAATGCTTATACATTCTTTAGCACTACATGTATGCTTGTGTTCTTGATCTGTAATCCAGTGGTGTGGTGAAGTTGGCCACTCCTGCACAATGCCATTTCCTGCCATGTCTTAAGTGTGAACATTTTTTATTCTATTGTAATCCAGATCTCTTTATTTGCCACTAAGAAATGGGATGAATCGACATCACTTTTGCTTATATGCAAAGCATGTTACCTGTCTGCTTTTTCTCTTTCAGGGTGATATCACTGACGCTAAGAACTGCCATTGATGCTATGCAGCTAGAGTTGGATATAAACGTCAAACAAGTGCAGTCATTAGCTTGCTCAGCTGCTTGCACTGCAGCTCCCAGGCAGGGCTAACCTTTCCTGAACTGTGTTGAAGTGTTGTCGGTTCTGTATATTATTTTAGGCGGCGTGTTTATTTGCACTAGTGGTGTCCTTTGATACCCAGTGTACGTAATATGCTGTCTGGTTGCGCTTTATTATCGTTGGCGACGAACTTTTATGCCCAGTGCATGTAATATGCAGTAACTTCTTTGCTGTATAGTCTAGGTATATTCTTCGTCATGATGCTATAATTTAATTTCTTTATATGCTGTCGTCACTCCTTGAAAAGGCCACAAGCTTTGACGGAGCACAATAGGCCTTAACATTCAGTTTATTATATAAAAAATTTACGATACTAAAACTTGCCGGCCCGCCGATCGTTGTAAATGGGCCGAAACGTGGGCCTACAATCATGTCCGGCCAATAGTAGGCCTAGACGTAAACTCACCAACTATTAGTTTTGGGCCTTTAACAGGCCGAGTAAACCAGTTGCCTAAGTTGGGCCAGAAAAAAAGAATGGGCTTTTAACAGTTCGAAAAGTAGATTGGGCCTAAACAATGTTGGAGGCCCATGATTGGCTCAACAACAAGACATGCCATTAACAGGCCAAAATATTTGTAGGGCCACAGTTGGCCGAATAACATAATGGGTCGTAAGCAGGCTGGATGCAAAGCGAGCCATCATTAGGCCCAGTTATCTCACATGGCTTTAAGGGCCCAATAGTCAGGTTGGGCTAAAATATATCCACGAAGACTATGGGCCTTAAAGAGGCTGAAAGTCACTTCGGCCTAGAAATAGGCCCACGTGCAGCATAGGCCGTTAAATGGCCGAAAGTGAAACTGGGCCGATTCCATCCCATATGTACTAATGGCCATTAACAGGCCGAAAGTAATATCGGGTTGAACTATTACATGGGCCTTTAAGAGGTCGTACTTCAAATGGGCCCCCAATGGGGCCGAAACCACAGTGCATGTTAACGGGCCATATCATATATGGGCCATAATTGGGCCCAAAGAATGTCAGGCAGTTAACGGGCCGAATTCTATATGGGTCGTCATTTGGCCCAAAACTTGGCAGACTATTAACGGGCCGGATCTGATGTAGGTTGTCATTTGGCCCAAAACATGACATACATCTAACGGGTCGGATCTTATGTGGGTCGTAATTTGGCCCAAACCATGGTAGGCTGTTAACGGGCCGGCCCAGCAGAGTATGACAAAATCTTGTGGGCCCTTGGCTGGGCTGGCCTTTTTATCTTAAATGGGCTACTGTTGGGTCCTGCCATGTGTCGAGGTAACATAGGTGCGTTCCCTCCAATGCACGGATGACATCTGTCCCACCGCTAAGCCGACACGTGGATTCTCCGGCGAATGAGAATTTTACACGTGGAAAATCCCCATTGGTCCAGGCTATTAACGGGTTATTGGATCCAAACCAGAACACGATAGCTTAACGGCAACCCGTTATGGTGGATGCCACATGTCGGTTACCCTTGACGAAAACACTTCCATGACGCGCCATTTATCTCATGGAAGTGGACACTTCCATGATGATAATTTCGGTATTGTCATGGAACACTTCTACGACAGCACAGGTATGACTATCTTGATTCTGTCATAAAATCACCATGGATGTACATGCATGACAGAAAGAAAACATGACCTACTTTGACAAACACGTATTACCATGGAAGTGGTTTTTTTGTAGTGAGGTGGGATTCCCGATGCAGCCAGTTTTGGTCTGTCTCAGGGTGTAGTCGAGACGGAGGGCCACATAGGGAGACTGTTGTTGGTTACCTCAGAGGATCCTGTTGGTGGGACTCCTAAGGATGCGGTTCCCATTGGTGCGGTAGTGGAGAGACCATGTGATGGAACCGCGACAAGTGTGGCGGGATCCCAGGACGATGTGGATATCTTCCAAAGGGCCCCACCAATGATTGCGGAGATCTCACCTGCGATCGAGGAACCGCAGATTTTTGGACAAGTGGCAATTGCACAGGAACTAGGTGTTGTGAGCGAGATTTTGAGCGTGGAGGAGGGCATGCAAGCAGTGATCCCTGCATGCATGGGTGGCATGACCCCCTAGGAGGTGGTGGCATTCGGAAAGCTCAAGTGGTTCTGCAATGCTCTCATGCGCAAGTTGGCGCCCCCTCTTCTCATGGAGGTCCAATCGTCGCTCAGGCCAGAGGCCGAGCCATTCACACCACGGCACACGGCCAGGAGTTCCAAGCGCGCCCTAGCAAGCTAGACGACCAAGGCGACACAAGCTGAAAATGTGCTCATGCGCGCTCTTGGGCTCGTTCCGGAGGATTTGGAAGGAAATGAGGACAACATCGTGGAGCTGGTCGAAATTTTTGACTCTCCTTTGCGCGAGCAGCACATTCATGTCATCATGGCCTTGTTCAGCAAGGAGGTGCCACCTCCATGGGACATGGGGACGGACATGACAATGGTGATGGGCGAGGCTTGATTACTCGTCATGGGTGTCAGGTGCCAAGTATCTTCATGGGTTGGAACCCACAAGTGTTGTGTTGGAACGTGAGGGGTTTGAACCACCCGGCCAACAGGAATGCGGTGAGAGACTTTGTAGTGGGGGCGAAAGTTAACCTCGTGTGTCTACAAGAGACGAAACTAGATGTAATCGATCCATTCATAGCATTGCAATACATTGGACCATCCTTTCATGGTTTCGCTTACTTACCGGCTTCGGAAACTTGAGGCGGCATTTTGTTAGGCCGGATAAGACGATCATCGACGTGGACAACATAGTTCGCAATACAAACTTCATATTTGGGAAGGTGTGGACTAAGGATGACGCGGTCTGGTGGATCACGGCGGTTTACAGACCACAGGGCGACGGCTTGAAGTCCCAATTTCTAGTTGATTTACATAGCAGACGTGCTACTTGTCCGTGGCCCTGGCTATTGCTAGGCGACTTCAACATGATTCTGCGTGCAAAGGAAAAAAGTAACATCAACCTTAACAGGCGCACAATGAGGAGGTTTAAGGAGTTTGTGGACCAATGCGAGCTGAAGGAGATTTACACACATGGTAGGCAATTTACGTGGTCCAACGAAAGGGAGCAGTCAGTTATGACTAAAATTGATCGTGTGCTGGTCTCGGTGGACTGGGAGCTGAACTACCCGGGACGTGCTTCTTCAAGCACTATCTACCAACATATTTGACCATGCGCCACTCCACCTGACCACTTCAACCCCTTTTTGCACAAAGAGAAGGTTCCGCTTTGATATATACTGGACCAAGCTTGAAGGGTTCGAGCATGCGGTGCACGAGGACTGGAAGTGCGATGAGAACATAGTTGACCCTTTCAAGAGATTTGATGGACTGGTCAGGAACACTGCGTCGGCTTTGCGGGCGTGGGGCCAAAAGAAGACAGGGAACATCAAACTCTAGATTGCCATTGCCAACTACATCATTCTCAGATTTGATCGGGCCATGGAGATCCATGCGCTTTCCCTGCAAGAAGCTTGGCTTAGGAGAATTCTCAAGCTTGCGCTTCTAGGTTTGGCCTCCCTTCAGCGTACCATCAAGCAACAGTGGTCTCGGTTATGTTGGATACACGAGGGAGATGCTAATGCTAAACTATTTCAAGTGGTGGCTAACAGAGATTGGAACAACTTAGCGCAGGAAGTCCCATATCTTGTCTTAGCCTCGCCTCACCGAGGTGCAAAAACTTTATACCGCATCTGATGCATAACGTTGAGCTCATCTCGGAGTAAGATAGGAAGGATCAGATCTTTACTGAGGCCTATGAGCACTTGTTGCGCCGTGCGTCGGCTAGGGAGGCGGATTTGGACCTAAACTTCCTGGGCATGGAATCCCACGACTTGTCGGACCTTGAGATGATCTTCATGGAGGAGGGAGTGTGGAGTACGATCAAGGAGCTCCCAGCGGATTGCGAGCCGGGCTGGATGGTTTCAATGCGGCCTTCGATCAAAAGGCCTGGCCCATCATTAAGCATGATGTCATGGCCATGATCATGAAGCTCTACGTGGAGGACAGAAGGGGTTTTGGGAGGTTAAACTGTGTGCACATTGTTCTCATCCCAAACAAGTCTGATGCAGAGATGGTGGGGGATTTTCGGCCTATCAGCCTACCTCATAGAACAGCAAAGATATTTGCCAAGATGCTGGCAAATCACGCCAGGCGAAGAATGAAGGAGATTGTCACGGCTAATCAATCTGCCTTCATCAGTGGAAGACATCTGCACGATAACTTCCTGCTTATCACACAAGTGGCAAGGAAGATACGTGCTCGCAAAGAGGTGGGAGTGTTTTTGAAGTTGGACATCTCTAGATCCTTTGACTCCATCGCATGGCCGTTCTTATTCGAGGTGCCGCACAACAAAGGATTCTGGCAAAAATGGTTAGCCTGGATAGCCATCTTACTCAGTACGGCATCCAGTAAAGTGATCGTCAATGGAGTGCCGGGGGAAAGTTTTGTTCATGCGCAAGGGCTACTGCACGGAGATCCCATCTCCCCTCTTCTATTCATCATCGCCATGGATGTGCTCTCGAGGATCATGATAAAGGCCTCAGATATGGGTGTGACCAGCCCCTTTACGGGGATAGCTACTGAGCAAAGCTTATCGTTCTATGCGGATGATGTAGCACTCTTTGTCAAACCCACCGTGACAGACCTCACATTTGTCAGGACGGCCCTGCATGCTTTTGGCAACGCCTCCGGTCTTCGGGGTGAACTATCAGAAATCATCCGCTATCATGATTCACGGTGATGAGCTCGACAGGGATCGTGTTACTACCTTGCTTCAATGCAACTTGGGAAGCTTCCCTTGCAAATACTTGGGGCTGTAGTTGGCCATTCACCAGCTCAGCCGAGCGGAGTGGTAGCCAATGTTGGATCATGCTAAACGTTGTGCCCCGGCGTGGCAAAGAGGTCTCCTACAGCGATCTAGACGGCTCACTCTGGTCAAGTCCGTGATCGCGGCAAAACCTATCCATCACTTCATGATCACGGATGCGCCAGCATTGGTATTCGAGGAGCTGGAGCAATGGATGAGCGCGTTCTTCTGGGCAGGCAAAGAGAAGGTGAACGGAGGACAGTGCCTGGTGGCTTGGAGCATAGTTTGCAGACCTACTTGTCTAGGAGGCCTCGGGGTGCGAAGTCTCAAGTTGCAAGGCCTGGTGCTTGGAGTTAGATGGGAATGGCTCAAGAGGACGGACCCGGCGAGGCCGTGGCAGGGACTTGCTATGGCGGTGGACAATGACGCACGTGTGGTTTTTGACAGTATGGTCAAGATCAAAGTAGGGGACGGCACCAAAGTTATTTTCTGGAGAGATAGATGGGTGCACGGATTTTCGGTTGCGGGCATCGCTCATCTAATCCATGCATTGGTGGACATGCGCACACGTAATAGGTGCATGGTCAGTGAGGGTCTGGATAAAGCGTGTTGGCTGCAAGATGTCTCCGGTGATCATGGGACACATGCAACTGGTTCACTTGAACCTGGCGATCAACACAGTTCAGCAAGTCCCTGCCTCGCCAGATGTCTTCTCTTGGCTGGCTGATCCATCTGGAGTTTACACGGCTAAACCCACTTACCTCCGTTTATGTCGAGGCGTTCAGAGGGTTCCCTATGCCTCCTGCATCTGGAGCAGCTGGGCGCTCCTTAAGTGCAAGATATTTGTTTAGCTAGCTGTGTAGCATTGAATCTGGACCTCTCACCGGAGAGCTAAACATGGTCTACAAGATCAATCGTCGGTTTGCTACACATGCCTCCAAGGCATGGACAAGGCAGAGCACATCCTAGTTCAATGTGTGTACGCACGGGAAGTGTGGAACGAGTGTTTTTATGCGCTCGCTTGACCACTAGGAGGCCAGAGATGGACGACACCTTCCTGGAGTGGTGGTTAGAGGCTAGGAGAGATTTCTAAAGAGCCAACAAACATGGATTCGACACCCTCATCATCGCGATCGCATGGGCGCTATGGAAGCAAAGGAATGCTCGCGTCTTCAACGGAGTGCGGCAACAGAAGACGCCTCTAGAATTGGTAGACTTTATCTTGCGTGAAGTTCAGGAGTGGAGGACAGCCGGAGTAGGTGTTGGTGGTTTATCGCGATTTGTGAGAGAGTAGGCTTTAGTCTCTTTTGTTGGTTGTAAAAGGATGTTGTAGACAGTGGATGTTCGCATCTACTTGTCAGCTTCTTGTACATTGCTCTTTCTCTCTTCTATAAAGATAAGGTACGCTATTGGCGTACTCTCGATAAAAACACATCGATCATGAGATTGAACTCATACTTCTGTTCCTCTGTGGAAGCAGGAACACATGGTCTGGCCCTCTTAGCAGATGCATCAACTTTTCCTTCAGATTGCAGCTTTCTCTTTGCCGCAGGGTTAGTTAACGATCTTGGAGCTGCAGAACCCGAAGGTTATTTGTTAGTGAGGGGAATGGGTGCACGCCTTGGTGATATCCTTGGAGTGGGTAAAACTTTCACTGGTGAGGGGGCTCTTGGATTGCTTGTTTAGAATGGCACGTTGGTCATACATTGAAATTTCATCAGGAGCATCTTCACTGGATGACACATCAGACGAGTTAGGAATGGCCTTCTTTGATTTCCTGACAACGGATTTCTTTCGGGGAACACGAGGGGAAACCGATTTCCCGAACTTGCTTCCCTTGGAGGCAGAAGCGCGATCCTTCTTCTTCTGGACGTCTTGCTGAGTCAGTGCGAAGTTTTTCGTTTCAACTTGGTTTTCTTCACTTCCCTAGCATCACACTTGGCTTTGGCCTTCGCCTCTTATCCACTTCCCTGGGAAAATCAGCAATGGTTTTGAGGGAGTCGGGATGAGCATTTGAAGGTTGTTGTGGTCTGACTTTTTCATCATTGGGGCCAATGCAGTTTTCACCAATGCAGTCATTCCACGGTGGTGTGAAGGCAAATAGGATAGGGTACTTCTCGCGAAAATTTTCATAATTGTACCATTTTCTTGTGTAGTGGCGGCGAATCCTTTTAAGCCTATTGTTGCGTTCAGTCGTTGATTCATCCTCTGGTGGAGTTCTGTAACTATCTGGATCAGACATTTCAGCCCTGGTATTCTTTTCCTTGCCACGACCACCCTTATTAGGATTACCATTTGAGAAGATGGTTAGGGCATCTATGACCAATTCATCTTAGGGCTGACTGTGAGCAGAGGGAATCTCCTCATCATCTTCTTCGGATTCAGTCTCATGTTTCTTTTTCGGTGCTTTCGGAGGCTTTGAAGATTTTCCTCCTCCTGTTAATATCATTTGATCAGACCTTGGTGGAAACTGAGGCAATTCTCCTTCACACCACCGTGGAATTCTACTTCTCTAAATTATGTGCCATGACCAACCTGTGAAAAGAGAAGATACGAGGGAAAATGGGGTAGGGAGCATGCACAGGATGTATTTTGAACGAAAATGAATGTTTTTGAAAGAAACATAGGAATTCATGGTAGTCTTAGAGAAGATATCATTGATATATTTTAAACTAGCCATAGAATGTTCAAGGCTGATTAAAGACTATCTAATCTTTCGGATAAGGACACATGAACCCTAGGGCGAGGAGAACAAGTACGAGGAAGATTTACAAATCGTACCAGTCAAATCCTAGTGATTCATAAATATCTACCGCGGAGAAATAAAGCATGGAAAATAGCATTGGTAAGAACTACTCTAAGAACAGAGTTATGGACAGGAATAGTTCCAGATCCAAGTGCCCTAACTTGGCAATTTGGATCAGCTACGGCAATGCGGGAGCAAGGAATACTGCACCAGCGTGATCAACCGCGACGAGATTTCACCCGAGTCGCACGGCGAGGCTCCTCGCCGGAGTTGCCTCAAGCAAGGGCTCGGGTGGAGGTGGACGAGGGTTTGAGGAACTGGGAGGGAGAAGACACGGTGAGGGATATTTATAGCTGGCGAGCTGAACCTCCTCTCTAAAATCTACGGCCCTCAGTTGCGGGGCGTTCCGCATTCGACGGTCACGATCACGATCGTGGGGATTGTGGATATGTGGCAACCGTTATCTTCGAGAACCTCGGGAGGAGAGCGGGAGTTCGAAAGGTTCGACGAAGGGCAAATGCCAAAAGTGGTTAAAAGTTCGAAGTCGATTTCTTTCGCGACCAAGGACATCGGACGGAAATTTTCTTCAAATCAAATTGCATTTTTATGACGGACAACATAGATTTGGATGAGAAAGAATAGAGGGATAAAAGGGTCTAAAACAAAAATACTGAGCCAGATGAGAGGAAACACAAAAGCACGGAGCTATGAGTGATTTGTTCATCGAACGAAAACAAACACGGTGAAACAAAGACAAAGACACAAGCGAGAGCAAATAACACAAAGAACGAGCACCAACAATATAGATCTCAGGGCTAAGAATAAACGAATAGAATCCCTGAGAGAGTTCCTGCAAGGAGGATTAGTTCTTTTTCACAACCCACACTTGCGTGGGCGGCGAGAATCTCATTTGTTTTGACTGAGTAGGAACATTCCTCCGATGAGTTATGTAGTTCACTTGTGCATTTAGAGAGTAATCATATGAATGCATTGAATTTGTTTCCAAAGACATGATCATAATGATTCGAGGAGGTACACATGTACTCCTTCTATCAAAGGTTAGACTGATATCCATTCGAGGAAGTTCCAGCGCCAATCTGCGAATGATAATCATTTCCTCGAAAATAATTACTCTACATATACAAGTTAGAAGTGACAGATAAATTTTCAATGATGCACTTCATCACCCAGATTTGCTTATTGGGTGAACCAGACTTGTAGTTAGTCCCAACATACTGAGCGAAAACCTCTCCATTCTGTTGTTTGAAGAATTTTTAGTTTGAGTCATCAGACTTGTCAGAAACAATAGAAATGGGAGTATCATATCATGACAGAATTGCAGGTTCGAGAGTTTTACTTTGAGTAAGAACCCAACTCGTTCGAGGATATTGCTCGGGAGTCTAGTAGGTTCCATCGATGTTGATTTTTCTTACGAAACCCAATCCTTCCTTTCGGGTTTTTGGTGCAGTATTTGCTTCTTGAGAACATCACAAAGAGTTTGATGCCCTTTGAGGCTCTTTAGCATTCCTATCTCAAGCAAGTTCTTTAACCTACAATTTTCATTGGAGATAGCAGCAAATTTCTCAGAAGAGGGGTTAGAAATACCATTCATTGTTGTTGCAATATTCTCGATGACAGCATTAGATATTTCGGCATTTGAATCAGCATTGCTATGTTTTAGGCATTGTGAGAAAGGAGGCACAAAATCATCAGGAAGTCGATTAGATTGCTCGGTGAAGAGAGAAGCTTTTTGTTTTGTTAGCACATTATGAGACTCTTTTAGTGACTCGAGTTCTTGATTCCTGTTAAGGAGTTCATCTGATAAACTCTCGTAGTCGACTGTAAGGGAATCATATCGGTTGGAAAGATCATCAATAGTTGAAGAAAAAGCATCATGCTCTTCTATCAACTTTTGGTTCTTCTCCATCTCTTCGACTAGTAATCCTTCGGTTTTCCTAAGATTCTTCTCAAGTTTTTCAAGCTCATCTTTCTGTGATTTTGCAATATTGACCAGTTAGCATAGGCAATGTATTCAGGAGAATATTTAGTCATAGATTTTCGGTGTTTTGCTGATACCTGATCCTTAGAGGTCTTTGCCATGAGACTGAATGCGATTGGTTCATCATCACTTGAAGCATTGTCATCAGTGTCTGATTCGAGCGATTTCTCAGATGATTCATAAGCAACAAAAGCATTGCTTCTTCCTAACCTTCTGTGAAGCTCTTCATCTTCTGATTCTGATTCGGATGTCTCGTCTTCAGATTCCATATCCATTTCTGCACATACTCTGTCCAGCTACGATATTCTCCTCATCTTAGATTCGATGGTTGCTTTGGCTTGCACATCAGTGACTGGTCTTGTCGAAGAGGGTGAGAAAGATGCATTTTTCTTCGAGAGCTTAGTGTGACGATCCATTCGAGTGAATCCATTGCACTGAAGATACATCCATCTATTGCTAGGTTTTCCATCCCAGCAAGGACAATCTGCTATGAGGTGACCGAATTGTTTGCACTTGAAGCACTTTCTTTCTTTCGGAGATAACTTTCTTAAAGATCCAGGCAAGTCAAATTTGTCATCATAATTGAGACATAGATTCTGTCTTCTAAGATCACTTAACCTTTCTGTGAGCATTTCTAGTTCCCTTGTGATAGTGTGTTGATTCTCGACATCTTCTTCTTTTGAACTGCCATAGTGTGAAAGAATTTCCCCTTCACTATCCGAAGAAGATTCTTGATATACATTTTCAAGTTCCATCCTTTCTGCGTGAATAGCCAACAGCGTCATGACCTCCACGTAGTGAAGTTCTTCATAGTCTGGTCTTTGCTTGATTTCAGCTACGATTAGATTGAAGGTTGCATCAAGAGCACTCAGTAGCTTGTTGACCACATCTCTATCGGTGATATATGTTACTCCTCTTTGATGAAGTATTTCAACAATATTAGTCAATCGATCAGTGAGTTCCATAGCACTTTCCTTATGGAGACTTCTGAAACCGGCAGACATAGCACGAAGCATTTCAGTGTGAGGTTCTATTCTGGTAATGAATTCTTCATGAGCATTTTTTATGGCATCCCAGAGGTGCTTTGCAGTTTCAAGCTTTTGGAACCGAATGAAAATGTCTTTCCAGAGACTTTCACAGATAATAACTTTTGCATTTGCATCCAACCGCAGTACAGCTTTGTCATCAGAATTTGGAGCATCAGGGTGCTGAATGGTGTATCCATTTTCCACAATCTGCCAAAGTTCTATGTTGAAAGTCTGATTCTCATTCTCTCTTTCCAGTAGATATAGTCATTTCCATCAAAGATAGGAAACCTTTCAGAGTGCGAGGATCTACCTGTATACGACATACTCTAAAATCCAAGGTTGTTAGAACTTTAATATACAGAGACAGGGAGAACCTACTCTGACACCAATTGTTATGGCCGAGAGTATATCGACCAGAGGTGGTGACTGGGAGATTCAAAAATTCTTACGAATGTTATGAACTGATCCCAAACACAGCAGCGGAAATAAGGTCTGGTATAAATGAACTTAATCAAGTACATTGTTGAGGAACGTATCTATGGATGTAGGAAGCAATAATAGTTCGAGCATAGGATATCACAGGTTTGACAATAATGATAGTAATGCAATATGCGAACAGATGTAGTAGCATGAGAGAAAACTGGGTATGAACTATGAAGGAAAAGCACAAACAAAGGTGACGATATGAAATAAAGCGACACAGGGAAAGCATGCCAGTATTGATAAGATAAATGCGGAGAGAAATTTAAACAACTAGGACGACTAAACTAAATGATGAGAATGCAACAGGGTGAGCAATGAACTTTAACAGATGGGAAGGACAGAGAAGACACACACAAATAACATGCACCAGTCAATGATTGATCGGATAAACTATCGTCACAGAGCACGAAAGTAAACTGTTGAAGGTAATGCAGTAAGGTAAAGTGAACTAGTGGTGCTCAATGGCGATAGATGGATTTGGTAGACCAGTTCGCCCTTTTGACAAAGGAATACGTCTGGTTGGAGGGGTTGTGATTTAACAAAAGATAGACTCTCTTCGCCCTATTCTCCATCAACTCGTAACTGATCAGACTCCAGCTGACTTCACTCGTGGTAGATGCTTGTCGGCGATCTCCAAACCTTCGACAGGCCTCTTCATGAACCACAATGACTTTTGGTTGATGAAGATCTTGCTCGGTAAAGACAATGACTCTTGAACACTCTAGCCGACACCTATCCGTCTAGAGAGTGCGCAGCTCTCAAGAGTAATCGGTACAAGAACTCTTAACTTAGAACTACTGTGATGCTCAACCACTGTCCAAGTTTTGGCTCTTGATTTTTCTCTCGATGGATCTTAAATTCAAATCACTCGGAGAGGGGATGCTCAATAAATCTTCTCAAACATCTTGAGCGAAGCAGCCAACGGGCAACGTTGGAGCGGGGTGGCTATATACAGTCACAGCCTTCCCTAGAGGGGAAAAGACCAAATTGGACATGTGGAGCAACCAATGGCCAAATGACACGAGTCCAACGGTCGGAAATTGAGCACAATGGTAACA
This sequence comes from Triticum aestivum, assembly GCF_018294505.1. Classification (NCBI taxonomy): domain Eukaryota; kingdom Viridiplantae; phylum Streptophyta; class Magnoliopsida; order Poales; family Poaceae; genus Triticum; species Triticum aestivum. The sequence goes on from NC_057808.1 coordinate 264,698,229, forward strand.
TTCCTTGCGGAGCAAGTAATGTTAACTCCTCAGTTCGAAAGATATCTCCTGCAGCATGAAGAACAACGTCTACTGCTGGCAGGTAATTATTCAAAACATAAAGAGATTTCTCTCAGTCTTGCATAGGTTTTGGGCTAAGCATCACAATGGATCTAAGCTTCGAGAACCTATACCCCTCTTAATAGTACAGAGGTCCTATGACTCAAATGAATGGAAGAAGAACAACGAAATGAATACTACGTCTTCACTTTGTCTTCGACTTCCATTCGCTGCAGTCAATTTCTTCGGACGGAATCACCAAACCAATTGCTTCATATCAGCAATAAGTTTTCGTGGGGATAACTCCTTCACATCAATCTTCTCGCCTACATCTTTTCAACAGATGTAGCTCATTCTTCTCTACAACGCAGATATTCTTCGATGAAGTTCCTCGAACATCATAAGCATCATTCATAGTAGAAGTAGCATCATCAATAACTTGTGACATATCAGAATTGATAGCATGTGGTGGTGTTGCAAGTTTACTCAAAACAGAACGTGAATCTAAAGTAGAACTGGATGGCAGTTTCTTACCTCCCCTCGTACTTGAGGGAATATCTTAGCCTTAGGATCCTTCAGATTCTTCATAGTGATAATATGATAATAATCCCAAGTGACTCAACAAATATAGATATGCTCCCCGGCAACGGCGCCAGAAAAAGGTCTTGATAACCCACAAGTAGAGGGGATCGCAACAGTTTTCGAGGGTGAAGTATTTAACCAAAATTTATAGATTTGACACAAGGGGAGCCAAAGAATATTTGAAGGTATTAGCAGCTGAGTTGTCAATTCAACCACACCTGGAGATTAATTATCTGCAGCAAAGTGATTAGTAGCAAAGTAGTTTTATAGTTTTGATAGTAGTGACAGCAGCAACGGTAACAGTAACAGTGATAGCAGTAATTTTGTAGCAAGTATAACAGTGATGATAGCAATAGTAACGCAGCAAGATCAATAAGGATAAATTCATAGGCATTGGATTGGTGACTTGTTGGATGATATTCATCATGTGACAGTTATAACCTAGGGCAATACGGCACTAGCTCCAGTTCATCGATATAATGTAGGCATGTATTCTGTAAATAGTCATACGTGCTTTATTAAAATAACTTGCATGACATCTCTCGTCCTACCCTCCCGTGGCAGCGGGGTCCATATTGGAAACTAAGGGATATTAAGGCCTCCTTTTAATAGAGAATCGGAACAAAGCATTAACACATAGTGAATACATGAACTCCTCAAACTACGGTCATCACCGGGAGTGGGCCTAGTTGTTGTCACCCCGGGGTTGCCGGATCATAACACGTAGTAGGTGACTATAACTTGCAAGATCGGATCTAAAACATGGATATAATGATGAATTCATAAACAGTTCAGATCTGAGTTCATGGCACCCGGGCCCAAAGTGACAAGCATTAAGCCTAGGAAAGTCATAGCAACATCAATCTAAGAACATAGTGGATACTAGGGATCGGGCCCTAACAAAACTAACTCGATTACATGATGAATCTTATCCAACTCCTCACCGACCAGCGAGCCTACAAAGGAATTACTCACTCCCGGTGGGGAGCATCATGGAATTGGTGATAGAGATGGGTTGGTGATGACGAAGAACGAAGACCCCCCTCTCCGGAGCCCCAAACGGACTCCAGATCTGCCCTCCCGAGGAAGAACAGGGCCTAGCGGCGGCTCCGTCTCGTGGATCGCGATAATTCTTTTTTCCTCATTTTTTCTGGAAATATGTGATTTTATAGTATCACGGGGGTCGTCGGCGGGGCCATCAGGTGGGTACAACCCACCTGGGCGTGCCAGGAGAGGGGGCGCGCCCTGGTGGGTTGTGCCCACCCAGGGGCCCCTCTCTGGTGGTTCTTGGCTCTAGAAATTCTTATTATTGATATAAAAAGTCCTCGCAAAGTTTCGTTCCATTCCGAGAACTTTCATTTCTGCACAAAAACAACACCATGGTAGTTTTGCTGAAAACAGCGTCAGTCCGGGGTTAGTTTCATACAAATCATGCAAATTAGAGTCCAAAACAAGAGGAAAACCGTGATAAAAAGTAGATACGTTGGAGACGTATCATGGCCTCCCGAAACACCTACCGGTGATCTGATAAATACCGGTGCATTCCAAAACCTTTCCGGAGACCAAATAGTATCGTCCTATATATCGATCTTTACCTCCAGACCATTCCGGAGATCCTCGTCATGTTCGTGATCTCATCCAGGACTCCGAACAACATTCGTTCACCAATTCACATAACTCATATAATACTATATCGTCAACGAATGTTAAGCGTGCGGACCCTACGGGTTCGAGAATGATGTAGACATGACCGAGACGCTTCTCCGGTCAATAACCAATAGCGGGACCTGGATGCCCATATTTGTTCCTACATATTCTACAAAGATCTTTATCGGTCGAACCTTTATGACAACATACGTAGTTCCCTTTGTGTTTCGGTACGTTATTTGCCCAAGATTCGATCGTCGGTATCTCCATACTAGTTCAATATCGTTATTGGCAAGTCTCTTTACTCATTCTGTAATACATCATTTTGTAACTAACTCCTTACTCACTTTTCTTAGAAGCTTCTTGTGATGTTGTATTACCGAGAGGGCCCAGAGATACCTCTCCGATACACAGAGTGACAAATCCCAATCTCGATCCATGCAAACTCAACAAACACCTTCGGAGATACCTGTAGAGCATCTTTATGATCACCCAGTTATGTTGTGATGTTTGTTAGCACACAAGGTATTCCTCCGGTATCCGGGAGTTACATGATCTCATGGTCGAAGGAATATGTATTTGACATTAAGAAAGTAGTAGCAATAAACTGAATGATCATATGCTAAGCTAACCGATGGGTCTTGTCCATCACATCATTCTCCTAATGATGTGATCCTGTTATCAAGTGACAACACATGTCTATGGTTAGGAAACCTTAACCATATTTTGATCAACGAGCTAGTCTAGTAGAGACTTACTAGGGACACGGTATTTGTTTATGTATCCACACATGTATTTAAGTTTCCGGTCAATACAATTCTAGCATGAATAATAAACCTTTATCATGATTAAGTAAATATAATAATAACCACTTTATTATTGCCTCTAGGGCATATTTCCAACAGTCTCCCACTTGCACTAGAGTCAATAATCTAGATTACATAGTAATAAATCTAACACCCATGGAGTCTTGGTGCTGATCAGTTTTGCCCGGGGAAGAGGTTTAGTCAACAGATCTGCCACATTCAGATCCCTATTTACTTTGCAAATTTCTATATCTCCATCCTTGACCTTTTCAAGAATGGAGTTGAAGCGTCTCTTGATGTGTTTGGTTCTCTTATGAAACTTGGATTCCTTTTCTAAGGCTATTGCTCCAGTGTTGTCACAAAAGATTGTCATTGGGCCCGATGCACTAGGTATTACACCCAGGTCGGATATGAACTCCTTCATCTAGACTCCTTCATGTGTTGCTTCTGAAGAAGCTATGTACTCCGCTTCACACGTAGATCCCGCCACGACGCTCTTCTTGGAACTGCACCAACTGATAGCTCCACCATTCAATATAAATATGTATCCGGTTTGTGACTTAGAGTCATCCGGATCTGCGTCGAAGCTAGCATCGCGTAACCCTTTACGACGAGATCTTCGTTAGCTCCATAAACGAGAAACATATCCTTGGTCCTTTTCAGGTACATCAGTATATTCTTGACCATTGTCCAGTGATCCACTCCTGGATTACTTTGGTACCTCCCTGCCAAACTTATGGCAAGACACACATCAGGTCTGGTACACAGCATGACATACATAATAGAACATGTGGCTGAGTGACACGTTTCCAACGTATCTATAATTTATGAAGTATTCAAGCCATGTTTACAATAATTTTATATGGTTTTGGTATGATTTGCATGGAACTAACCCAGACTGATGTTGTTTTTAGCAGAACTATCGTGGTGTTGCTTTTTGTGCAGAAATGAAAGTTCTCCAAATGAGCTGAAACTTGTTGATGATTTTTTTGTAACAAAAGAGACCCTCAAAGCTTCGTGGGAGGACCAGAAAAGCCACGAGGAGGACACAACCCACCAGGGCGCGCCTGAGGGGGCCGGCTTGCCCCGGTGGGTTGTCCTCACCTCGAGGTCCATCTTCGCGTGAAACTGACGCCAAAAAATCCTATAAATAGAGAAACCATCAGAAATAACCCTAGATCAGAAGTCCCGTCGCCACAGGCCTCTATAGCCACAAAAAACCAATCTAGACCCGTTCTGGCACCCTGCCAGAGAGGGAAATCATCACCGGTGGCCATCTTCATCATCTCGGCGGCCACCATGATGAGGAGGGAGTAGTACACCCTCGGGGCTAAGGGTTTGTACCAGTAGTTATGTGTTTAATCTCTCTCTCTCGTGTTCTTGAGATGTCACGATCTTGATGTATCGCAGCCTTTGTTAATATAGTCGGATCATATGGTGTTTTCCCCTCTCTATCTTGTTGTGAATTGAGTTTTCCCTTTGAGATTTCATTTTATCAGATTGAATACTTTTATGGATTTGAGAACTCTTGATGTATGTCTTGCTATCAATACCCATGGTGACAATGTGGTATCATATTGGTTCACTTGATATGAGTTTTGGCACTCTACTCGCAGATTCCCGAGGTGACATTGGGGTAATCTATGCATAGGGGTTGATGCACGTTCTCGTCTTTGTTTCTCCGGTAGAAATCTTGGGGCACTCTTTGAGGTTCTTTGTGTTGGATTGAGTATTATGAATCTGAAATTGTTTTGATGCATATTGTATAATCAACTCACGGATACTCGCGATGACATTGGAGTATCTATGCGACATTAGAGTTGATGATGTGTATCATATGGTGTTATTTTGGTACGAACTCTTGGTTAGATCGATCAGAAAGAATAGCTTGGTGTTATTTTAGTACGAACTCTAGGATATATTGATCGAAAAGAATAGCTTTGAGGTGGTTTCGTACCCCACAAACAATTTCTTCTTATGTTCTTCGCTAGATAAGAACTTTGGAGTGATTCTTCATCGCACCTTGAGGGATGGTTATATGATCCAATTATATTAGCATTGTTGAGAGCTTGCACTAGCGAAAGTATGGACCCTAGGACTCATTTTCAAGCATTGCAATACCGTTTGTGCTCACTTTTGTTACTTGCTACCTTGCTGTTTTTTATTGTTACTATACACAATCAATATCTACTATCATTACTACACTTGTATCACCATCTCTTCACCGAACTAGTGCACCTATACAATTTACCATTGTATTTGGTGTGTTGGGGACACAAGAGACTTTTATTATTTGGTTGCAGGGTTGTTTGAGAGAGACCATCTTCATCCTACACCTCCCACGGATTGATAAACCTTAGGTCATCCACTTGAGGGAAATTTGCTACTGTCCTACAAAACTCTGCGCTTGGAGGCCCAACACGAGTCTACAAGAACAAGTTGTGTAGTAGACATCACTGAGGCATAGGGAATGAGTTTCATTTTCTCTCTATCTTCTGTTGTGGTCGGACTTTGAGTCTGACTCAATTTCACACCTTGTAACACAGGCAAGAACCTTTTCTTTGACTGGTCCATCTTGAACTTCTTCAGAACTTTGTCAAGGTATGTGCTTTGTGGAAGTCCTATTAAGCGTCTCGATCTATCTCTATAGATCTTGATGCCCAATATATAAGCAGCTTCACCGAGGTCTTTCATTGAAAAATACTTATTCAAATATCCTTTTATGCTATCCAGAAATTCTATATCATTTCCAATCAATAATATGCCATCCACGTATAATATCAGAAATGCTACAGAGCTCCCACTCACTTTCTTGTAAATACAAACTTCACCGTAAGTCTATATAAAACCATATGCTTTGATCACATCATCAAAGCATATATTCCAACTCTGAGATGCTTGCACCAGTCCCTAAATGGATCGCTGGAGCTTGCACACTTTGTTAGCACCTTTATGATCGACAAAACCTTCTGGTTGCATCATATACAACTCTTCCTTAAGAAACTCGTTAAGGAATGCAGTTTTGACATCCATTTGCCATATTTCATAATCATAAACTGCGGCAATTTCTAACATGATTTGGACAGACTTAAGCATCGCTATGGGTGAGAAAGTCTCATCGTAGTCAACCCCTTGAACTTATCAAAAACCTTTCACGACAAGTCGAGCTTTATAGACAGTGATATTACCATCAGCGATTGTCTTCTTCTTGAAGATCCATTTATTCTCAATGGCTTGCTGATCATCAGGCAAGTCCACCAAAGTCCATAATTTGTTCTCATACATGGATCCTATCTCAGATTTCATGGCCTCAAGCCATTTGTTGGAATATGGACTCATCATAGCTTCTTCATAGTTTGTAGGTTCGCCGTTGTCTAACAACATGACTTCCAGAACAGGATTACCGTACCACTCTAGTGTGGTACGTGCTCCGGTCGACCTACGATGTTTAGTAGTAACTTGATCTGAAGTTTCACGATCATTATCATTACCTTCCTCTCTAGTTGGTACAGGCATCACGGGGATGTTTTTCTCTGATGTGCTACTTTCCAATTCGAGAGAAGGTACAATTACCTCATCAAGTTCTACTTTCCTCCCACTCACTTCTTTCGAGAGAAACTCCTTCTCTAGAAATGACCCATTCTTAGCAACAAAGATCTTGCCTTCGGATCTGTGGTAGAAGGTGTACCCAATAGTTTCTTTAGCGTATCCTATGAAGACGCACTTCTCCGATTTTGGTTCGAGCTTATCAGGCTGAAGCCTTTTGACATAAGTGTGGCATCCCCAAACTTTAAGAAACAACAGCTTAGGTTTCTTGCCAAACCATAGTTCATATGGTGTCATCTCAACGGATTTAGACGGTGCCCTATTTAACGTGAATGCGGTTGTCTCTAATGCATAACCCCAAAATGATAAAGGCAAATCGGTAAGAGACATCATAGAATGCACCATATCTAATAAAGTACGGTTACAACGTTCGGACACACCATTACGCTGTGGTGTTCCAGGTGCCGTGAGTTGTGAAACAATTCCACAATGTTTTAAATGAAGGCCAAACTCGTAACTCAACTATTCGCCTCCGCGATCAGATCGTAGAAACTTTATTTTCTTGTTACGATGATTCTCCACTTCACTATGAAATTCTTTGAACTTTTCAAATGTTTCAGACTTGTGTTTCATCAAGTAGATATACCCATACCTACTTAAATCATCTGTGAAGGTTAGAAAATAATGATCCCCGCTGCGTGTCTCAACACTCATTGGACTGTATACATCAGTATGTATTATTTCCAATAAGTCATTATCTCACTCCATTGTTCCGAAGAACAGAGTTTTAGTCATCCTACCCATGAGGCATGGTTCGCAAGTATCAAACGATTCATAATCAAGTGATTCCAAAAGTCCATCCGCATGGAGTTTCTTCATGCGCTTTACACCAATATGACCTAAATAGCAATGCCACAAGTATGTTGCACTATCATTATCAACTTTGCATCTTTTGGCATCAATATTATGAATGTGTTTATCACTACGATCGAGATTCAACAAGTATAGACCATTCATCAAAGGTGCATCACCATAAAAGATATTACTCATATAAATAGAACAACCATTATTCTCTGACTTAAATGAATAATGGTCTTGCATTAAACAAGATCCAGATATAATGTTCATGCTCAACGCTGGCACCAAATAACAATTATTGAGGTCTAAAACTAATCCCAATGGTAGATGTAGAGGTAGGGTGCCAACGGCAATCACATTGACCTTGGAACCATTCCCGACGCGCGTCGTCACCTCGTCCTTAGCCAATCTTCGTTTATTTCACAGCTGCTGTTTTGAGTTACAAATATGAGAAACTGAACCAGTATCAAATACCCAGGCGCTACTACGAGCATTAGTAAGGTACACATCAATAACATGTATATCAAATATACCTTTGCTTACATTGTCATGCTTCTTACCCGTCAAGTATTTGGGGTAGTTCCGCTTCTAGTGACCATTTCCTTTGCAGTAGAAGCACTCAGTTTCAGGCTTGGGTCCAGCTATGGGCTTCTTCACAGGAGCGGCAACTTGCTCGCCATTCTTCTTGAAGTTCCCTTTCTTTCCCTTGCCCTTTTTCTTGAAACTAGTGATCTTGTTAACCATCAACACTTAATGCTCCTTCTTGATTTCTACCTCCGCCGATTTCAGCATCACGAAGAGCTCGGGAATCGTCTTCGTCATCCCTTGCATATTATAGTTCATCATGAAGCCTTTATAGCTTGGTGGCAGTGACTGAAGAACTCTGTCAATAACACTCTCAACTGGAAGATCAATTCCTAGTTGAGTCAAGTGGTTATGATACCCAGACATTTTGAGTCTGTGTTCACTGACAGAACTGTTCTCCTCCATCTTACAACTGTAGAACTTGTTGGAGACTTCATATCTCTCAACCCGGGCATTTACTTGAAATATCAATTTCAGCTCTTGGAACATCTCATATGCTCCATGGCGTTTAAAACGTCTTTGAAGTCCTGATTCTAAGCTGTAAAGCATGGCACACTAAACTATCGAGTAGTCATCAGATCGAGCCTACCAGACGTTCATCACATCTATAGTAGCTCCTGCAGCAGGTCTGTCACCTAGCGGTGCATCAAGGACATAATTCTTCTGTGCAGCAATGAGGATAATGGAACAAAAACTCTAACAAATTAAAGACAAAAACTGAAAATTAACTTTAACAAAAACTGTAAAGGCAAAGACTAGGGAACGACGCCAGAAAAATGGCTTGATATCTCATTTTTATTGATCTGGTAATGGAACATAAAAGAGTATCCCACACCTATTTCCCCATAGGTGACCCTCGGTTATCGAACCCACGAGAGGAAGATTCCCTTGAAGTGATGGTCTCTAGCAAGCTTTTGCCGAAGTGTCAAATCTAGCTTTTGACTGGATCAACAAGCAAATAGTGATTCAAACACTTATAATAAAAAGAGGTACGGGAATGAGGTCTTATGCTTACAACCTTGTATTTGCGATGGGATCAAATATAATATTAGTTTCTATGCTGGAAGTCACCCGTCGAGATGTGCTTGTTACGGATCGAAGTGGGGGATGTGTCCAAATGACATCTTGACCGACACGAGTCCCGCATCAAGAATTAGTTGTCCTACCGCATGCCCTATCCGTCACGCGGGGTTACCTCGATAATTAAGATAATGAAATCAGACAAGAGCTTTGGGTGTTTAATGACTACACCTCATTTCTCCCCAGGGATAGGATCCATGTTACCCTACTAAACCTTACTATCACCAGTGTTCGGTATAACACTTCATGGTCTCCTTGCTCCTAGCCTCACCGGTGCTCGATCTCCATGATTCTGGGTACCTGCAGGGATGAAGAGCACGGACAAGACAGGAGACATCTTCATGTAACAATTTTATTTCACACATACGGGGCGTTATATCAAAGTCTTCCATTGATCCCCTCAACAAATACCTCGGGTTGCAAGGCTTATGCCACCCATACCTTACCGAAGTACTCACATGGAGATCATATCGCGGGAAGAAAACATTGAAGAACACATCTTGAGATTGATATATTGTAATATGTTTTACAAAGGATGCCTTGTGCGATGCATGATTACAAGTATGAATGGGATGGATGAGCACTATGGTGGTGGTGGAGATTGCTATGGCGATGGCGGCGGTTAGGGTTTGTGGATGATGATGGTGAAGAGGTCTTGCCTCCTGTGCTTCGTGCTCGTCTCTCTGTTCATATTTCAACGGGGTCCCTTTAACGAAAGTTGTTGGGTTGGAGGATCTGCCTCAAAATCCATGCCATACAGGCGCTCATACGGGCGCTTGCAGACGTATGGAATGCCGCCTTTTGTCTTGTTTCTTCGCAGATGTCCCCTGATGATTCATTGCTCCTCCATTATTCTTCCATTCCATTTCCATACGTGATTTCTTCCCTTTTTAGCCCATTTTCTGTGCAAACACATCAAAGAGAGGATTTGTGGAATCCTTTGCATTCATTGGTCATTAGTACCAATATCGGAGCGAATATCTCTTTTTAATTGAAATATGTTGGTTTAAACAAAGGTGAAATTAGTGTAAAAGTACCACCCATCACTGGAGCAGGGCTTCCACCTTTGGCTTCGGAGGTGGCTTCAGGATCTTCGGAGCGAGGAACATCTAGTTTGTTGAACGGGGTGCATGCAGTGTCTTTGATTTCATCACTCAGTTCAACAAACAGTAGATCGATTGAACTAGACCTCTAGGGCAGCACTGGTGTTTGCCTTCGGATGCGAGGAACTTCGAACAACTCCAGATAATCATGATATTTTTCAATGTCCTTGGCTTTGAGTTGATTGCGAGAATAATGCTTGCGCAAAAGAGTCCAGGAACGCTTCTTCTGTTCCTTTTCCAGCAGAAGAGCTTGAGGAGCATAACTATGAAGCAAATTTATCTATGTCATCATTTCCACTTTCTCCATGTGGTCAAGCTTTATGTGAGTTTCAAGGGCATGCTGAGTGCGTAGACAAATCTCATAAAGCAAAGGGTTTTCTTCTCTAGGAATTTCAACGGTGGCCTTCTTTGCCTTCGATGCTTGTGCTGAAGCAAAACCAGCAGCATCAACAGGCATATTTCCTTTGTCGATGTATTTGACAATCTGAAGAGTGTTGCAGACAGGTGGAGTGAAAACTTTCGACACATTTGGGCAAAAGAACTTCTTTCTTGTGAGTTGCTCGATGGCATGCATAACCCATGGCATATGGCTTCAAAACTTGAGCATTACAGCTGCATAGGCCATGTTCTGAATGAATAGGTCAGGCAAATCAAACCAAATGCCAAGATATATAGCATGAAGCCACAATGCCACCAATGGTTTCATGACGGTTTGTTGGAGTGACTCCCTTCAGAAAGACTTAGTCGATCTGTTCAATGGTTCGGTGGAAGCAGAGCAGTCTTTCGAGTTTAGCAAAATCTAGGACCTTGTGCTTGAATATGCGATTCTTAAAGTACAAAATCCGCGCATAGTAGACATCATGTTCATGTGTCCATTACTTGGGTGACAAAGATGTTCTCTCCCCTTCATATGGACCATTTCCGAAAAATGCAAGCTTTGAGTGATGAAGCTGCTCATTAAAAGCTAATCCATTCGCATTGGTTTTGACAGGAAACAGAGGGGAAGTCTCCAAAGGATTTCACAGTGATTCTTCTTTAGCCATGCGCCGCGTTCGAACATCATCAGGAGCAGGCACATTGATGACTCACAAGTATAGGTGATCAATCATAGTCCTTTCGATAAGTAAGAGTGTCGAACCCAACGAGGAGCAGAAGGAAATGACAAGTGGTTTTCAGGAAGGTAATTTGTGCAAGCACTAAAATTGTCGGCAACAGATGGTTTGGTAGCAAGATATTTTGTAATGAGCAAGTAACGGTAACGGTAAATAAAGTGCAGCAAGGTAGCCCAATCCTTTTGTGACAAAGGACATGCCAAAATGGTCTCTTATGATAAGCAAAGCGTTCTTGAGGGTACACGGGAATTTCATCTAGTCACTTTCATCACGTTGATTCGATTTGTGTTCGCTACTTTGATAATTTGATATGCTGGTGGACCTGTGCTTAGGTGTTGTTCTTGAAGGAAATATGCCCTAGAGGCAATAATAAAGTTGTTATTTATATTTTCTTATATCATGATAAATGTTTATTATTCATGCTAGAATTGTATTAACCGGAAACTTAGTACATGTGTGAATACATAGACAAAACAGAGTGTCCCTAGTATGCCTCTACTTGACTAGCTCGTTAATCAAAGATGGTTATGTTTCCTAACCATAGACATGTGTTGTCATTTGATGAACGGGATCACATCATTAGAGAATGATGTGATGGACAAGACCCATCCATTAGCTTAGCATAATGATCGTTTAGTTTTATTGCTATTGCTTTCTTCATGACTTATACATGTTCCTCTGACTATGAGATTATGCAACTCCTGAATACTGGAGGAACACTTTGTGTGCTATCAAACATCACAACGTAACTGGGTGATTATAAAGATGCTCTACAGATGTCTCTGATGGTGCTTGTTGAGTTGGCATAGATCAAGATTAGGATTTGTCAGTTCATGTATCAGAGAGGTATCTCTGGGCCCTCTCGGTAATGCACATCACTATAAGCCTTGGAAGCAATGTGATTAATGAGTTAGTTGCAGGATGATGCATTACGGAACGAGTAAAGAGACTTGCCGGTAACGAGATTGAACTAGGTATGATGATACCGGCGATCAAATCTCGGACAAGTAACATACCAATGACAAAGGGAAAAACGTATGTTGTTATGCGGTTTGACCAATAAAGATCTTCGTAGAATATATAGGAACCAATATGAGCATCCAGGTTTCGCTATTGGTTACTGACCGGAGATGTGTCTCGGTCATGTCTACATAGTTCTCAAACCCGTAGGGTACGCACGCTTAACGTTCGATGACGATTTGTATTATGAGTTATGTGATTTGATGAACGAAGTTTGTTCGGAGTCCCGGATGAGATCACGTACATGACGAGGAGTCTCGAAATGGTCGAGAGGTAAAGATTCATATATTGGAAGGCTATATTCGGACATCGGAATGGTTCCAGTGATTCGGGTATTTTTCGGAGTACCGGAGAGTTAACGGAATTCTCCGGGGGAAGATAATGGGCCTTATTGGGTTTTAGTGGAGAGAGGGAAGAAGGGCCACAAGGTGGCGCGCGCCTCCCCCCTGCCCAAACCGAATTGGACAAGGGGTGGGGGCGCGGCCCCCCTTTCCTTCTCCCTCTCCCTCCTTTCCATCTTTCCCACTCCGAAAAGGAAAGGCACTCCCTACACTTGGCGCGCCCCTAGGAGGGCCGGCCTCTCTCCCTCCCTCCTTTATATACGTGGGCAGGGGGCACCCCAAAGGTACACCAAGATTTGTCTTAGCCGTGTGCGGTGCCCCCCTCCACAGTTACACACCTTGGTCATATCGTCGTAGTGCTTAGGCGAAGCCCTGCACTGGTAACTTCATCATCACCATCGCCATGCCGTCATGCTGACGGAACTCTCCCTCGTCCTCAACTGGATCAAGAGCTCGAGGGACGTCATCATGTTGAACATCTGCTGAACGTGTGCTGAACACAGAGGTGCCGTACGTTTGGTACTTGGATCGGTTGGATCGTGAAGATGTTTGACTACATCAACTGCGTTACTAAACGCTTCCGCTTTCGGTCTACGAGGGTACGTGGACACACTCTCCCGTCGCGTTGCTATGCATCACTTAGATATATCTTGTGTGATCGTAGATAAACTTTTTGAAATAATGCGTTCCCCAACAGTTCTTACTTGAACAAGCCTCCTACTTATGATTAACCCCCTCGCAAGCATCTGCAATTACGAGAAAAGTATTAAGATAAAATCTAACCATAGCATTAAACTTTTGGATCCAAATCGGTCCCTTACGGAATAGCGCATAAACTAGGGTTTAAGCCTCTGACACTCTAGCAACCCATCATCTAATAACTACTCCACAATGCATTCCCTTAGACCCAAATATGGTGAAGTGTCATGTAATCAACGTTCATATGACACCACTAAGGGAATCACAACATACATACCATCAAAATATCGAACACATATCAAGTCCACATGATTACTTGCAACAAGATTTCTCCCTGGCCTCAAGAACAAAAGTAACTACTCACAAATGATAATCGTGCTCAAGATCAGAGGGGTATTAAATAGCATAATGGATCTGAACATATAATCTTCCACCAAATAAACCATATAGTAATCAACTACAAGATGTAATCAACACTAGTAGTCACCCACAAGCACCAATCTAAGGTTCTGGTGAAAAGATTGAACACAAGAGATGAACTAGGGTTTGAGAGAAGATGGTGTTGTTGAAGATGTTGATGAAGATTGACCTCCCCAAGATGAGAGAGTTGTTGGTGATGATGACGATGATTTCCCCCTGCGGAATCGCTCCGCTGGAGGGCAAAAGTGCTCCTGCCCAAGTTCCGCCTCAAGACGGCGGCACTTCGTCTCGAAAGTCCTCTCCTTATTTTTTTCTAGGTAAAAATGACTTACATACCAGAAGAGGGGCACCGGAGGTGGGCCGAGAAGGGCACAACCCACCAGGGCACGCCTGGGCTCCCTGACGCGCCCAGGTGGGTTGTGCCCGCCTGGTGGGGCCCCTCTGGTGGTTATTTGCTCCAATATTCCTCATATATTCCAAAATAATTCTCCGTAAATTTTCAGCTCATTTGGAGATGTGCAGAATAGGTAACTCTGACGTAGCTTTTCCAGGTCTAGAATTTCAGTTGCCGGTATTCTCCCTCTTTGTGTAAACCTTGCATATTATAAGAGAAAAGGCATTAGAATTACTCCAAAAGGCATTATGCATGAAAACATAGTAAATAACAGTAGGTAAACATGATGCAAAATGGACATATCAACGCCCCCAAGCTTAGACCTTGCTTGTCCTCAAGCGAAAACCGAAATCGAAAAACATGTCCACATGCTTAGAGAGAAAGGTGTCGATAAAAACAAAATATGGGCATAGAAGCATCATATTTATATTATTATAACAGCAACAAACTTTATCATAGAACTTTTATCATATAAATTTTATCATAAACTTCTCAAGAACAAGTAATAATTCATCACAACATCGAAGTATAAAGCATAAACTCTATTGAAAACCAACAAACTATGTTCTCTGTCAACTTTGCAACTACAATTCATCCTGTTTTCAGGAAGGGTCTCGTATCGGAGCCTTTTGGCAAGTCCACATACTCAACCATCATATAGTCTTCTATGATTGCTAACACTCACCGCATACCCATGGGCAAAAAGTTTCAACCAGACACATAGGAAGATAGGGGCTTATAGTTTCGCCTCCCAACGTATTCACCTCAAGGGTGATGTCAACAATAATAACTCATGCCCACCCATATTCAACTGGATATATGTGCCTAGATCTTTCCTTGCCACATGATGCTTGCAAAAGAGAAAATAAAAAGGAATAGGGAATAATACTTTGACTCTTGCATAAAAGTAAATACATAAGGTAAAAGATAGGCCCTTCACAGAGGGAAGCAAAGGTTGCCATGCACTTTTTGGTTGTATGCTCAATCTCTTAGTGCAAAAGAACGTCATGTTATATTGCCCCTTGTGATAGCAACCTTTATTATGCAGTCTGTCGCCCTTATTATTTTGCCATCACAAGTTCGTGCAACGCTCAATTTTCTCTTACACTAAATGATCTAACACATTTAGAAGCATTTTTATTGCCTTATTGCACCGATGACAACTTACTTGAAGGATCTTACTCAATCCATAGGTAGGTATGGTGGACTCTCAAAGCAAGATTTGGGTTTAAGGGTTTTTGGATGCACAGGTAGTATCTCTATTTAGTGCAGAATTTTTGGCTAGCAGAGATAGGGGGCAAGCACCACATGTTAAAGGATCTATGCCAATATAACTTCTATGAGAATATGAACAAACATAAATCATTATGTTGTCTTGTCCAACGTCAACAATTTTGGCATATAATATTTTGATGGGGGCTCACAGTCATAAAAGATGTCCAAGATAGTGTATTAGCATGTGAATCTTCTCTTCCCTTATTAATTCTTTCATGAATTGCATCATTGACCAATGCTATGTTTGTCAATCTCCAATAAATTTTACTATTTATACTCTTCCTTATGTGATGTCATTACTTACCATAAGTTTAGCATATGATCTTTTTCATTTATTTCCCTTTCTTTTTATTGAACATGAAAATAAAGAAAGCAAAACTCAAACTAGTCTTTATTATATATCTTGCACACGATTACAAGGATAGGTAGGTCACTAAGCAAACACTCGAAGAAAAATCGAACTAAATTTTTATTCAACTAATGCAAAAGATAACTAAGGATCGAACTAAAATAAATAAAGGCAAAAGATAGCGGTGGTGATACGATACCGGGGCACCTCCCCCAAGCTTGGCACAAGCCAAGGGGAGTGCCCATACCCAGTACTCAAGTCTCCTTTGGTGATGAAGAAGGTGGTAGTGAAGTAGTCGTGATCTTATCTTCAGGTTTCCATGGCAAAGGCTCACCATCATAAGAGGAGGAGTGAGTCTCACGGGTCCTGCAACTGGCAGCCAAACTCATACCTTTTAAACCTTGCCTCATACTCAAAGACTTGGTTTTGGAGATCATAGATTTGGCTTTGGAGAAAGTTGATTTGCTCGTTGAAGGTGAAGACGATGTCCTTCATTATCGTGGGAAAACATGGCTACCTATGGGGCCATCTGCCCCTTGTGGTTCGGCAGGGGGAAGGGCGCATTGCACAAAGAATGGAGAGCGTAGAGTAGCATGGCTGAGATCACACGGGTAGTCTTTACCCAAGTTCGGGCCGCCGCGAGGCATAAAACCCTACTCCTGCTTTGGTGGATTGATGAGGGGATCGTAGTGGAGACGCAACTCTCTAGCCCGGCAAGGTTGCCTCGGGGCGAGAGCAGCTACGCGCGTATGAGTGAAAAAAGGTCCCAATCCTTTCTATGGTTGCCACGGCCCTCCTTTTCTAGATCAAGGGTTCACCACAATAGCAAATCAGTCATTGCGTACTGATTAGATAGCAAACAGTGCTATCATACCTAACTCTGCAAACAGGACAAGATGCATTAAATGCGCCGCTTAGTGTCACATTGTAGCGTAGCTCGGCTAGCTTTGCCGGGCCGTTTGGCCACCTTCTCACCTGCCTGCGTGACACATCTCTGGACGGGTGTCATTTGGAGGTGATTTCCTTTAGAAGTGGCTGCCACGTGCCAAATAACAGCCACTTAGTCACTTGGGGGCTCGACACCGCACCGATCGATGACTTGCATTGCTGTGAGGTGGAGCGGTGGAGCCTTGGCAGGGTAATCCGCCCTCGTCGTGCCCGGCAAGCCTGCCGGGACAGTCTTTAGGCTTGTCTTCAGGGCAACTGTCGGTGTCAAAATCGGCGGATCTCGGGTAGGGGGTCCCGAACTGTGCGTCTAAGGTCGATGGTAACAGGAGACAGGGGACATGATGTTTACCCAGGTTCGGGCCCTCTCTATGGAGGTAATACCCTACTTCCTGCTTGATTGATCTTGATGAATATGAGTATTATAAGAGTTGATCTACCACGAGATCGTAATGGCTAAAACCCTAGAGGCCTAGCTTGTATGACTATGGTAATGAATATATCCTCTCCGGACTAAGTCCTCCAGTTTATATAGACACCGGGAGGATCTAGGGTTACACAAGGTCGGTTGCAAAGAAGGGAATCTACATATTTGATCACCAAGCTTGCCTTCCACGCCAAGGAGAGTCCCATCCGGACACGGGTGCAGTCTTCGGTCTTCGTATCTTCACAGCCCATCAGTCCAGCCCATGGCTAACAGGTCGGACGCCCGAGGACCCCTTAGTCCAGGAATCCCTCAGTAGCCCCTGAACCTGGCTTCAATGACAAGGTATCCAGCGCATAGATCTGTCTTCGGCATTACAAGGCGGTTTCCTCCTTCCGAACTCCAAGATAGTCTTCGGACGTATTGAACGTGTCCGGACCTGTAACACACGCACCACACACAACCGCAGAGAGAATATAATATTCCACGAGTCCCATCTGCTGACAACTTTTTACAACTTGACATTACGTCTGCCCGGTCATAGTTTCGAACCGTTTTTAGCCTGCAACCCTGGGTTTCGAGGGGCGGCTTTATTGGCACGTCTTATCCAAGTCGAGATCGTGTCCCCCTTATTAAGGGATTCTCATCAACACAGACGTGGGTAACCCAACCGTCTCTGTGGTACAACTCCTTGGAAACAGGCAAGTTTTAAGGCCCAGGAGTAGACGTTTAGATACTCACGGCCTTTATAAACGGGCGCACACCCGTCCTTTTTCTCTTCCACGTTTGCTTCTTCCTCGGCCCTCGCTACCTCGAGTCCTAAGACCCAAGTTTCGACCCCCACGAGCCTTAGTCATGTCCGGATCCGGCCTTCCTGGTCGATGGGTGGTTTCTTCTGTTACAGAGGAGGACATTGCAAAGCTTAGGGCGGCGAGATATCTGACCGCAGAAATCCTCGATCGGCTCCCTGCCGAAGGGCGGGTTATCCCTACCCCCAGATCCGGCGAGAGGGTCGTGTTCATCTCCCACTTCCTCCGAGGTTTAGGCTTTGCCCTTAATCCCTTTGTTCGAGGGCTCATGTTCTACTACGGGCTGGATTTTCATGATCTGGCCCCGAACTCCGTTCTGCTTATCTCGGCGTTTATCGTCACGTGCGAGGCCTTCCTTCGAATCCCTCCACACTTCGGCTTGTGGCTCAAGACCTTCCATGCAAAGCCGCGGACGATTGGGGGGAAGCAGGCGGAGTGTGGTGGCGCCACCGTGAGCAAGCTTAATAGCGCTCCTTGGCTAAAGGATCTTTCACCGAGTCCTCTGACCTATGGCAGCGGGAGTGGTTCTACATCACCGAGCCCCGTGGCTCCAAGTGGGCGGCTGCGCCTGCATTTCGCCCAGCCCTCCGATCCAGCTCGCGTCGTGGATTAATAAGGGGTTGGACTGGGGATCAATTGATGAGGTACAGACTCTTCAAAGCCGCATCAAGAGCCTCCTTGAGAGGGACATTGATCTTTTCAACGTTATTCAAGTAATGCTAGCTCATCGGACCTTGTCGTGCCAGAGGCGACCCCTCCGCATGTGGGAGTTTAATCCCGAAGGGTCGCGGACACTTCAACACTTCTTCGGCACTACGCACAAAGGGATGTGGAAATTATTTTTCAGGAAACGGAAGCAGTGGCCGGATACTACTGAAGACATCGGCCTTGACTGCAAACATCCGGACACCACGGTAAGTATCCGTCCGCCGAACACCTCATAATCAGGTATCCTGTGGTAAGACATTGAGCAGACCATCTCTTTCCAGGGCTGGATAAAGAAAGCAGAACGGATTAGGTGTCCGTCCCCTCTTCCCGAAGACTCAGCGGACCCCGTGCTAACAAGGATGCTGGCACCGGCATTGTATCAGGCGCCGGTGGAGGGGAGGGCAAGGTGGAGAGTGGGAAGACCCGGGATGGCCTTCGTTCCGGAGGTAAATTAGACACCAAGTCCGGGGAAATCGACATTTCTTTGCTGGAAGACAAAGGTGAAGAAGAGGCAAGCATCCCTTCTCCATACAGGAAGAAAAGGGCCACCTCCGAAGGTTGGGAGGAGCTGACTCCCAAGAGGGGCAAGATGCCATCGTCGGGCGGATCGGGATTGGAAGGCGCCGCCATTGAACAGCTCCGTCGTGAGGACAGGCCTTCGACCAAATCGTAAGTAAATCCGGGGTGCTTTAATCACATCTTGTTCCTTTCCTGTTATCGGAGTGACACGTAATGTTCACGTGTGTCTTAACAGTTCGACGCAGAGTGTTCCTGAGCGATCCTCTTCTTCGGGAGATCTTCTCCCAGATATGATGGAAAGCGAGACGCCTCCCCCGGCCTCCTCGCCCAATAGGGCGGACGACTCCGAAGTGTCGTCTCGGAGGGTTTTTCTTGATCGACAAGCGGCTCAAGGGATGAAGGAGGCAGTACCCAAAGGTGAGCCTCCGATCATCCGGGATTCGGGGGCCAACAATGAAGGCCCCGGACTATCCGGTTTTCAACCAGCGGTGAATTCTGGCGATGAGTGAACAGGTTCCTTCAAAGGATGGTCGTGCTCCCACAACGGCTTCCGGAGACCCAGCAGCGCCCGATATGTTGAGGGATATGCTGCGAAAGGCATCTTTCTCGGAGGAACAGCGTACCTTGATGGGTACGGTGGTTGAGAGGATTCTGTCTGTGAAGAGCGGATTGAATGAAGCCTTCATGAGCCTGCTAAGAGGCTTCGAGGTTTGTGATGTAATTTTTTCAACTATATTTTATTTGCAATATGCACTTGTGTATAGGTAGTAGCCCCTGAGACTCGGGTTGGCTTCCGATGGGAGGCAATCAGAGGATCAAAAAGATATGCTCAGGGAATAATCTGGTTAATTGGAACACAGGCTGTGTCGCCCCTGACGACTGCCCGGACTATAGAAGTTGCCGAGCTGCAGCGGAAGCTTGATGTTGCGGGGGATGATATTACGTTAATCAATAGGCGTCTTGACGAGTCGCAAGGTATGTATTCGGAGCGGTCATTACACATACGTGTTTATAACATAAGCGTGACACTGAAAATTGCATACTGGTATGTGCATGGCTGCAGATGGTGCCGCCGCCGTTGAGATTCTGCGGGCAGAGCTAGCCCGGGCCAAGGAGCAGGCCCGATTTAGTAATGCGGCTGCCGAAAAGGCATCGGCCGATTTAAAGGCCGAATAGGCTGCTCGGCGCCAAGACGAGGAGAAAATGTCCACGATGGCACTTGAACTAAAAAATGCCGCTAGCCGCTGTGAATTCCTCGAGAAGGAGAATAAAGCCAAGACGGCTGAACTTGACAAGGCCTTGCGAGAGGCGAAAGAAGCACGGTCCGAATCTAGAGCAGCCCGTGACGAGATCCGGCAAGCTAGGGAGATTGCAGCTGGTAAGCCCTTTTTATTACAGACTAAGTTCGGCGATCCGAATTATGCTTAGCTTAACCAAGTGTGGAGCTCTCCAGACGTGTTTTTGGACTTGCCGAAGAGCTCTTCCGATGCGGCGCAGTTTTACCAAGCGCAAGAGGGATATGCAACGGAGAAGCTTTTCTGGTCACAGTTTGGTGCATCAAAATGCCCTCTGCTGCTAAATGAACAGATGTCCCAATGGGCCGAGCTTCATAGGATATCTGGCGCTGCCATGAAGAACGTCATAATCCAGCTGTGGCCGACCGAGCCTATTCCGAATAGCTATTTTGGCTTGGTGCAGCGGCTTGCTGATGCGGTGCCACGTATCGACGCCGTTAAGCGGTCTGCATGCATTGAAGGTGCACGGATGGCCTTTGCCCGTGTCAAGACATACTGGGGGAATATGAAGGCCATCGATGTTGCGGCGAAGGGTCCGCCCAAGGGCAAGGACCATCACGCACCAGAGCATTATTTTGAGGACGTCTTAGAGGCTGCCCGCTTGATAGAGGGTCAATGTTCGAACGACATGATATTCGAGTGAAGTGTATACGAATTGTAAAATACAATTTTTATAATCAGTCTATATTTTAGTTTTGCCTAAAAGGCTTTTGTTCCTCCTGTGCGGCCGTTTGTATATGATCTGAAAGTTTTCCAGTCGTCGGCTTCAGCCCCCTCGTAGGAAATACGGGGGTGTTCGGAAAAGCATCTGAGCACTCTTGACCCAACGTCTTGGTCCGTGAAGGAGGTGTCAATGCGGTGAACGAGGCAATCAGACTATAGGGCGTTAACACTTTCACTTAGCCATAGGAGTTTTATAGGGGGACTACGATATAGCCCCTGGTATGTGTACGGCTTATTCCAATATGGTACGTTACATATATGACCTGAAGAAAAAGGTCCTTTGTATAATACGAAGGGAATCGCGAAAGATTCTGATAAGTCATCGAGTGGTTGACCAGCTCTTGCAGCATCATGATAGTCGGTTTTCGGCTTTCTCTACTAAGGTGCTTGACCAGATGAACCGGAAGCACAATCGCAGTAGTTCTCCCTTTACTACCCTAGCTGATAGAGCAGAACGTAAGGTAGCAAGCACAAGAGCCGGGCGACCCAACCATTGACCCAAGACATGATTCGGAGCTGGTGCATATAAGGCCAAACTCGCGACGCCGAAGTACGCTATAAAGTTGTTCGAACTTTGTCGGCAACTCATTTGTTCCCATACCGAGCCCCTGGCAGGTTGTGCCGAGGTATGTGTGTAAAACAACCATAGGAGCCAAATTCATTTTTGAAAAAGAAACGAATGATAAATGCGGATTATGTTTACTGGGACCTGAGTGGTATGCCAATGGTTGCTTTATAAATAAAAAGACCACAACCCCGGCTATTTGACATGCCCGGGGTCGAAGGCGGAGGAAAAAAGGCATATTACAGGCTCGAAATAAAGAGTGCGGTCTACAAAAAGTTATTTTGGACCTCCTGTCGCACGTCTGCGCCGCCTGTCCTCGGCGAGGGGATTCCTGGATGGAAGTATCCCCTAGGTGAGTGTACGGATCCGAACTCCGATAGAGTCGGTTAGATGTTTGTCCTTTGCGTCACCTGTTTTTAAGAGATAATGAAGAAAGAAAAGGTAATTTAGAGAAAAAAAGTTATTGAAATGCCTGCAGGCTTGTCCGCATTCTACTTCCGCCGATGCCCATGGTATCTTAAGTGCGTAGTTATGTAATTTCGCAGGTATGTGAGATGGGCGGCGGAAGCCGAACGGCTATTTCCGCTCCGGAATTGGTCGATCCTGTTGAATGGAGACCGGTGGCTTAATAGCCAAAAAGGTATGCGGTTTAATAAGACCGTTTTGTACTGAAGTTGCCGCAGTATAATCTTCAGTCTGGAGAGAGTGCTTTTCCTGCTCCCTTATAGAGTTGTGTGTCGCGTATACCATGTTCACTGTTTTTACTTCGGGGGGAAATTGCTTCTGACCCTCGGTATTTGGTTGGTGAGTCTCTTTGTCGTCGCTATCACCGGGTGGCCTCCTCCCCTTATGTTCGGCGTTGAGCTTGCCGGCCTGCTTCAAGACCCAACAGCTTCTGTTGGTATGATTAGCTGGTTTGTCGGGGTGGCCGTGAATCTGGCAGGGTCGATCCAATATCCTGTCTAAAGTGGATGGCCCGTCTCTGTTTGCCTTGAATGGCTTTTTCTGTTGACCGGGTTTGGGACCGCTGAATCCGGCGTTGACCGCTGTGTCACGTGTTCTTTCGTTATCATTGCGACGTTTTTGTTTGCTGCGTCGTGGCTTGCCGTTGCCGTCTCGGACTTCGGAAGTGCCCGGATCGCCGGCGTTGTTGCTTCTACGAGCGAGCCAGCTGTCTTCTCCTGCACAAAAGCGGGTCATCAGAGCGGTAAGGGCTGACATGGATTTTGGTTTTTCTTGACCGAGGTGGCGGGCAAGCCATTCGTCCCAGACGCTGTGTTTGAAGGCCGCTAGGGCTTCCGCGTCCGGACAGTCGACAATTTGGTTCTTTTTAACTAAGAACCTAGTCCAGAGCTTCCTGGCTGACTCTCCGAGCTGGTGGACAATGTGGCTTAAGTCATCGGCATCTGGTGGCCGGACATATGTTCCTTGGAAGTTGTCATGGAAAGCGTCTTCCAAGTCTTCCCAGCTGCCAATAGAGTTTTCCGGCAGACTGTTTAACCAGTATCGAGCTGGTCCTTTGATTTTTAATGGCAGGTATGCCGCAGGCCATGTGGATATGGAGGAGGAAGTCCTCGATCCATACCGCGGGATCAGTTGTTCCGTCGTATGATTCGATATTCATGGGCTTAAATCCGTCTGGGAACTCATGCTCCATTACTTCGTCTGTGAAGCAAAGAGGGTGTGCGGCGCCTCTATATTGGGCCACACTGCGACGTATCTCCGATGGAGTCCGTTTGCGGTTTTCGGCCCGGGCGTGGCTAGGTTTGTCACGTCCGAATAGATAGCCGTCGTCGCGTGTCGAGGGACGTCCTCACGATCCGTAGATCGATCTTGTATGTCCTGCTCTGCTGTCCAGGCCCTGACGAAGGTCATATGTATAACCCCGAGCTGTTTTATTCCTGCCCTTACGGCGAGGTGGGGTGGTCTGCTGTTCGGCTTGAGTTGCTGATTTATCCCGACCGCGTGGCGGTAGGTCGGCCGCGTTGTGAGATGATGGTACGGGCTCCAGTGCCTCGTCATCGAACTGAGGTAGCAATTTGTGCTTCGGGTAATTTTTGGCTGGGCCACTAAGGCCATATTCCTTGGCGGCCAGGACTTCGGTCTATCTACCATTGAGCGGATCTTGGTCAGCTTGAAGCTGCAGCTGCTTCTTTTTCAGGCTCCTTGCGGTGGCTATTAGCCGGCGTTTAAAGCGCTCCTGCTCGAGAGGTTCCTCAGGCACGATGAAATCCTCATTGCCGAGGCTCTCCTCTTCCTCGGAGAGCGGAAGATAATTACTGTCCTCCGAGTCTTCGTGTATGGTCTGTTCGTCAGGGCTAACATGCTCGTCTTCCCGTTCATCATGTTCGGAGATTGCCCCAACAGGGTCTTCATTGTCTTCGACATCGTCCGGAGTATTGTGTTCTCCGGTGCCGGTGTTGCTGTCTTTTGCATGACGTGACTTAGAGCGGCGCCGCTGGCGCCTGTGTCTGGGCTGTGTCTCAGGAGGTTTGTCCTCAACTGGATCCTCTTTGTCATCGTTGTTAGTTTCTTTAGGTGTATCCACCATGTATACATCATGCGAAGAAGCGGCCGTCCATCGTCCGGTAAGCCGCGGGTTTTGGCCCTGCTCCTCATCAGCATCGTCGTCCATACCGTTGATACTTCTCCGTCGTATCTATAATTTTTGATTGTTCCATGCCAATATTATACAACTTCCATATACTTTTGGCAACTTTTTATATTATTTTTGGGACTAACATATTGATCCAGTGCCCAGTGCCAGTTTCTGTTTGTTGCATGTTTATGTTTTGCAGAAACCCAATATCAAACGGAGTCCAAATAGGATAAAAACGGACGGAGAATTATTTGGGAATATTTATGATTTTTGGGAAGTAAAATCAACGCGAGACGGTGCCCGAGGGGGCCACGAGGCAGGGGGCGCCCCTAGGGGGGCAGGCGCGCCTTGGACCCTCGTGGGCACCCCGTAAGGAGGTTGATGCTCTTCTTTTGCTGCAAGAAAGCTAATTTTATGAGAAAAATCTGGGAGAAAGATTCAACCAAATCGGAGTTACGGATCTCTGGATATAAAAGAAACGGTGAATGGGCAGCAGAACAGAACGCAGAAACAGAGAGAGACAGAGAGACAGATCCAATCTCGGAGGGGCTCTCGCCCCTCCCACGCCATGGAGGCCAAGGACCAGAGGGGAAACCCTTCTCCCATCTAGGGAGGAGGTCAAGGAAGAAGAAGACGAAGGGGCCCCCTCTCCCCTTCTCTTCCGGTGGCGCCGGAACGCTGCCGTGGCCATCATCATCACCGCAATCTTCACCAACAACTTCACCGCCATCATCACCAACTCTTCCCCCCCCCCCTCTATGCAGTGGTGTAACCTCTCTCTTACCCGATATAATCTCTACTTAAACATGGTGTTCAACGCTATATATTATTTCCCAATGATGTATGGCTATCCTATGATGTTTGAGTAGATCCGTTTTGTCCTATGGGTTATTTGATGATCAAGATTGGTTTGAGTTGCATGTTTTATTATTGGTGTTGTCCCATGGTGCTCTCCGTGTCGCGCAAGCGTGAGGGATCCCCGCTATAGGGTTTGCAATATGTTCATGAATTGCTTATGGTGGGTGGCGTGAGTGACAGAAGCACAGACCCGAGTAAGTAGGTTTTTTGCGTATGGGAATAAGGACTTGATACTTTAATGCTATGGTTGGGTTTTACCTTAATGATCTTTAGTAGTTGCGGATGCTTGCTAGAGTTCCAATCATAAGTGCATATGATCCAAGTAGAGAAAGTATGTTAGCTTATGCCTCTCCCTCAAATAAAATTGCAATAATGATTACCGGTCTAGTTATCGATTGCCTAGGGACAAATAACTTTCTCGTGACAACAAGCTCTTTAGTAAAACTAATTTAGTTGTGCCTTTATCTAAACAACCCCTAGATTTTATTTACTCGCTCTTTATTATCTTGCAAACTGTCGGTGTCAAAACCGGCGGATCTCGGGTAGGGGGTCCCGAACTGTGCGTCTAAGGCGGATGGTAACAGGAGGCAGGGGACATGAAGTTTACCCAGGTTCGGGCCCTCTAGATGGAGGTAATACCCTACTTCCTGCTTGATTGATCTTGATGATATGAGTATTACAAGAGTTGATCTACCACGAGATCGTAGAGGCGAAACCCTAGAAGCTAGCCTATGGTATGATTGTTGTTTTCCTACGGACTAAACCCTCCGGTTTATATAGACACCGGAGGGGGCTAGGGTTACACAGAGTCGGTTACAAGGGAGGAGATCTACATATCCGTATTGCCAAGCTTGCCTTCCACGCCAAGGAGAGTCCCATTCAGACACGGGACGAAGTCTTCAATCTTGTATCTTCATAGTCCAACAGTCCGGCCAAAGGATATAGTCCGGCTGTCCGAGGACCCCCTAATCTAGGACTCCCTCAGTAGCCCCTGAACCAGGCTTCAATGACGATGAGTCCGGCGCGCAGATTGTCTTCGGCATTGCAAGGCGGGTTCCTCCTCCGAATACTCCATAGAAGATTTTGAACACAAGGATAGTGTCCGGCTCTGCAAAACAAATTCCACATACCACCGTAGAGAGAATAATATTTCCACAAATCTAATCTGCTGACAGCTTTTCATAACGTGACGTTCCGCCATGGTCTAGTCATGACGAACCGTTTTTCCGAGCCTGCCACTGCACGTGTTGCGAGGCGGTTTTATTGGCACGTCCCGTCGAAGCAGAGATCGTGTCCCTCTTTTCACGGGATTCTCATCAATACGGGTATGGGTAACCCAATCATGCTTGTTGGTATGACTCCTCGATTTTAGGCAAGTTCCAAACGGCCACGCGGAGGACGCTTGATATTCACCCTCTTTATAAAGGGGCCAAGGCCTGTCCTTTTCTTCTCGCGCTCAATCGAATTCTTCCCCCACCTATAGTTCCAACACCCAAGGCTCAGGCTAGGCGCTTCGGACCTTCAGTCATGTCCGGATCCAACCTTCAGGGTCGGTGGATGCCCTCCTCTGTCACAGAGGAGGATATCAAGAAGCTAAGAGAAGCCAGGTATCTGACCACCGAAATCTCGCACAGGCTACCTGCTCGAGGGCAGGTCATCCCCACTCCCGAACCCAACGAGAGTGTCGTATTTATTTCCCACTTCCTCCGAGGGCTAGGCTTTTGTCTTGATCCCTTCATTAGAGGGCTTGTGTTCTACTATGGGCTCGATTTCCATGATCTGGCTCCAGATTCCATCCTTCACATCTCGTTGTTCATCGTCGTGTGTGAAGCCTTCCTCCGCATCACCCCACACTTTGGCTTATGGCTCAAGACCTTCAATGTCGAGCCGAAGATAATTGAGGGGCGACACGCAGAGTGCGGAGGTGCCATAATAAGCAAAGGCGCGGATGCTCCATGGCCAAAGGGTTCCTTCTCGGAGACGTCCAATTTATGGCAGCGGGAGTGGTTTTACATCACAGCTCCCCGGGGTACTAAGTGGGTAGCCGCCCCTGCCTTCCGCTCGTGCCCCCCGCCACAACTGGCGTCATGGATCAACAAGGGGCTGGACTGGGGGCCAGTAAATGATGTGCCAATATTGCAGAGTCGCATCCGAGATCTCCTCGAGAGAGATGTCAGCCTTGTCAAGGTAATGCAAGTCATGCTAATTCGTCGAGTCCTGCCGTGCAAACGTCGACCTCTCCGTATGTGGGAGTTCAACCCAGAAGGACCGTGAACTATTCAGCACTTCTTCGTCGTAACGCTCGAAGAGATGTAAAGATTGTTCTTCGGATCACAAATAAAGTGTCCGGACACCACCGAGGATGCGGGTCTGAACTGCAATCGTCCAGACACCCAAGTAAGTAATTCCGCAGCCAAACACATTGTCTTTTAATTTACCACAACATCATTCTGAAAAGTCGCCTTTTGACCAGGACTGGATAAAAAGGCGAAGATGATCAGGTGTTCGGCCCCCCTTCCCGAAGGTTCACCGGATCCTGTGCTAGCCAAGATGCTTGAGCTTGCGCCTTATCAGGCGCCATCAGGGGAAGACAAAGGGAGGAACAAAGAAGCCGAAAGTGGGCCTCACTCATTATTCATCCAAACCGGGGGAATTAGTGCCTCCGCGAAGGAGGATAACCGGGGAGAAGAATCTAAAATTCCCTCTCCCCAAGGAAGGAAGAGGGCCGCCTCCGAAGACTTGGAAACAATGGTTTTCAAACGAGGGAAGAAACCTTTGTCAGAGGGCCCTACCCCGGAGGGCATCCTTACCGCACAGTACCCGCAAGGACCAGCCCTCCACCGAGCTGTAAGTAAACAAAAGTACTTTATAGTAAATATACCCTGCTTCATTTCTGAGAAAAATAACCGAGACGTACGTCTTGTAGTTCGGATCGTAGCCCTTCTCGACAGAGCTCATCTTCGGGGGATCTTCTTCCGGAGATGATGGAGAGCGAAACGCCTCCTCGTGCCTCCCCGTCTCGTGAAGCGGACGACCCTGAGGTGTCATCACAGAGGATTTCTCCTGATCCGCCAAGGCCAGAGGGTAACCCTTCGGCCACCCTTAGTCCGGAGTATTCGGCTCCTAAGGGGAGGAACAGAAAGTGTCCGGGACTGTCCGGTGCGCGACCAGACGCACTGATGAATCTTCTGGAGCAAGCGGCTATCTCAGAAGCACACCGTACGTTAATGGGTACGGTAGTTGAGAAGATTTCATCCGCCGAAAGCGGGTTGCATGAAGCTTTTATGGGCCTAATGAGAGGCTTTGAGGTACACAAAGTAATATATACTTTTTTGACGGTACCGCACACGCTAGGTGTGACCTATGCAGATAGTAGCCCCTGAGACTCTGGTTGCTGTCAAAAAAGACGGCAAATAGAGGATCATAGTCCCAGGTAATAACCGTGCTGCTTTCACGTGCAGGCGGCTGAGGGTCCGGTGGCTAGCCGGACTGGTGAGTTTGCCGAACTGAAGCGGCAACTTGATGCGGCAGATGCCGACATCGTGCTTGTAAACAAGCGTCTTGACGAGGCACAGGGTATGTATTCTCCTATGATCAACACATATTAAGAGGAGCATGATGCTAGTATCTGTAATATGCTATGACTACAGATGGAGCTGTCGTCGTGGAGACCCTTCGGGCGGAACTTTCCCGAGCCAAGGAACAAGCCGGGAAGAGTGATGCGGCCGCCCTAAAGGCGGACGAAGAGCTAAGAGCCGAACAGGCTGCGCATTGCCAGAGCAAAGAGAAAATAGCCAAGATGGCTGTTGAGCTGAAAGATGCAGCCGGCCGTTATAAGCTTCTTGAAAAGGAAAGCCAAACGAAGGCGGCGGACCTGGAGAAGGCCATGGTAGCGGCCAAGGAAGCCCGCTCTAAAATCAGAGCGGCGAAGGAGGAGTTGCGTCAAGCCGGAGATATCGCGGCTGGGAAGCCCTTTTTGTTGCGGACGAAGTTCGGAGATCCTAAGTATGCCCTTCTGGATCAATTATGGAGTTTGTGCGGACGCGTACCTGGATTTGGCAGCAAGTGCTGCTGATGCGACCAAGTTTTTCGAAGATCAGAAAGATCACGAAGTGGAAAAGTTGTTCTGGTCACAGTTCAATGCTCCGGCGCGTCCGCTGCTATTAAATGAGCAAAGGGCCGAGTGGGCCGAGCTCCATAGGTTGTCCGGGCTCGCCATGAGGTCTGTTGTGGATCATCTTTGGCTGGAAGGACCAAAGCCGAATAGTTATTTTGGCTTAGTGCAACAATTCCTTGGTGCGGTGCAACATATCGATGCTGTGAAGAGGTCGGCATGCATAGAGGGTGTGCGGATGGCTCTTGCCCGTGTCAAGACATACTGGGCAGAGATGGAGGCCACCGCTATTGCAACCCAGAGTTCGGCCATAGGCCGGATATCGGCCGAGCACTATTTCGAAGAAGTCTTAGAAGGCGCTCGTTTAATAGAGGCTCAATGCTCGAAGAGTGTCATGTTCTAGTGACATGTATCCCAATTGTAAAAATAATGTTATTTGAATTATAAAGGCTGTGTTTATACTTTTGCCTGAAAGTATTATTATGCCTCCTGTGCGGTCGTTTATGTGTGTATATATATATATATCCTGAAAGTTTGCAGTCGTCGGCTTCAGCCCCCACGCATATAATGTCGGGGTGTTCGCGAAAGCGCGTCGTCACACTTCATCCAACGTCTTGGTCCATTAAGGAGGTGGTAGCGCGGCGAACGAGGCAATCGGACTATATTGCTTTAACACTTTCACTTAACCATAGGAGTTTGACAGTGGGGCTACTATATAGCCCCTGGTATTTCCGCGGCTATCCGAATACGGTGCGCGTATGTACATGACCGGGAAAACTGGTCCTTCGTTAATGCGGAGGAATCCGGAAGATTCCGATGAGTCATCGAGTGGTTGACCAGTCTCACGCTTTATCATGACAGTCAGTTTTCGGCTTTCTCTACTGAGGTGCTCATCCGGATGAACCAGGGCACAATCGCAGTAGTTCTCCCGGTGCCACCTTAGCCGATAGAGAGGAACGTAAGGTAGCAAAACGCGGGAGCCGGGCAAACCCAACATTTGACCAAAGACATGATTCGGAGCTGATGCATATAAGGCCAAACTCGTGAAGCCGAACACTCCCTAAGGTATTCGGTCTTTACAACATATACCGGGCTGAGTAACGCCCTTGATAATGAACCCCAAGTGTCCAGGTACGTGCATTATTCTGACGTGGCGAAATGCCAATAACGTCAGCATCCCTCTCGGTTATACTGAGTATCCGGAGGATGTGAAGCAACAAGACACAGTAAAAAAGGTTTACACAGGGTCTTAATCTAAAAAGAAACCTTTGAGCGGGCCATGCTGCACGTCTGCGCCTGTGTCTCCGTTGTGCCGTATCCTGGAAGGGTGTAGCACGATTATCATCTGTAAAAGAGAAGATCTTAGGTGAAAGTTGTCGTGTGAAAAATTGGTTATTCTCAATAAATCATTAAAATTCAAGATAAGTAAGGTCGAGCCGAATTGAAGTCCTTTTTACATGCGGGGAGCCCCTGGTACTGCCTATGGGGGTATATCCATCAAATCAATCTCAGATTTATCTAAGCTGTTACAGCTAGTGATGCACCGGACTCGTCTAGCCGTGTCCGCGGTCTTGACGACCGATCGTTTATTCTGGTTGGAAGGGCCGTTTAGTGTTCGGCTGCTAAAGCCGCCACACGTTTCTCCGTGCGTAAGGAACACTCAACATTTCCGCTAACTGTGATGATGCCACGTGGACCGGGCATCTTAAGCTTAAGAGAAGCGTAATGCGGTACTGCATTAAAACGAGCGAAAGCTGTTCTTCCGAGTAGTGCTTGATAGCCGCTTCCGAAAGGAGCGATGTCGAAGGTTAACTTTTCCCTTCGGAAGTTGTCGGGAGAACCGAATACAACCTCTAGTACTAGAGAGCCCGTACAGCGGGCCTCCGGGCCTGGTATTACTCCTTTAAAGGTAGTATTATTGTGGTTGATTCTTGTCGGGTCTATCCCCATTTTGCGGACTGTGTCCTGGTATATCAGATTAAGACTACTGCCGCCGTCCATTAGAACTGGGGTGAGATGGTATCCGTCGATAATTGGGTCTAGCACCAGGGCAGCCAATCCTCCGTGTCGGATACTTGTTAGGTGATCCCTGCGATCAAAAGTGATCGGGCAGGCCGACCAAGGGTTGAACTTAGGGGTGACGGGCTCTACGGCGCGTATGTCTCGGAGTGCATGTTTGCTTCTCCTCTTCGTCACGTGAATCGTGTTCACTGTTTTGACCTCTGGTGGGAACTTTTTCTGTCCCCCAGTGCTTTGCTGGCGAGGCTCATCCTCGTCTTCACTTGGTGTTTCCCTTCCCTTGTGTTCGGTGTTTAACTTGCCGGCCTGCTTGAAGACCCAGCATTCTCTGTGGGTGTGATTTGCAAATTTATCGGAGGTGCCATGAATCTGACATAATTTGTCTAGAATCTTGTTTAGGCTGGACGGTCCATCTCTGTTGCCTTTGAAAGGCTTTTTCCGTTGACCGGGTCGAGAGCCCCTAAATCCGGCGTTTACCGCCGTGTTGTCTGGGCTGTCTTCGTTATTTTGATGCTTGCTTTTATTGCGTCGTGGTTTTCCATTACCATCCCTGACTTCAGATGTGCCTGGGTCGCTGGTGCTACTGTGGGCTAGCCAGCTATCTTCGCCCGTGCAAAAGTGGGTCATAAGGCTTGTTAAGGCTGCCATTGTCCTTGGTTTTTCTTGGCCGAGGTGTCTGGCGAGCCATTCGTCTTGGATGCTGTGTTTGAAAGCTGCTAAGGTTTCGGTGTCCGGGCAGTCGACGATTTGATTCTTCTTAGTGAGAAATCTGTTCCAAAGCTTTCGGGCTGACTCTCCGGGCTGTTGAATTATATGACTTAAATCGTCTGCATCCAGAGGTTGGACATAGGTCCCTTGAAATTTAGCCCTAAAAGCATCCTCAAGCTCCTCCCAACTTCCAATTGAATTTTCGGGGAGGCTCTTCAGCCAGTGCCGAGCTGGTCCTTTCAACTTGAGGGGCAAGTATTTGATGGCGTGGAGATCGTCTCCGCGAGCCATGTGGATATGGAGGATGAAGTCCTCAATCCAGACCCCAGGGTCTGTCGTTCCATCGTACGCCTCTATGTTCACGGGTTTGAATCCCTCTGGAAATTCGTGATCCAGCACCTCATCGGTGAAACATAGGGGGTGCGCGGCACCCCTGTATTTGGATGTGTCATGGCGTTCTGATGGTTGTAGTGTTTGGTTTTGATTATGCGCTGGGGCACGCTTCCTAGATCCGTAGATGGATCTGGTCACGCCGGCCTTTTGATGCGAGTCCTCGCGTGGATCGTGTGCTGACTTATGTGCGGCCTCGTTAGCCGCTCTATCGCGGCCACGAGGTGGTCGATCCGACCGGTCGGCCGTTTTATTTTTCCGCTGTGTGGGCTCTAAGGCCTCATCATCGAATTCAGGAAACAACTTGCGCTTTGGATAGCTCTTTGTGTGGCGACTGCCACCATACTTTTCTTCAGTGTCAAGCACTTTGTTCCATCTACTGTTGAGCGTATTCTGCGCGGCCTTAAGCCTTTGCTTCTGCCTCTTCAGACTCCTCGCGGTGGCAATAAGCCTTCTACAGAGGTTCTCTTGTTCCAAGTGCCTTTCCGGGATGATGTGTGCATCGTTGTCCGGACTGTTTTCCTCTCCGGTGAGAGGTTGGTGAGCTTTATCCTCGGCGTCGCCGTGATCGGACAGCGGCTCCGTACTATGTTCGTCGTCCGCTGGTTCATCCTATTCTGTCGCTAGGTCAATGTGGTCATCGTTTCCTCTGGATTCGACCGGGGTGTTATTTTTCTTGCGCTGTTATCGCCGTTCTTGCCGAGGCGGGATTTGGAGCGGCGCCTACGCCGTCACTTTGGTTGCTTCTCAAGGGAGCTATCCTTCGCTGCATCCTTCCATTCCTCGTCATTGTTTTCTTTGGGTGTATCCACCATATATATATCGTGTGATGAAGTGGTTGTCCAGCGCCCTGTGGGCGGTGGTTCCTGTTCCTCTCTTGCATCGTCGTCCATACCGTCGATGTCTTCGGAGTCGAAATCGAAAATGTCGGTTAAATCGTCGATAGTGGCTATTAAGTGGGTGGTGGGTGGGGAGTGAATTTCTTCGTCGTCCGCATCCCATTCTAGCTGGACATAGTTCGGCCAAGGGTCTCCTAACAGGGAGAGAGACCTCAATGAGTTTAGCACGTCGCCAAAGGGCGAGTGGTGAAAGATATCCGCGGAGGTAAACTCCATGATCGGTGCCCAATCGGATTTGATAGGCACGGACGCAGGCGGCTCGGAGCCCATGGCCGGGGACGAATCCAACGGTTCGGCAACACGGGTCTCGTAGGAGGTGAAGTCAGTATTCGGCTCTATCGCCACTGAGCGTGTGGCCTCCGTGGCGGGGTCCATCCACCCGTCCTCAGTTGGCGCAATTTGTTCCGGATTGAGGGCCGGAGTAGTTGCAGGTGCGATCTCCCGAACACTATCCGACGGCAGAGCTAAGTCATGCTCGTCGTACTTGTGCGGTGCACCTGACATGGGCTCGAATCCGTCGAAGATCAAGTCTCCGCGGATGTCGGCAGTATAGTTCAAGTTTCCAAACCTGACCTGATGGCCAGGGGCGTAGCTCTTGATCTGCTCCAGATGGCCAAGCGAGTTGGCCCGCAGTACGAAGCCGCCGAATACGAAGATCTGTCCGGGGAGGAAAACCTCACCCTGGATCGCATCGTTGCCGATGATCGAAGGAGCCATCTAGCCTTACGGCGACGGCATAGTGGAACTCTCAATGAAAGCACCAATGTCGGTGTCAAAACCGGCGGATCTCGGGTAGGGGGTCCCGAACTGTGCGTCTAAGGCGGATGGTAACAGGAGGCAGGGGACACGATGTTTACCGAGGTTCGGGCCCTCTCGATGGAGGTAATACCCTACTTCCTGCTTGATTGATCTTGATGATATGAGTATTACAAGAGTTGATCTACCACGAGATCGTAGAGGCTAACCCTAGAAGCTAGCCTATGGTATGATTGTTGTTGTCCTACCGACTAAACCCTCCGGTTTATATAGACACCGGAGGGGGCTAGGGTTACACAGAGTCGGTTACAAGGGAGGAGATCTACATATCCGTATTGCCAAGCTTGCCTTCCACGCCAAGGAGAGTCACATCCGGACATGGGACGAAGTCTTCAATCTTGTATCTTCATAGTCCAACGGTCCGGCCAAAGGATATAGTCTGGCTGTCCGAGGACCCCCTAATCCAGGACTCCCTCACAAACCTATCCAAAAACACCTACAAAGTACTTCTAGTTTTATTCTTGTTCTAGGTAAAGTGAACGTCAAGCATGCGTAGAGTTGTATCGGTGGTCGATAGAACTTGAGGGAATATTTGTTCTACCTTTAGCTCCTCGTTGGGTTCGACACTCTTACTTATCGAAAGAGGCTACAATTGATCCCCTATACTTGTGGGTTATCAAGACCTTTTTCTGGCGCCGTTGCCGGGGAGCAATAGCGTGGGGTGAATATTCTCGTGTGTGCTTGTTTGCTTTATCACTAAGTAATTTTTATTTGCTGTTCTTAGTTTTTCTTTATCTTTAGTTATGGATATGGAACACGAAATACCAAAAAAATAGGTGTACACTACAAAAAAAATACACTTCCGTGATGATACGTGTTTGTCACAGTAGGTCGTGTTTTTTGTCATGCATGTACATCCATGAAAAATTTGTGACAGAATCAAGATAGTCATACCTGTGCTGTCGTAGAAGTGTTCCATGACATTACCAAAATTATCATCACGGAAGTGTCCACTTCCATGACGATAAATCACGCGTCACAGAAGTGCTTTCGTCAAGGGTGACCAACACGTGGCATCCACCATAACGGAACGCTGTTAAGCTATCGGGTCGGATTTTGGATCGATAACCCGTTAACAGCCCCGACCAATGGGGATTTTCCACGTGTAAAATCATCATTGGCTAGAGGAAACACGTGTCGGCTCATCGTTGGGACAGATGTCATCCACTCACTGGACAGAAGGCGTCTATGATACATCGACACGTGGCACGGCCCAACAGTGGCCCATTCCTGTGAAAAGGCCGGCCCGTTTGACTTGGTCAAAAGCTGGCGGGCCGGCCCATGGAAAGCCTGTTAACGGCCTGTTCGCATATAGCCCATTTACAGCCCGCTAAGCCAAGGCCCGTTACGCCCTATCCGAATTAGGCCCAGTAGCGTCATCTGGGCCATCCAATATGATTCCAGCCCGTTTTCACTTCTGGCCCATGTATAGCCCATGACGTCTTTCGGCCCATATGAGGCCCTTTGTAACTCTTGGCCCATTAGCGGCCCGTGCTGAAACTGGCCCGTAATGAACAGTGTATTACTTTACACCCATTAACGGCCCGTGGTGAAACTGGCCCGTAATGAATAGTGTATCACTTTATACCCATTAACGGCCCGTTATTCCGTTGGGCCGTTTCCAGCCCAAGTTAACTTTCGGCCTTCTAAGGGCCCATTTATTCTTGGGCTCATTTGCAGCATTCGGTTACTTACGGCTCGTTACTGTCATTTTCTGCTTGTGGGCCAAATTCAGCCCATCGTTACAGTCGGCCCGTTTGTGGACCGTTAGTCTGTTGGGCCATTTTCATAGCATCACCAAATACGGCCTATTAACAATGGCCCGTTATGGTGGGCCCATGAATGGACGATTCCAACTCTAGCCCATTTACGGCCATAATGCGGTCTGTTTGGCCCATGTTTGGCCAATCGATCATACGGCCCGTATAAGGCCCATTGATGATACGGCCCGCAGAAGGCCCATTGTTTCTATGGCCCGTAGAAGGCCCATTGTTTCTATGGCCCGTAGAAGGCCCACTGTTTCTACGGCCAATAGGAGGCCCAGTGTCACTACAGTAAATATTAGCCCATGGTTATTGTGGCCTAGTTTTAAAAAATAGGTTATTGCAGCCACTAGCTAACCGCGGAAAAAGAACTGCAATGACTACAAGCAAACAAATAAATAAGACAACAAGGAAATAAATAAGCAAGCAACTAACGCTAGGCTATCACGGCTATTACACATATTACATCCACTGGGCATCAAAGTTCGCCACCAGTGCAAATATAGGGAACAAAGCAGCATATCATATACACTGGTTGTCAAAGTTGGCGACCAGCGCAAATAAACGCCGCAGCAAAACAAATCCAGAACTGAAAACCACTTTCAGAAGATCTCAAGAAACAATATCCTGGGTACCCATAATGCTGGCAAGATGCTTAGCAAGCTTATTAACTTTCTCTTGTTTGGCGCTTAAATCCTCCAGCGCTTGCTGTTGCACCAGAAAATATGCATCTGAATTCTGCAGGGACTTCCTCAGTCCTTCAGCTTCCTGTCGCAGCACATCTGATCGATGTCTTTCAACTTGAAGTTGAGACTCAAGAAGACGAACTGATTCAGGCAGCGAGTTCGAAGAGCTTGTGCCAGCAGTAGTGGCCAGTAACTCGAACACTACATCAAGACAGGACTTTTGGGTTCCCTCACTGTCGTCAAGATAGTTTTTATCAGCTTTCTTGGAGACCAACAGGGATGTCTCACTATCTTGAACCTTATCTGCATTACTTCCTTTACCATTGGATAACGCGGTACTGTTCTCCAATATTTTGTCCGCATTCTAAAAGAGAAACAAGCAGACACATCACATGTTTACC
Organism: Triticum aestivum; assembly: GCF_018294505.1. Lineage (NCBI taxonomy): Eukaryota > Viridiplantae > Streptophyta > Magnoliopsida > Poales > Poaceae > Triticum > Triticum aestivum. The sequence goes on from NC_057808.1 coordinate 264,735,326, forward strand.
ATGTTGTATATGAAACTCATTTTGGTAAATGAGTTCAGTAGTAAAGTGGACAGGATAACAGCATGAAACAAACATATATCTATGTACCATGGTCACTTTATGGTCTATATCATTCTAGTTTTTGTTGCCAAATCAAGATAGAGACACAGTTCAAATAATATTTGTTCAAGACAAAGCAGAATAGACAGAATATAAGTGTGGGTAACTATAGAGCAATAACAACACTTGTAATGTGCATGACATGAGAACATAACTGTTTATTCAATTGAAACTGAAATCAACATAGAGCAGGTTACAACAGCAAACCAGTTAAAGAAACAGGTTTAAAACATACCTGTTGCGCCATTGGAGTTTCAATTCCATCCTTCAAATTTGAAAATAGTTGGTATGAGTAAATACAGTAATGCAAGAGCAAAGGAGTATGAACCATAGCTACAGAACCTGACCTGAGAACAAATCTTCTTCTCCTTTAAGCGTTGAGTTGGGATTCGGAGTGGTGGTCCTCGTGCTTTGGGCACTGCAGTTCCCTTACTAACTGCTCGTGTTTGGGTGCTCTGTGGTGGAGACGGTGCTGTGTCAACTGGAACTGGGTTACTATCTGCCGGGGTTGGGGTTAGAAGGGGTGTAGCTGGTTCTCTGTCCAACTGGGTAGGGGTACAATCTGCGAGAGTCTGGGTTATGTGTGGTGGATCTGGTCCTTGGGCAAGTACAACCGTGGTTCTATCTGCATCAACTGGTAGCACTATCTTTTCTGAAGACCGTGTTGTTACTCCCTTAGATACTGCCATCACGCTCTCCAATTCAAATGGCTGATAAACAAGAAAAGTAATTGAAAGTATAGACATTGTATGATAGACAGGTGCAATGGATAGTGGGGAATAAAAGAGGGCATGAAATAATTCATATTTATGTTGTCTAACCAAACAGGATAGCATGACACAATTTCACATATATGATGGCTAACTAAACAGGATAGCATGACACAATTTCACATTATGATGGCTAACTAAAAAAGATGGAAAGACATAGTTCAAAATATGAGACTATGTAAACAGGATGACATGACATAACTATATAATGTGTTTATTAAATAGGTTGGCATGCCATAATTCACATACATTCACGGATAGAATGCCATAATTCAAAATATGATGACTGTAAACACTAAACAGGATGAGATGATATAACTATATGATGTCTTTATTAAATGGGTTGCCATGCCATAATTCAGATAGATGATGTGTATGTACTATGTAAACATGATGGCATGATATAATTCAAATATATGATTTATATAGTAAGCAAGTAAGCAGATGGCAATCCATATATGATGTAAAAACTAAGCAATGCAAGACAACATGCATGACATGGGTAATATAACCCTGCCAAGTTTGAGCATAGACCTCAGGGGGGAAATAGGACTGGTCATCAGTCTCTGAATCCTCCTCTGAGGAGCTCTCTGTAACCAGCAAGATGTCTGCTTCAGCAGGTAGCATTATCTGCTCTGAATACCTTGTTTTCACTCCAGATACTTCCATCACCGCTTCAAATGGCTGATGCACAGGAAGAGTAGTTGAATATACAAACGTTGTCGACAAATGGAACACGTAATACAAAAAAATGATAGCATGATATAATTCACATACATGATGATTGGCTAAACAGCATGGCATTGCATAATTCACATATATAATGCCTTTGCAACAAGATAGCATTGTATAATTCACATATATAATGTCTTGCAACAAGATGGCAATGCATAATTCACATATATGGTAATTAGACACTAAACAGGTGGCATTCACACAAAGCATGTCTAAACTAATCAAATGACATAGCAATGCGAGACACCATACGCACGATATGAGCAACATAACCCTGCCAAGTTAGAGCATACACCTCGGGGGGGGAATAGGACTGGTCATCTGTCTCTGAATCCTCCTCTGAGGAGCTATCCGTAACCAGCGAGATATGCGCTTCGTCAGATAGCATAGTCTGCTCTGAAGACCTTGTTTTCACTCCAGAATTTGCCATCACCGTGTCAAATGGCTGATGCACACGAAGAGCAGTTGAATGTACTAACATTGTTGACAAATGTAATATGTAATGAAAAAAAGGATGGCCTGATATAATTTACATATAAGATGACTGGCTAAGCAGGATGGCATTGCAAAATTCACATATATGATGCCTGGCTAAACAAGATGGCGTTGCATAATTCACATAAACGATGAATAAACTAAACAGATGGCATTCGCACAAAGGATGTCTAAACTAAGCAGATGACATATTTGATGTATAAAGTAAGCAATGCAAGACACCATATGCATGATATAACCAACATCAGCATGCCAAGTTAGAGCGAAGACCTCAGGGGGTAAATAGGAGTTGTCTTCTCCTTCTGAATCCCCCTCAGAACAGATATCTTCCTCTTGATTACAATCCGAAATGCGTGGAGGGGGGCTGCCTTTGCGCCTACCATGGAGCGACGTCTGCATGAAATTTTATTGCCACGCAAGGCTCGTCTCTTTTGCTCTACATGTTCAGTTCCATTGTTTACAATAACTGTCATGCATAGGAATAAAACATAGTGAGATTATGTAAGGAGTGCATGCAGAAATCCAGAGTGATGGTAGCAACCTGTGGATAGACCCAAAACCAATAATAGCAGGCAGATAATGGCTTCAGTTAAAAAATACAGATAATGGCTTCTTTACTGTTTGTTTCCCACCCAACATGAAACTCATAGTAGACACCGGAGATTAACCAGATAGTAGATAGATACTATTGATAGCGGCCCCGATATGTACCCCACAACCATTTAAAAACTCAAGTTTGACCATTAGTTTGGAGCTGACTTAGAGTCTAATCGGTGAACAGGACGATAAAGTAGCATGTAATATTAAGCGATGCATAACGTAAGCAGACACGAAAGAGTGCGACCTCTCTTGCGGACCCGTGTAGTCCTCGAGGTCATCTGCTCGGTTGATGATGGTAATGCAGTTTTCATGGCTACCAGCGGCGGGGAAGAAGATCTGAGGCGGCGAAAGACAGTCTGGAGGCCGGATCCCTGCTGTGCTGGACCCTTCTGTCGTTGGAGCAGCTGAGCTGGGGTGGACGACGGCGCAGCAGGAGCGGGACAAACCACGCAAGGTTTTCTTTGACAACTATCTGTAAGAGAAGTAATTCTGTAAGGGCTCGTTTGAATTGGAGGATTCCAACAATGCAGGGATAGGAAATAGACAGGAATAGGATAGGAATGCACGTGCAAAACAGAGAATTTAAAAACACAGGATTTCTGCCAATCTGGGTGTTTGATTCACAACAATTGGAAGATCACAGGATGCAAAGAAGCATGGTGAGATTAAGTCAAACCACAAGAAAATGTACGGTTATAATGCTATTATGCTACTATCTCTTAGTCTTGTGCTTCATGAATAGGAATTTGAAAAGGAGGACAAGTGAAAATTAAAATTCCTACGTTTTTTTCTTTCAAGGAGACACTAAAGGAACAAATCCGTGTGCTCAGTGGACAATATATATAACATGTAGAGTAAAAAAGAGATGCAACAAGTGTACAACCTCTTTGGCGAAGCCATGTCGACCTCAGCATGATTGGGTTGGCCGGTGAGGATGCTCCGGCTGACTTTGCTGTCGGAGGAGGGGAAGAAGATCTTAGGCGTCTGGAGATGGAGCCCGAGGTACTGCTCTACTGTGATGGAGGGTTTCGTCGTTGGAGCAGCTCCGGTGAGTTGTACAACGCCGAGGCTGAAGCAGGACAAGAGAGACAACGAACAACGTTAACCTGAGTGGAATTCTAATAGCATCTCCAATACATGACGTAAAATACATAACCACAAAGTGCTAGATGTAAAATACATCAGCCGCTCATCTCTGAACTTAACTGTCGAAACTGAACTTAACTGTCGAAACTGAACTTAACTGTCGAAACTGAACTTAACTGTCGAAACTGGATTTTGCTGTCGAAACTGAATTTTGCTGTCGAAACTGAACGCACTAGCAAGGTGAGGCTACACGTCGGTCGACTGACTTTTTCATCTCTGGTCAGTCGATTTTGCAGCCGTTGGATACGAAATCAAGGGCCTGCGGTTCATCTTCAACCTCCACCCCCCTAAGCCGCCAGCCACCACCGGCCAAATAGCAGCCCCCCGCCGCCCGCGGGCGGCGGTGCGCCACCCCGCCCGCCCCGAAAACACTCCCCACCGCCGGTCCGCTGCCGCCCCGGCCATCCCTCTAGGCCCCCCCCCCGTGCCGAGCTTTTTCTCCGGTGATCCCCACGCCACCGCCGGCGACCACCACCCCCATCCTGAACCCTAAGATAGATAGTGGGGTACTCCCCGGCGAGCCCCCCCCCCCCACCCCCTGAAAATCGATTGACCCAAAAGTCGATTCAGTCGACTGAAGTGTAGCTAAATCGGAGCAGCATTGCAAGCAAGAGCAAGAGCGAGAGCAGCAGCGCAAGCAAGAGCAATAGCAAGAGCAGACCAGGCAGGGGACCGAGAGCAAGAGCAGAGCAGCAGCACGAGTGAGAGCTAAAGCAGCAGCAGCTCCTACTGATGTGGACGTCGCCGCCGAGGGAGCGACGCCGTGGAGGAAGTGGCCGGCGATGCCGCCGTGTCGGCTCGGGACCGAGCGTCGGCAGCACCGTGAGATCGAATCAAGAAGAAAATGCGGCGATTAGTGTACAACCTCTTTGGTGGTGCCGATTAGGCCGCGGCTTCATCCGAGGAAACGGTGATGATGATGCTCTTCCGGTGGTGCAGGTGAAGACGGCGGTGTGGGAATGGAGGTGGCGCGAAAGACGAGGGGAACGTCGGGGCAGCTCCTTGGAGGTGGAGGACGGGGTGGCTGAACCGGCGGGACGATGAGATCGACGATGGATCCTCATCCGGTACGGTGGATGAGGGACGTCAAGGTGTTGCTGTGGACGACGTCGTCGGGGAAGAGGCTCCGGCTGGGTGGCGGACGGAGCAGGGTGTGGGGTTTCGTCGCGGGTTTTCGCGGCCTCGGTGTACGAATGGGTGAGCGGATGGGATGGCAGTGGGGAACCATGGCTTAGAGACGCGCTTGTCCGAAATGTGGGGTAAGTTACGAAAGTACCCCCACCGATTTGAGGCGGTTCTTTTGGTTCAGGCGTACCACGGGCATTTCGCGTGTCGGGATTTCACAGGAGGTGGGAGTTTTCGCGCGCGTTGTAATTTCGGAATAGCAAGGCGCGGGTTGAGATGGAGGGAGTTGTCGGAGCACAATGAGACAAAGATATATCTTAAATATTTCAGGCTAACAAGGCGCGTGTTGAAATTTTCAGACAAGCCTAACGTGTACTGTACCAAATCAATGCGCACTACAAATGTCATTCAAAACTTTGAATTCATGTTATGTTCAATTAAAATATTTCGCTACGTGTATAATGCATGCAACCTACTACTCAAATGAACGTTTTAGTGCATTCCAAACGTATATACTACCTCTTCAATATGAACTAAATTTGAATTCGTTTCTCTATTTGAATAAGATCTACAGTAATGATTGTTGTGAAGTCAAAGCATTTGAATTCGTTTCTCTGTTTTAATAAAATCTACAATCATCATTATTGTCAAGTTAAACCATCGTTTGTGTATTATCTTCACAGCACACCACATGATTAGTCTCGAGTTACATATGAACTATGTGTACTATATGAACTCAAACTAGATTTTTTGAATCCACTTTATTTTGATTTCAAATCACATTACATTTCTAGCTCTAGCTAGATCTTCATAATCTAAACCATGTCTCATATGTATAATGTATTATCACATTATGTATGGTGCCCCGCCCCCTACGCCTACAAGTATTTAGATGTGAGTTGCAAACACCACACATTACCACAAATTCAAATAAAATGTGAGAATGTTCGATATATAGTATTGTTTAGATTGTTCGATATTTAGTTGTAAGCTGCAAACGCCACACATTATCACAAATTCAAATAAAATGTGAGATTGTTTGATGTATAGTATGGTTTAGATTGTTCGGCATTTAGCTGTGAGTTGCAAACGCCATGCATTATCACATTATGGTATAACATGTGCACAGCACGTGTATCACCGCTATATTCATGCATGCAATGTTTAAAACACTATAATCTCCTATTCAAATATATGAATCCGCTTTCATATCAAATTATGATCTTTGTTAGTCTCTTACACCCACACAATCCTCTAACTTTGTAGCTACCACTAACTTTCTCTCGTGCATGCACACGCCCTCCTCTCCCTCCCCCTCCCTCGGCATTCTATCCACCGGGCACATTCATTTTTTTTCTTTAGGTCATTCTCCCAGAGTCTCCACAACTCCTTTCCGACACACACCGATCGATAAACCTCTCCAACGATGCCTGCCTACAACATACACACACACCTTCAATCTCCTCCTTTATGTGTCCTTGCCTCGTGTCTCTCATACGGTCAGACACACGTGTAAACTCTCGCCCCTCTTTTCATCGATCTCACAACCGCACACTCCTCCCCCTATCTAGCTAGTAGTTGGGCCTCTCGCACCACCTCCTAGCTCCATTCTCTCTGTCTATCCGTCTCGCTGGGCCTTATTTGCCTCTAACAAATGGACGTACACCGACCGATCTCTCACTATACATATAGCTAGCTAGGTCCTTATAACTCGTTTTTACCCACACGTCAATCGATCTACCTCATTAGTTGTGTCTCTCCCTTCCTCCGACAAACAACAATTGATCTACCGATCTAGTTAGGTTTGCTTACCAAACACATGGTTCCCCTTCATCATCCATGGATGCATCCCGACAGATCTATCACGCACAGGCACACACGGAAACACATCCCCACTCTTATTGACAACATTGCAGTTCCACCCTCAGTTTGGCTAGTAGGCCTCTCCCATCATCTTCGAGAAGCAACTCCATCACCCATCCAGCACTCTACCCCTCTCCCTCCCTCTCCCTCCCTCTCTCTCTCCTCTCTCTCTGTCCCATCATATTTCCCGTCCTTCAGTTATGTATGGCTGTCGACCGATCTCCCTCAAGACATAGCTGGGTCTCTCCTTCTCAACACATATACGAGTCGTTCTACCTCTATAGTTAGGCCTCTGCCAACCCCTCCCCCCACCCCCCTCCCCCCCACACACACCGATACATCGAGTGTCGGGTGGTTGGTGCGACATATGCCAATGGATGGCTTATCATTGTGGGAGCCAATAAAACGTCGCCGGTGCCTGGAAACGGGATGAGGCGAAGACATGCACGCCGGCGGATCTTACCCAGGTTCGGGGCTCTCCGAGGAGATAACACCCCTAGTCCTGCTCTGCGGGGTCTCCGCATGATCACTAGATCGAGGAAAGGTAGCTACAATTGCTCCTAGAGCTGTTGGGTTCAAGGGAGAAGAAGAACAAGGCTAGCTCTTGCTTCTGTCTATCTATGGTGTGTGTGTGTGCTATGCTTCGAAGCAAACCCTTTACATGGGTGCTCCAGGGGGTTTATATAGGCCTACACCCAGGGGGTACAATGGTAATCCGACTGGGTGCTGGTCCCAGCCGTCAGTGTCTACGCTCGCCGGCTTCTCCGCCGGCTGTTGGGTCCCGCCGTCTGGTGGGTCCCGCCAGCTGCCGGCTTCTTGGTTGACAGGCCGGCCCCACGCCTAGGGTCTTGTCGGCGGCTGCTTACTGTAGCCTCGCCTCTGATGATGAGGGCTTTGTCGAGGTAAGCGTGGCTACAGTGGGCCGCCTCGGGGGCTCTCACTGTAGCCTTACCTCGTCTCGTCTCCTTAATGGGGCTCCTGCTTCGAGGAAGGGGGGTAGCCGGCTTCTGGGGGCCGGCTTCACCCTTGACCGACTGGGGGAGGCCGGGCCGCCTCCGCGCCTCTCCCTGGCGGAAGGGGCCCGGCACCTGCGGGCCGTACAGGAGTTGGTCGTGGATGACGTCGAGGCTGGCATGGCTACAGTGCCGAGCCGCACAGGAGACAGTCATCCCGTACGGCCTCCTGTGGCCATGCCTGCCTCGGGCCTCGGGGGTAGTGGGCCGCACTGTGGCCACACCCCGTCTTGTCACCGTTATGTGGGTGCTGCTTTGGTGGTTGTGGTCTCGGCCGGCTTCTTGGAGTCGGCGTCCTTCTTGGCCGGCTTGTTGGAGTCGGCCACCCCGTAGTCGTCCTGGGGAGGGGTTGCTGAGGCTGGGTCGCCTTCCGGGAGTCGGCTCCAGAGGCAGCCGGCCGGGGAAGGCGGCCCAATGCTTTGGAGTGCTTGGAGGCCCGAAGGTCTGATAATTTTCTCAGAAGAACCAGGGGCAGTCGGTTAGGCTACCCGTGGCCATTTACTCTGACAGTAGTCCCCGAAGCTGATTGGGCTTCGAGGTGGAGTAGGGGTTGAGAAGCTCGATCAGCTTCCCTTCTTAGCAAGCCGGCAGCTGGGAGCCGGCCTTGGTCAGGCGCGCCGCCTGAGTCGAAATCTTCCGGAGTCGGAGGGCGGGAGCCCGCTAGTGCGCGCATCGGGCCGCGGGCCGGAAAGCCTGCCAGCCCACGCGTGTGACGAGACGTCGCCGCGGGGAGGGGGCCCGCCACGTTCGCGCCCCGGCCCAGGCGCGGATCGTCTACATCCCGAAACCGCCCGCACGTCCCGTGCGGCAGTTTCGGCTCGCATTTATGCGTAATAATCGCGGGGCGTGGGGGGAATGGGTGCAGTTAATCCCACGTCTCCCCCCACGTCCGGCCTCTTCAGCCTCGCCTTGCGAGGCTATAAGTAGGGGGAGGTGGAGGGCGGCAGGCCCTCGCACGCTCCTCCTACTTCCACCATCTTCTTTGCTCGCCCGTTCTCGTGACAGCGCCTCGCCGCCGCGCTCTTCCACTGCGCATTCCTCCGCCGCCGCGCTTGTTTTCGCCATGCCTCCTGCCACGGAGCAGCATGGCGGGGATTGGGACGGCTCCAATCTCCACGACGACCACGTCGAGTTTCTCCGCAACACGCGGCGGCTGCCCGGCGCGGACAAGGTGGAGGTCCGCCTCGCGCCGGCGAAGGAAATCAGGCCGGAGCCGCAGGAGCGCGAGCGGGTGGTCTTCCGCTCGCACTTCTTGCGCGGCATCGGCCTTCCAGTGAGCGCCTTCTTCCACTCCTGGCTCGAATTCTATCAGCTCCAGCCGCACCATCTCACCCCAAACGCGGTGGTGCTGCTGTCCGCCTTCGTCACCCTGTGCGAGGGCTATCTCGGCGTCCTCCCCACCCTTGAGCTCTGGGGGGAGTTCTTCCATTCGAAGCTGGGCACGCGCATGCGGGGCGTGCCGGCTCAGACTGGCGCCTTCATCGCGTCGCGGAGATCGGTCGCCGACAACCCCTTCCCCGTCATCCCGCTAATCCAATCGGTGAAGAAGTGGCAGAAGTCGTACTTCTACATGCGGAACATCGCCCCACGGGGCGACTACATCAACCTGCCGGCTTACGTAGCCGGCCCACCGGCGGGCCGGCTGCCCCAGTGGTCCTTCCGGGCTGTGACGCTGACGCCGGCTGGAAACGCCGCCGTCGCCCGACTGCGGGTGATGGTCCAGTCGGAGGGCCTGACGGGGCCCGACCTTCTGGCCGCGTTCGTCACGCGTCGGGTTCTTCCGCTCCAGAGCCGGCCTCATCTGATCTGTCAGATGAGCGGCCAGCTCGATTCGAGCCGAATGTGCACCAAGGAGATGCCGCGCGAGGAGGTCGCCTACATGGTGAACTACCTTGCGAACTGCAAACTCACCGAAGAGTGGCAGTTCGGCAAGGAGCCATATAGCCAAGCCAATCCGCCGCCTACGGTATGTTCTCCTTGTCTCTTTCTCTCTCTCTCTCTTCACTTTGTGGCCGAGTTCCTCTTAGCCGATTCTGACTTAGTCGGTTTGCTTTTCGACAGAGCCCTCTGCTTCGGCCGGCCGGCGGGTCAGACTCGGAGCGCCGATTCGTCCCCGACTGGACCGAACACGATCAGGAGGACCCCGACCTGGCGGCGGTCGGCATGGATGACGACGTCGAGCCGGGTGGTGGCCAAGCCGGCGGCGAAGCAGGCGGCTCCGGGCTCGGAGTCACCTTCGACGACTGGTCGGACGACGATGAGGCCGAAGTCGTCCCGCGCCGCCAGCCGGCATCTGGACGCGGCGCGGGTTCCTCCGCTGCACCGCCTGCTCGGGGCGGAGGTCAAAAACGTCGCGCCGCCGAGGGTTTGTTTGGCAGCCGGACGAAGAAACCCAGAGGCGGGGCGGCAGCCACCAGGCGGGAGGAGGCGGCCGCGAAGGCGGCTCGCTTCCGTAAGGCGGTGAAGCAGCCGCAGACCGTGTCGGCGTAAGTTCACTTTCTTTCGTATACTCTTTTTTCTTTCTTTTCTTTGGTGGTTCTTGAGCTCTTGTCTTCTTCTCCAATGATCAGGGCTCCGCTGTCGCTGGAGCGGGTGGCTGCTGCCTCCGTCATCGAGTCTCTGAGGGGCTCTGGGAGCACCACCCGCCGCGTGGACCCTCGTGCCGACCTCCAGGAGGCGACAGAAAAGAACGCGCGGGAGGCGCGGGCGGAGCGAGAGGCGCGGGAGGCTGGAGCCACGGAAGGCGGCCGCCGCCCAGGCGGCACGGGAGGAGGAGGCGGCGAAGGCACTCGCCGATGCCGCAGCCATGGCCCAAGCGGAGGCTACGGCCGCGGCGGCGGCAGGGGAGGTTTTGATGGTCACCCCGCTGCGCGTCATGGCGCCTGGGGACATGGAGCCCTCGCCAGAGGGAGCCAGCGGCGACCAGCCAGGGCTGGGGGGAAGCGACGACGTCATCATCTTGGAGAGGGCGTCGGTGCCGACCCCGCCAACTGGGGCGGCTCAAGGCGGCCAGCCTGATCCACCGCCTGCACAGTCGGCGGGGGGCGAGCCGGCCGCGAGGGCTGAGACGGCGGTCCGGATTCCGTCGAGCCGGCGCGCGGGGAAGGCCGCGTCGGAACCACAGAAGGCCGCGTCGGAGCCGCAGCCGGCCGTGGGCTCCAGCTCGTCGGCCCGGGATGCGGAGGCGGCCAGCGCTACCTCGGGGTGGACGCCAGGCGGAGGGACGGCCGTGGTGAACGTGGCTGCACAGGACGTCCGGACCCGGCTCCAGGGTCAAGCTGCGGCGCTGAGGCAGTTCACCGACGAGTTCCTCGCGATGCGGGCGGCCATCCGGGTTAGTATTCCCATCTTTGCTTCTTCTTGATCTTGATTTCTTCTTGATCTTGATTTCTTCCGTGGGGGCGCGTCAGCGCACCCACTGGGTGTAGTCCCCGAGTTCCGAGTCGGCTGCTGAGCAGGCGGCTTGGAACTTCTTGGTGGATTTGCCTTTGCTATTTTTGTTCTTACTTCGATCTTCTGTCCATCCTGCAGGACTACCACAACCTTCGAGCGGCCGCCTTCAACTCCCAGGCTCGGGAGCTGACTCAGAAGACCGCCGACCTTACTGAGAGCCGAGGTACGTGATTTGTTCTTTATCTCATGTGGGGGCGCGTCAGCGCACCCACTGGGTGTAGTCCCCGAGATTCGGGCCGACTACTGAGCAGTCGGGTCGGATCTTCCTTGATGATTTCTTATTGTTCTTCTTTTCCTGCCGTCTCTGCAGCGGCCAACGCCAGTCTGAGGGCACAACTGGGAGAGTCTCAGACTACCCTTCGTGCCAAGGATGCCGAGCTCGCCGCCTTGGTGCAGGAGCGCGACCGCTTGGCCAAGAAGTTGGCCGACCAGGAGGAAAGCCACAAGGCGGCACTGAAGGTGGTGCAAGACCGCGAAGCCGCCCTCCAGGCCGAGTACGAGATGGAGGCGGCTGGCTGGGCTGAGGCCAGGCAGACTCTGGTCTCTGGCTATGGCCAGATCGAAGATCTGGTTGACGGTAAGCCGCCTACCTCTTCGTCCTTTCTTGCCATCTGCCACTTTGACTTGTTTTCTGATTTTGATGTTCCTTTCTTCCTTTCTTCTTCTTTCTTGCGCAGAGTATTTCCCTGGCTATTGTACTGCCGCCAACCAGACCATCGAGGCCCGTCGTCAAGCGCGAAGGCAGGCTGGCTTTGAAATCTCGCCAACCGCCGGCCGCTTGCTGGAGGAACAGCTTCTGGCGATCCAGGCCCGCATCCAGTCGGCTCACCGACTGCTCCGCCGGCTTCAGCGAGCCGGGGCGCAGGTCTTGGCCGCCCTCTGGCCCGGCCAAGTGGTCCCTCGCACCCCCAATCGGACTGCCGACTGGCTGGAGGTGGCAGTCGGCCGCTTCGAAGCTTGGAAGGGCTCGGCGGCTCGCTCCGGTGCCAGGCGGGCGCTGGAGTTCGTCAAGGCCTGGTATCCCGGCCTGAGCCTGGACCAGCTGGCTACCTGGCGGCAGCAAGCCGACACGGAGCTGGAGCCGGCACGGCCGGCCATCATCTGGCGGGCTTCGGCTATCGCCGACTACACCGATACCAGCGTCTTCACCCCCGAGGTGGACGACAATGGTGTCGCCCAGCCTGAGGAGTGGTTCGGGCTGGACCCGGCGTACGGTGAGGACTCGGCGGAGGAGATCGACTCCAGCGACGAGGGTGAAGAAGAGGAGGAGGAGGGTGAAGACGCCGAGCCGGCTGGTGGAGCAGCCGGCCAGCCTCAGCCTGACCGCACCTCCAGCACCACGTCGCGCGCGAGTGCGTCGCCTGCCGTAGGTGGTGAACAAGCCGAGACCCGCTAGGCGGCCACTCCTTCAGCCGGCGAGGCCGCCTTCACCGACCAGCTCGTCCTCCGCACCACGCCTTAGCCTGCCGTCTTTTGTTTTCCTGTCTTGTTACTTTGGAACAATGTTTGGTTAAGTCTGCACAATTCCACCCACTGGGTGTATTCAAACTTAAGTCTGTTGCCAGCCTGTTGGGGGCTTTATGTGTGTATATAACTTATGCATTTGGCCTTTGCTTGTACTTTTGCTTTTTTGTCCTTCTGCTGTTTCCTTTGCCGCCCTCCCTTGGTTGCCGCCTCCCCAGTCAAACAGTTGCTCTGCAATCTGTAGCCGGAGGAGTGCCTGGCCGATTGGGGGGGAAGTACTCTAGCTCTGCTGGACTAAAGCTAAGTTTTTCAGGAAGCCGGCCAGCCGGCTGTTCTGGCAGCCGGCAGGCATGTTTAGAGGCCGTCTCTTTGCTATATAGGTTCGTTGTTCCTTAGCCATTTTTCGTGTGGGCGTCCTTTCTGTCTTGCCTCTTGCTAGTCGGACAGTCAGTTCTTTGAGCAGCGACTTTCAACAAGAGAGGACTCGGGAGCCGACGCACTACTTTTCTCACTTTAGGGAAAACTTTCAATATAGCTCAAGGCGGCCAGTCCCCGGGCCGACAAGTCGAACCCGGTGCCGGACCAAAAAATCAAATGTAATGATACATTCATGGATATGACACTCGTCATTCATAGATAAATAAAAGGCAGTCCCCGAGTGCTCCTCGGGGGGCCTGATAGTTCATACTTAATACAAAAGGGTAGCATGATACATACTGCTTTCAACTGTAAAATCTTCTCAGGAGATTCGCGTTCCATGGTCGCTCCGACTCCTTGCCGGAGTCGTCTCTCTTGCGTGCTCTTGGTTTTTGCGCGTCGATCAAGTAGTAGGAGTCGTTGCCGAGTGCCTTGCTGACGACGAAGGGGCCTTCCCAAGGGGCCGAGAGCTTGTGTTGGCCGGCTGTTCGCTGGATCAGCCCGAGCACAAGGTCACCCTCTTGGAAGGATCTTGGCTTGACCTTGCGGTTGTAGTAGCGGCGCAGCCCTTGCTGGTAGATGGCGGACCGACTGAGTGCTAACAGCCGGCCTTCTTCCAGTAGGTCGACGCCGTCTTCTCTTGCTTCCTTGGCCTCCGCCTCCGTGTACATGGTGATCCGAGGCGAGTCGAACTCGATGTCGGTTGGGATGACAGCCTCGGCACCATATACAAGGAAGAACGGAGTGAAGCCGGTTGACTTGTTGGGTGTAGTGCGCAGACTCCAGAGGACAGCCGGCAGCTCATCGAGCCAGCAGCCGGCTGATCGCTCTAGTGGTACAACCAGTCGAGGCTTGATGCCGGAGAGGATGAGTCCATTTGCTCGCTCGACCTGGCCACTTGACTGCGGGTGGGCAACGGACGCTAAGTCCAGTCGGATGCCCTGCGTCGCGCAGAAACGTGCCAGTGCTCCTTTGGCAAAGTTCGTTCCATTGTCGGTGATGATGCTGTGCGGCACGCCGTACCGAGTAGTGATGTCGGTGATGAATGTTACGGCGGTCGGCCCGTTCAGCTTCTTGATCGGCTTCGCTTCGATCCACTTAGTGAACTTGTCCACGGCGACAAGTAGATGTGTCAAGCCGCCGCGGGCTGTCTTGAAAGGGCCCACCATGTCCAGTCCCAGACGGCAAAGGGCCAGGTAAGGGGAATGGTCTTGAGTGCAGAAGCCGGCAGGTGTTGCTTGGAACTGAAAACTTGGCATCCTCTGCAGATCTTGACTATCTCTTTGGCATCTTCCAAGGCAGTCGGCCAAAAGAAACCATGGCGGAAAGCCTTGGCCACAAGTGATCTTGAGGCTGCGTGGTGGCCGCATTCGCCTTGGTGGATATCCTTGAGGATTGCCACTCCTTTTTCTAGCTCGACACAACGCTGGAAGACTCCAGTGACGCTGCGCTTCACAAGCTCTCTGTTGATTATTGCATATGCTCCGGCTCGTCGTTGCACTAGTCTTGCTGAGATCTCATCAGCCGGCAGTTCTCTGCTGACCAGGAACTTGAGGATGGGCTGGGCCCATGATGGAGCTGTGACTTCTTCTTCTGTTAGCGTAGCCACCATGACTCGGGTGGGTGGGTTGGGTGGTGTGGAGTCGGAGTCGGCCACCGCTTCTTGTGTCGTTGCAGTCCCCGGGCCGACTGCTGTAGTCCCTGGGCCGGGTTCTGAAGTCCCCGGGCCGGGTGCGACTATGGCAGTCCCCGAGCCAGTTGCCGAAGTCCCCGTGCCGCCTGCAGGGTTCCTCTAGTCGGATCCGGCTGCATCTGGCGCAGGTGGTACGAAGATAGAATCCGACTCTAGAGACGGCTTGATGGACGGCTTGAGGAGGCGCTGGAGGGAGACGCCAGTCGGCATGGCTTGTCGGGTGGAGCCGATCCGTGCTAGGGCATCTGCTTGGTCGTTGTCGGCCCTTGGCACGTGAAGGAACTCGCACCCTTCGAAGTACCCGCTGATCTGCTGGACGAGGAATCGATAGCTCGCCATGTTCGCGTCCTTGGCGTCCCAATCGCCAAACGACTGCTGGACCACCAGGTCTGAGTCGCCGTAACACAGGATCCGGCGTATGCCGAGCTCTTTGGCTAGCCGGAGCCCATGTACGAGCGCCTCGTACTCGGCCACGTTGTTGGAGGCGGCGAAGTGGATCTGCGGCGTGTACTTGAGCTTGTCGCCTTTGGGAGAGGTGAGAATGATGCCGGATCCCAAGCCGGTGCGCATCTTGGACCCGTCAAAGTGCATCCGCCAATGGGTAGAATCGAGAGCCGGCGGTAGGTACTGGGTCTTGGCCCAGTCGACGAGGAAGTCGGCCAATGCTTGGGACTTGATGGCGGTGCGGGGTTGGTAGAAGATCGTGTAGGGCGCCAGTGCAATGGCCCATTTAGCCACCTGGCCGGATGCATCCCGGCTGCCTATGATCTCGGCGAGCGGGGCGGTGCATACGACCGTGATGGGATGCTCTTGGAAGTAGGGCTTCAGTTTCTTGGCGGCGAAGTATACCCCATAGCACATCTTCTGGTAGTGCGGGTAGTTCTGCTTTGAGCTGGATAGCACTTCGCTTAGATAGTACACCGGCCTCTGGACTAGCTGGGCTCGGCCTTCTTCCGGGCGCTGGACCACAACAACAGTACTGACTACTCGGCTGGTCGCGGCAATGTAGAGGAGCATGGGCTCCTTCTCAGTCGGCGCTGCCAGGACAGGCGGAGTGGTCAGCATCTTCTTCAACTCATGGAAGGCTTGGTCGGCTTGGTCATTCCACTCGAAGTGAGTGGACTTCTTCATGAGTCGGTACAGGGGAGAGCCTTCTCTCCTAGTCGGCTAATAAAGCGATTCAGGGAGGCCAAGCAGCCGGTGAACTTCTGCACATCTCGCAGTTTGGTGGGAATCTCCATCCTCTCGATGGCCTTGATCTTCACAGGGTTGCACTCGATGCCGCGTTCGGAGACCAGGAAGCCTAGCAGCTGGCCGGCTGGTACTCCGAACACGCACTTCTCGGGGTTGAGCTTGATTTGAAATCGGCGCAAGTTGGCGAATGTTTCTTTGAGATCTTCCAGCAGGGTGCCGCGCTTCTCTGTCTTCACCACAATGTCGTCTACATAGATGTGGGCATTCCTGCCGAGTTGTTTCAGGAGGCATTTCTGCATGCAACACTGAAAAGTGGCACCGGCATTCCTCAAGCCGAATGTCATAGTCAGGTAGCAGAAAGCTCCAAATGGTGTGATGAAGGCAGTCTTCAGGCGGTCAGCTGGGTCCAACTTGATCTGATGGTACCCTGAGTAGGCATCCAAAAAACTCAACAGCTCGCATCCGGCTGTGGAGTCTATCACTTGGTCGATCCGTGGCAAGGCAAACGGATCCTTGGGGCAGGCCTTGTTCAGGCTGGTGTAGTCTATACACATACGCCACTTGTTATTCTTCTTCAATACCAGAACTGGGTTGGCAAGCCACTCTGGAAAAAACACTTTCATGATAAAGCCAGCGGCAAGGAGCCGGGCTATCTCTTCTCCTACGAATCTTCGCTTCTCTTCTGACAGTCGGCGGAGGGGCTGTTTGACCGGCTTCGCGTCGGCTCGGACATGTAATTTGTGCTCGGCGAAATCCTTCGGGACACCCGGCATGTCCTTTGGGGACCATGCAAAAATGTCTCGATTCTCACGGAGGAAGTCGATGAGCTTGCCTTCCTATTTACTGTCCAAGTTTGCCCCAATGACGGCAAACCTCTCCGGGTTCTCCGGGTCCAGAGGTATCTTCTTCGTCTCTTTGGCTGGCTGGAACGAGCCCTGTGCATCACAATCTTTGGGTTTGGGGGACAGGGCCGGCTGCTTGCTGGTCATGGCCACAACCCGCTCCAGCATCTTCTTCTCTTCTGCCACTACGAGGGACTCGGCCAGCCGGCTACTGGCCATGGCACACTCGATGGACTTCTTGTAATCGCCGGCTACCGTGATGATCCCCTTCGAGCTCGGCATCTTCATCTTCAGGTAGGCGTAGTGGGGCACAGCCATGAACTTGGCCAGAGCAGGTTGGCCAAGCATAGCATGATAGGGGCTCTCCAAATCCACTACCTCGAACCAGATCGCTTCTCGGCGAAAATGATCTTTGTCTCCGAAGAGAACATCCATTTTAATCTTGCCGATTGGGGAGCAAGACAAGCCAGGAACGATACCATGGAACACGGTTCGGCTTGGCATAAGCTGCTTCGCCTTGATGTTCAGCTTCTCCATGGTATCGCGGTACAGTATATTGATACTGCTTCCGCCATCTATCAGGACGCGGGAGAATCGGGCAGCTCGCCTCTCCGTCGCGAGGGTAACGTCCAAGACCAGTGCATAGGAGCCAGGGGATGGCATCACCTCTGGGTGGTCGGCCTGGCTCCAGCTGATTGGCTTCTCTGACCAGTGCATGAACTCGGGGGCGCTAGAGGCGACTGCATTGACTTCTTGATGCTGACGGCGGCGACTACGCTTGTCGTCGGCTTGACTGGTGAAGATGACGTAGGCGGCGTGCTCTTCAGGGAATTCGTCTTGGATGGCTCCGACTGCCGGCCGAGCCGCCGGCTGCTGAGGGGCTGGAGGCGGCGGGCCGGGAGGCGGAGGCGGCAACAATCCTTCGCCCTTGGAGATTCGTGTGAGCCAGTGGCATTTTCGGGTCGTGTGGTTGGACGGCTTCGCGCCGCTGTGGAACTTGCAGGGGGCATCGAGAGTCTGCTCGTAGGAGAAAGCCGGCTGCCAAGCCGGCCTGCCACCCTTCTTCTTGGGAGCGGGCCGTTCTTCGGGCTGCTCATCTTCAACTGTGGCCACCTGCCGACTGGTGGAAGTCGGCATGGGGGGCTTGCGCTTGTGATCATTCTGGTATGGGCGCCGATTGGAGTCACCAGCCGGCGTCTTGGGAGCCGGAGCAATCACCTTCCCAGAGGCGTCCAGTCGGAGCTCAGTCTTCATCGAGGAGTCGGCCGTGGCGTACTTGTCCGGGATGACCAGCAACTCGTCGAGGGTAGCCGGCTCGTCGCAGAGGAGTCGGTGCTTGAGGAGGGTGCCCTCTCGGCACCCGGCGGTGAAGTACTCGATGGCCTGAACCTCGTGCACCCCCTCGCAGGAGTTGCGGAGCTCGGCCCACCGCGTGAGGTAGTCGCGGGTCGACTCATTGGGTCCTTGGACGCACAGGGAGAGCTGGCGAGGCTTGGGAGGCCGCTTGTACGTGCTGGTGAAGTTGCGGACGAAGACTTCCGTGAAGTCCAGCCAGCTGTTGATGCTGTAAGGCTTGAGGCTGTTGAGCCAGGTGCGCGCCGTGCCTTGCAGCATAAGGGGGACGTACTTCACGGCTACGCGCCAATTGCCGTTGGCTATGCTGACAGCAGTGGAGTAGTCGATGAGCCAATCTTCCGGCTTCACTGAGCCGTTGTACTTGGGCATTTCTCTGGAGAGCGAGAACCCTTTGGGGAAGGGCTCGTCGCGGATGCGGGGGCCGAAGCATGGCGGGCCGACATCGTCTTCTTCTTCTAGAGCCAGGGATCGAGCAAGGCGGTCGATCCGGTGGCGGGCGTCATTCTCGCCGACTCCTTCTCGGCGGCCTAGTCGGTCGCCAAGAGTCGGGTGCGTGATAGGCGGCGGAGTGAGACGTCTCTCTCTTCGAGGCGGGGGAGGAGGCAGATTTCCTTGGCGTTCCACTGCTCGAGGGCGGCCTTCCGCGTCGCGCTCGATGCTGATGCGAGTCCGGCTGCGGCTGGCAGCCGCCTCCTTGTCTTTCTTCTGGCGGGCGCCGCTCGCAGTCGGCGAGCGGGACATCGCGGCGTGCTCCCGGCGCGGGGGATGACTATCAGCACGGGCGCCGGCTTTGTGCCGTTCTGCAGCCGCGTCGATCAGCTGCTGGATCCGCCTTGTCATGTAGGGGAGCTCATCGGCTCCCAGCCCATTGAGCTCTTCTGCGGCCGCCTGAGCGGCTCGCAGATTCTCGAGCGGGGTGGCATAGACGGGGCGATCTGCCCCCAGCATGCTAGCGATAGCCGCGCCGCGCTTCTGGGCGAAGCCGGCTCGGCTCGGGCCGCTAGGCGGCGGCGTACCGAAGGCGGCGCGGTCGACTTCGCGCTGGTGGGCCTCGGTGAGGCGTCTCATGGAGGCTATCTTCTGGCCCTCCGCGATGAGGGCGAGGCGACGTGCCTCCAGGGTCTCGGCGTCGGCGTCGGCCGGGATGGGGACGGAGAGGTCGTGCATCGCCGCTTGCAGGGCGTCGTGGGCGTTCTCGCCCGAGTTGGCGACGTGGCTGATGACCAACACTTCGGTGACAGCGCTGCTGCCACTGTCAGCTCGAGGGAGAGGATCGTCGAAGACCACCACGTCGGAGGGGTAGGCATCGAGCGATGCCGTGTCGGAGTCGACGAGCATCGGGTCGGTGGAGCCGACCAACTCCACATCTGCAGCAGGCTCGCTAGAGACGTGAAGCTGGTCGAGAAGGCTGACGAGGCGGCTCTCGGGGTAGTCCGTGCCTGCATCGGACGCAGGCTCGTCGGAGATGCGAGTCTCGCCGAGAAGATCGGCGAGGCAGCTCGCTGCGCAGGCGTCGTCGACGCCTTGCAGCGCGTCGAGGCAAACACCATCGGGCGCAGCATGCTGGCTGCGCTCGCGGGGGAGGAAGAGGGTTCCCGTCCAGAACAGGTCTCCGGACGATGGTGCACCTGGCCCCACGGTGGGCGCCAAATGTCGGGTGGTAGGTGCGACATATGCCAACGGGTGGCTTATCATAGTGGGTGCCAGTAAGACGTCGCCGGTGCCTGGAAACGGGATGAGGCGGAGACATGCACGCCGGCGAATCTTACCCAGGTTCGGGGCTCTCCGAGGAGATAACACCCCTAGTCCTGCTCTGCGGGGTCTCCGCATGATCACTAGATCGGGAAGAGTAGCTACAAATGCTCCTAGAGCTGTTGGGTTCAAGGGAGAATAAGAACAAGGCTAGCTCTTGCTTCCCTCTCTCTATGGTGTGTGTGTAACTCTAAGAAGCCAACCCTTTGCATGGGTGTCCCGGGGGGTTTATATAGGCCTACCCCTCGGGGGTACAATTGTAATCTGGCTGGGCGCTGGTCCCAGCCGTAAGTGTCTACGCTCGCCAGCTTCTCCGCCGGCCGTTGGGGCCCGCCGACTGGTGGGTCCTGCCGGCTGCTGGCCTCTGGGTCGACAGGCCGACCCCACCGCCTAGGGTCTTGTCGGCGGCTGCTTACTGTAGCCTCGCCCCTGATGACGAGGGCTCCGTCGAGGTAAGCGTGGCTACAGTGTGCCGCCTCGAGGGCTCTCACTGTAGCCTTACCTCGTCTTGTCTCCTTAATGTGGCACATGCTTCGAGGGAGGGGTTAGCCGGCTTCTAGGAGCCGGCTACGCCCTTGGCCGACTGGGGGAGGCCGGGCCGCCTTCGCGCTTCTCTCTGGCTGAAGGGGCCCGCCGCCCGTGGGCCGTATTGGCGTCTGTCGTGGGTGACGTTGAGGCCAGCATGGCTACAGTGCCGAGCCGGACGGGAGATGGCCATCCCGTACGGCGTCCTGTGGCCATGCCTGCCTCGGGCTTCGGGGGTAGTGGGCCGCACTGTGGCCACACCCCGTCTTGTCACCGTTATGTGGATGTAGTTTTGGTGGGTGCGGTCTTGGCCGGCTCCTTGGAGTCGGCGCTCTTCGTGGCCGACTCTGGGGAGTCGGCGTTCTTCATGGCCGGCTCTGGGAAGTCGGCATCCTCTATGGCCGGCTTCCTAGAGTCGGCCATCCCGTGGTTATCTTGGGGGGAGGTTGCTGAGGCTGGGTCGCCTTCTGGGAGTCGGCTTTAGAAATAGCCGACCGAGGAAGGCGGCCCAATGCTAGAAATGCTTGAAGGCCCAAAGGCCTGATAATTTTTTGGAAGAGCCAGGGGCAGTCGGTTAGGCTACCCGTGGCCATTTACTCCGACATGGAGCCTCGGCGCTTGTAGTTGCTCTCTTCACACTCTCTCGCCCTCTCCCGCTGGAGCCTCATCACTTGTAGTTGCTCTCTTCACACTCTCTCGCCCTCTCCAGATCTAAACAAGACTTCGTTGGCCTCTCTCTCCCCTCACTGCTGCTCAAAGAGCCGGCAGGATCCGTCCACCGGGAAGGGAAGGAGGCTTAATGTTGTCGCCGTCGGCGAGGGACTACCGGCGCAGCTGTTCACTTTCCACCCAGCGGCGGCGCGGGAGGGCCTCCGACCCCTTCTTCTTCGCCGCCGTCCCGTCGCCCACCGAACCACGCCCAAGAACCTTAAGGTATAATTTACTTACTCCACATGCATTGCTCTAGCTGCATGTATACCATGAATCTAGGACGTGGTTCAAAGAGGAAAGGAGTGGGGGAAAGTAGTGGGAAAAGTTGTATATAGCATGAACCTAGGACGTGGTTCAAAGAGGAAATGAAGGGGGAAAGTTGTATAGCATGAATCTAGGACGTGGTTCAAAGAGGAAAGGAATGGGGGAAAGTTGTATCGCATAAATCTAGGACGTGGTTCAAAGAGGAAAGGAAGGGGCGAAAGTACTAGTGCAAAAAGGAAAGGAAGGGACAAGGTTGTAGAGTTTGAGCAGGACCAGATTTGCTGCGCTCATATAGGGAAAGGTGTCTAAAGATAACAAAACTGGGACCAACACAAATATGCTCCTTGGTTGTTTGTTCTTTGTTGCAACAGACTGTGCATGACCACAGTACATCGGTAGATGCACATGGTGCTGGTGCGTCCACTGTGCCGTGCAACTCATTAGCTGTTGTTAATCTAAGGCCCTGTTTGGTTAAAAACTCCCTAGTCCCTACCTGCTTGGTTCCAGGGACTAAACATGGACTAGAGGTTATTAAATGACATGCTAAAAGACCATGTTACCCCTAGTAATGAACTAATAGAGACAAGGTGCGATGCGTGGCAGGGTCAACTGTTGGAAAAAGTCCCAAAAAGACTCCCTCGGGGTCTTCTTTCTTTAGTCCCAAATGCCCACTTTTAGTCCCTAAAAGTCCCTCCTGTTTGGTTTAGATGGGACTGACACGGAGTTTTTTTAGTCCCTACACCAAAATGTCCCTGTAAACAAACACCCTCTAATAATGCCGCTGGAAAATTGATGCAATGCCACAGTTAAAAGCAAATTACATGTTTAACGAATTTTATTGTTAATATAATCTCTATGTTAATATTAATCAATGCCACCGTTTGAGAAATGCTACTGTCTTGCTTTCTTTCCCATTTAGATAAGGTAGATGCTTCTTTTTGTTGGCTTCTGTGTCATCCACCGTTATTGACCACTAATTGTTTCCTTTGCACCTCTGTGTAAACAGGGTTATCTACTTCACCTCGTTGCCATTGTGACCTTTTGTTGCACTGCACAAAACACTTTTGTTTTAAGAGTGTTTTGTGCAGTTCAACCAAAATGTCACACCGACAACGTTGCTTGATTGCTTGATCTTAGTGGAACTGCACAAGAGGAGAGCTTACTTCCTATCCGTTAAGGCGAATTTGGTTCAGATCTTCTTCTTGTGAGTTGTTTGAATTCCGCATCATGAGAGGTCAGTACTAGCCTTCTTTCACATGATTCTGCAGTGTGCTTTCATATGTTGTGCTACTTGTACGATAATGTTGCTTGATTTTAGTGAACTGCACAAATGGAGACAAGACTTCCAATCTGTATGTGCACCGTAATATCCCATTGAGGTAAGATAAGGATATTTCACAACTGCTGGCCTGTATTTTGCCACTTTCATCAGAAAATTAAGTTTAGTACTATATTTGTGCTCCCTAATTGACATGCCAAATCTTACATTGAAGGCGAGGCTTGTCTGTTATTGAACCAAGTGATGAAGGGGAAGAACAAGCGGAAGAAAAACAAAAATCAACTCCCGGTGCTGTAATGAAGCACTGGAACTGTGATGACACAAGTAATGATATAGTTTTGCATCTTAATTTATTGCTATGGCTGGAACGAGCAATTGTTTTGCCACTGATTTGATGCCGCTCTTAATGTAATATGTAATTATCTCTACTTGTGCAAACAGGGATCTTCTTTGAAGATACCATATATTTTAGTGGAACTACACAAGAAGATGTTGGAAACATTAAACTAATCGAGGAGTATATAGTAAGCATGGCCACCACCATAGATAGCAATAGATGGTTCCGGAGAAGTGCTTCATCTGTATGCTCTACACAATAAGCCTCCTGACAAAGGTTGGTACTCGCCCACTGATTTCATCCATATGATTGAGCTTTGTCATCTCTATTGGTGTTGTGCTACTGTTTAGATACTGTCATGAAAAAGTGGTATTGTCCTTGAGAAGTGCTTCATCTGTGCTGTTTTCAATATTTCCTTTCCTTTTTTTCGAGCAAACAGGGATGCTAGCATTTAGTAGTCCTCTTGTCTTTGCACAACAGGATCATCTTCCTCTGAAGAAGAATATGGAGTACATGAAGTGACTAGTTCCGATTATGCCAGGATGAAGCTATCTTCTCATCAGAAGGAGCAGTTGAAGGATGGTTACATTACTCCCCACAAGACCAAACTAACTTCAGCTCGGAAGGACTGACAAATCTCCATTTTTTGCTGTGATGCGCGAGTACAATGTTGTTCTAGGATTCTTTCCTAAAAGTGTGCTCTACATGGACCATGTATGTGCCTGTTGAAACTGTCAATTCATAGTACAGTTTGCTTTATACTAATCACTTTTTTGTATTTGTGCAAATAGGGGTGCTCAGCTTGATTTCAATGGGAACTGCACAAAATGTTCATGAATACATCGAATCATTCATTTCCACCACAAGAAAGGAGGTGCCGATAAGTTCAAGGCGTTGCAACATATAAGGGCGAAATCATACAAGCTACGCGCGAATTTGGTTGATTTTGGTGGAACTGCACAAAAAGAATAGCTGGTTTATTTAGCACGAGGTGCCATGTCAATGTCCGAACTGATGGCAAACCCTGCCCATTCCACAATCGTAGGCATTTGATATTTTGGAATGGGACAACCTTGTCAAATTTTGCTCATTGATTTTAGCAAGACATGCGTTTGATATTTTCGAATGGGACGCCCTTTGCTGTCAGCAGCGTCGATCAATTTTTTCTTTATTCTTTAGTTGTGAAGTAAATATTGCCTCTGACATGTGAGTCGCTGAGATGCATAATCATCGATTGTTTTGAATGTTCTCTATGAATTGCCAGGCCTGTGTGTTTGATTGCAATGTACAGAAACGCTAAAAAGCTGCTCAAACTCTTTGTACTCCTTCTGTTCCTTTTTACTTCACACATTGTGAAAGTGCATACTTTTTTGTATAAGATTGGTCAAAGTAGAGATACTTTGACTGCAGACAAAACTTGTATGCACGACTAGAAAGGACCGGAGGGAGTACATGTGAAACTACTGCAAACGAGGTGATCACCCTCGGAATAATGCTAGTACGTATTGTTTTGCATGTTCATCCAATGCCAGTGATACAGGAATTCAAACTAATCAAAATAAATTCATTCATTCACGGTCGGATTTCATATAAACATGCCGGATTTCATTACATTTCATACATTCTTCAACTAAAAAGGGGTGCGCTGGAGGTATAATTAATTAACCGAAGCTACCCACCTGTGTCCCACTGAGCCGAACAGAAGCTTCAGTGACTTAACTGCAGGTGCAGTTGCATAACTGACATGTGGCATGTTGGGCCCACGTGTCAGTCAGCCAACTGCACCAGCAGTTAAGTAGAAGCAGCGTTCTTCTCCAGCGCAGCTCTCCGACTCCACGTCGCCGCCAAGAAGCTAACCGGCCGTCAATGGTCAACCCGCCTAGCTTGGCTTCAACCGGAGGGTAGCAGCGGTGGCCTTACTTGGACCCGAGCGGCGGCGACCTACCGTGTTCTACTCTTCCTCGTTTTCTGTGTGGCGCGGCCTTGTTGGCAGCGGGGCGGGGCCTCGGCGGAGCCGGCGATGTCCTCTGTCTCGTTGCCGGCGGGCGGCGCCTCAGCGGAGCGGTGGAAATCCTCCCCCATGTTGCCGGCAGGGTGGGGCCTCGGCTGAGCCGGCGATGTCCTCTGCCTCGTTGTTGGCGGGGCGGGGCCTCGGCGGAGCCGGCGGTGTCCTCTGCCTCGTTGTTGGCGCCACGGGGCCTCGGCGGAGCAGGGCCTCGTCGACGCCAGCGGAGCGGGGACTCGTCGGAGCCGGCATTGGCCTCTGCCTCGTCCTCGGTCTCTCCAAACAGCGCCTCGCCCGCTTCATCGCCCTCTTTGCTAGCCTCTTTGTAGGCGGCCGCAGCCTCCGCCACCCGCATGCGGTACCGCCAGCGCTCGAGGCGGCCCTTGCGGGCGGAGCGGTACGAGTCGAGCAGCGCCTCCTGCTCCGCCCGCTCCGCGGCGATCTGCTCCTCCGCCTGCAGGTGCTCCTGGAGGAGATGGTGGTTGTAGGCGGCGTCAGCCTGCGCCTCCCGGAACTACTCCTCACGCATCTGCCTCACCCTATCCATATATTGGGCATGGGCCTCGCCGATGGTCATGGTGCAATGCACCGGCGAGGATGGCGCGGAGGAGGGGGTTGGCGCCGGATCGTCGACTACCATGTTCTCCATTGGGACGTCGTCGTCCTCCGGCTGCCTGCCGGCCAGCCGGTCGGCAGCAATGGCTGCCATCTCCTTGTGGTCCGTCGTCCGCCCGTCCCGAAGAGCGCTGGAGCGCGAGGAAGCCATGGTGGGCAGTAGTGGTGTGGACAGGAGAAAGGGAACGGATGCGGATGACTGCGGCTATGGCCGGCGCAGCAGTTTATATAGCAATGGTGGGCGGGCGGAGGGACGGACGTGTGGCGCCAGAGTAGCCGCCTCGGCAACCGTGTATCATTAATGTGGGCGGCAGATGGACGGACGGACGGCACTTGTGTCGTTTGAAGGCGGAGCAATCGCCTGCACCGGGAAGCGGGGCGGGCGGCGCTGACTGTTTCGGGCGGAAAGCGCGCGCGGGCGAGGAGATGACTTTACTTGGAGAGGATGACAATGGGGACCCACCAGGTCCATAGCCTCACGTACGCAAGTGCCTCCTTATTATATATATATATATATAACTATAATTTATTTTGCTTCCTCCTGGTTTCCTGACATCACGG
This sequence comes from Triticum aestivum, assembly GCF_018294505.1. Lineage (NCBI taxonomy): Eukaryota > Viridiplantae > Streptophyta > Magnoliopsida > Poales > Poaceae > Triticum > Triticum aestivum. The sequence continues at coordinate 264,761,640 of NC_057808.1, forward strand.
TCCCACACCATTGTCAACCTATGTAGTAGTCAATAAATGAGAGAATTGCACAAGAAGCGGCCGACAGCTGGGACCAAGCAGCTCGAGCAGTATTTGTGTTTTTGAGGTGTGAGCACTGCAGAGTTTTTCGATGTTTAGCCCAGATATTAATTTTTCTCCTCTGAACAACAACGAAAACATCGCTGCAGGTATTAACTGGGCGGGCTGTGGCCCGTCTAGCCCAGGCCAGATATCCAGCCCAGATATTAATTTTTTTCAAGCTGAAAATGGCTAGCCCAGCTATACTTTTTTTAGGAATACCCAGGCAAGGTCAAGTTGTTATTCTCCGCCCCGCTGGGCTGCAAATCTTTCCTAGGAGGGATGCATTAGGCTTAACAAGAAAATGGGCTTTAAGAAATAATAAATGGGATGTAATTATAAAAACTGGGCAGTAACTATAAAAAAATGCACCAAACACGTGATTACTTTATAAAATATTATTTTTGGATATTGAAAATTTTAATTTCATTAATTGTTGCGAGCGCAATGTTTCGTTGGATTTTTACGTAATATAAATTTATATTGAAATTGTATTTAATCTGACTAGAAATTTCGGGATAAAAATATTTCGGATCCCATCAAAATGTGGGAAATTTTATTGAATTCTGTTTTGAACGGTTGGTTGAAATGGGTTGTACTTTTAACAAACTGTAAATGGGCTGTAGTAAATTCCATTAGAATTCAAAAATGGGCTACACATTCTTACAAATCTCAAATGGGCTATAAGTTCTCTGCCACACACTTCTGGCCTTACTAAGTTGACGCGTCCCCTAAAAAAACAGAGTTGACGCGTATGCAAGGCTTTGTCAACTTATAGTCAACACACGGTTCTAGCAGCAGTGGCCGTTGGATGTCCATCCAACGGATGCCGTGCTTCTTCTTCAATCTCGGATATTCTAGCTTCACCCGCCCAAAAAATGATTCCTCCCCCTGACATCTGGGGCGCACCGTTTCAGAAGCTGACCTGTGGGCCTACTAAGTTGACGTACCAAGGGCTTTGTCAACTTAGTCAATATAAACGATTCTAGCTGCAGTGACCGTACGATGTCCATCCAACGGCCGTCGTGCTTCTTCAACCTCTGGTCTTCTTGCTCCAGCCGCCCAAAGCAGCGCCGGTCGTGCCGCCTGCTCCTGCCTCCCGTGGCCGGCTGTGCTGCCGCGGAGGCCTCACCGCCCCCTACTACTCCCACCGCTGGCCAGGCCATCCCTCCACTCACCCACACCCCCTGTTATTCTGCGGCGACGGCAGCGCAGCCGAACCAGTGAACCCTCGTACTCCTCTCCGCGTGTGCATCCACTGTCGCGTCTTCCCCGGCTCCGCGTCGTCCCCTTCCTAGGCCTCGCCGTCGTCCACCGCCCTGGTGCTCTCGGCGCGGCGTGGTCAACGTGGTCAAGGAACGACTTCCATCGGACGTGGACTGTACGTGGAGAGGCTGACAGCTGGGTCCACGGCAGCCGCAAGGAAGTGCCTCCTTATTACGCGCAAAATAATTATTCCTCCACCTGACAGCGGGGACCCACCGGACGGGCCACCGTATTTCGCGAAAAAAATGATTCGCCCCCTGACTGCTGGGACCCACGAGCTACATCTTCGCACGCAAGGAAGTGCGTCCGAAAAAAACAATTCGCCCCCCCTGACTGCTAGGACCCACCAACTACATCTTCGCACGCAAGGAAGTGCGTCCGAAAAAAAACATTCACCCCCCGACTGCTGGGACCCACCAGCTACACCTTCGCACGCAAGGAAGTGCGTCCGGGCAAAAAAACGATTCGCCCCCTGACTGCTGGGACCCAACAGCTACACCTTCGCACGCAAGGAAGTGCGTCCGGGCAAAAAAAAAATGATTCGCCCCCCTGACTGCTGGGACCCACCAGCTACATCTTCGCAGGCAAGGAAGTGCCTGACAGTCGGAACCCACCTGGTCGAAGCGTACGTAGCCTTGTCATTCTGGTCGCGAACGTGTACGTACATACTGGTCGATGTAGAGGCGCGCACGTGTCGTAGTAGAGGCGTGCACGTGTCGTAGTAGAGGCACGCACGTAGCATGTACACGTACGTACAGCGGCCAGGGTGCAAGAAAGAAAATACGGCCACGTATGTGTACATACGGGCAGGGTCTCGAACGCCTACTCGCGCATACGTACGGCCAGGGCTCGTGTACATGGCTGGGTCGGAACGGAGAAACAGCGTCGTCGTCGTGTTCATGGGGAGGCAACGGAATGCGTCGTGTTCATGGGGAGGCAACGGAATGCGTCGTGTTCATGGGGAGGCAACAGAATGCGTTGTGTTCATCGGGAGGCAACGGAATGCGTTGTGTTCATCGGGAGGCAACGGAACGCGTGGGAGCCAACTGGCTGGGTCAGAACGGAATGCGTGGTCGTGTTCATCAGGAGGGCTTGGACAGAACAGGCGATGGAAACGAGGCCTGGCGTACCGCAGAACGGAGGAAACAGACCTCCTACGTTCGAAACGGGGTCCTGTTGATCGGGAGGGGTGTGGCGTACCGCAAAACGGAGGAAACGGACCTCCTACGGTCGAAACGGGGGTCCTATTGATCGGGAGGGGTGTGGCGTACCGCAAAACGGATGAAACGGACCTCCTACGGTCGAAACGGGGGTCCTGTTGATCGGGAGGGGTGTGGCGTACCACAAAACGGACGAAATGGACCCCCTACGGTCGAAACGGGGGTCCTGTTGATCGGGAGGGGTGTGGCGTACCGCAAAACGGACGAAACGGACCTCCTACGGTCGAAACGGGGGTCCTGTTCATCGGGAGGGGTGTGGCGTACCGCAAAATGGGACTCCACGGGATACTGTTCATCTCCAGCGTCAACCTCCTCCAGCCTCCACGGGCTACCGTCGACCTCCTCCAGCCTCCACGGGCTCCTGTTCATCCAGCCTCCACCGCGTGCTACTCCACCGGCTACTGTTCAACCACCCCTCCACCGTCTACTGTTCATCCAGCCCTCCACACCATGGGGTCCTGTTCAACCACCCCTCCACGGGCACCCCTCCACCGTCTACTGTTCATCCAGCCCTCCACCACACCACGGGGTCCTGTTCATCCAGAGGCAACGCCACCGCTCACTGTTCATCCAACCCCCCCCCCCCCCGCAACGCTCACTGTTCATCCAATCGATCGGCTTCAGTTAGCAGCAGTAGCGAAGGAATCGCTCGATCGGGTTCAGTTAACAGCCATCGATCGATCGCTCGGGTTCAGTAACGCGTAGCCTGCAGTGCAATCGCTCGGGTTCAGTTAGAGCCCAACGCCTCGCTCGGGTTCAGTTAGAGCCAACGCCTCGCACACACGCGCGTACGTGTACGAGAGAAACGTGCATCGCTCGGCCCCCAGCCTCCCACCGTAACCGGGAACTCCCCGAAATTTTCCTCCCCCTCGCTTCTACCACGGTTTTTTCCATCATGGACGGCCCAAAGAATGTCATGCAGCTACGTCTCCGGCCCGCCCAGGACAAAAAGCCCATTTTCTGTCATGATTTTTTGTCATAGAAGTAGGAGCCCACCACATCTATGATGATACCGGGTTTTGTCACAATTATTGTCATAGAAGTGTCATATGTATGACAGAAAAAAAAATTCGTTCGGCCCAAAATGTCACGGATGTGTCTTTTTTTGTAGTGGTACTTGCTACTCATGGAGATGGGGAACCTCCTAAAACCCTCGATGATCATTATGTGAAAGATATTATGTACTACTTTGATAATCCAGAGAAAACCCCATTCAATTATGTAATGGGAGACACATTGGATCAACGTGAATACTTTAGGGATTATTGCTTGACTCAAAAAGGGAAACTATTATGGGATCAAATTTATATGTTGAAGTGGTATGCTCGGCAAGTATGCTTGAGATATGATTATACTTGTTGCTCTAGGATGAAGGCTCCACACCTTCCCTTTTCATGCAAATTTAATGATAATGAAACCTTGGCTTCTTATGCTAGAGGTATATATGATTACTATGATGTGGAACAAATAGAAGAATTTGTTGCTTTTATGGGTGCTTATGAAATTGAATCTATGTTCAAAGAGTTTGAAAATCTTTATGATGTTGTTTATAGACCTGAAAATTTAGCTATCCTTAAATATTGCTATGCCAATTATGAATTCAATTCCGATATTGATGCATTTATTGAGAAAGTCTCCGCTGTCCAAGAAGAGACTAATTTTTTGTAGGAATCTATGGAATAAGAATTTGATGAAACTGTGAGCTCATTGGATGAAAAAGATGATGAGGAGAGCGAAGAACAAAAGGAGGAAGAGCGGATTAGCTACCCGTGCCCACCTTCTAATGAGAGTAACTCTTCAACTCATACATTGTTTAATTTCCCTTCGTGCTTACCGAAGGATGATTGCTATGATTACTATTATGATCCCGTTGATTCTCTTGAAATATCCCTTTTTGATGATGCTTGCTATGCTTGTGGCCAAGATGCCAATATGAATTATGCTTATGGAGATGAACTTGCTATAGTTCCTTATGTTAAACATGAATTTGTTGCTATTGCACCCACGCATGATAGTCCTATTATCTTTTTGAATTCTCCCGACTACACTATATCGGAGAAGTTTAACCTTATTAAGGATTATATTGATGGGTTGCCTTTTACCATTGCACATGATGATTTTGGGAGATATAATATGCATGTGCTCGCTGCTCCTACTTGCAATTATTATGAGAGAGGAACTATATCTCCACCTCTCTATGTTTCCAATACAATAAAATTGCAAGAAACTGTTTATACTATGCATTGGCCTTTACTATATGTGCATGAATTGTTCTTTTATGACATGCCGATGCATAGGAAGAGAGTTAGACTTCATTGTTGCATGATTTATGTTACTTTGTGCTCACTACTTAATTACAAATCATTGCTAATTAAAATTGGCTTTGATATAGCTTGGTATCCGGGTGGATTCACTACTTGAGCACTATATGCCTAGCTTAATGGCTTTAAAGAAAGCGCTGCCAGGGAGACAACCCAGAAGTTTTAGAGAGTCATTTATTTCTGTTGAGTGCTTTTATATAGTTTAAAAACAAAAAAATAAAGAGGGGAACCCTAAACTTTTCAAAAAGAAAAGCGAAAGTGAGAAAGACGAGCATTGTTGAAGTGGGAGCTAGCCTTGAACTTTGTTCATGCTCACGGAAACTTTGTGAATCTTGATTACAGAAAATTTTCAACAAAAATAATTATCCCCTTGTACAATTCCATTGTATTATAAAAATAATGTGCCAAGGTTTGCCTTTAGGATGTTTACAATGCTTGTTGGTTTGTGCGGTGCAGGAAAGAAACTTTGGCTGTAGTGCGCAGTTTTTAATTTTTTTACTGGAACGTAAAATGGTGCTGATTCTTTTTGCACTGTCTTTCTATACAAATTGTTTATTTTTCCAAATTTTGGAAGAATTTTTCAAGTATCAGAAGTATGGTGAATGATCAGATTGTTACAGACTGTTCTATTTTAGACAGATTCTGTTTTTTAATGCATAGTTTGCTTGTTTTGATGAAACTATCAATTTATATCAGTGGATTAAGCCATGAAAAAAGTTATATTACAGTAGCTATAATGCAAAAACAAAATATGAATTGGTTTGCAACAGTACTTAGAGTAGTGATTTGCTTTATTATATTAACGGATCTTACCGAGTTTTCTGTTGAAGTTTTGTGTGGATGAAGTGTTCGATGATCGAGAAGGTCTCGATGTGAGAAGAAGGAAGAGAGGCAAGAGCTCAAGCTTGGGGATGCCCAAGGCACCCCAAGTAAATATTCAAGGAGACTCGAGTGTCTAAGCTTGGGGATGCCCCGGAAGGCATCCCCTCTTTCTTCAACAAATATCGGTATGTTTTCGGTTTCGTTTCGTTCATATGATATGTGCAAATCTTGGAGCGTCTTTTGCTTTAGTTTTTATTTTTCTTTTACACACCATGCTGGCATGAGATAGTCCTTGGTTGATTTATAGAATGATCTTTGCACTTCGCTTATATCTTTTGAGTATGGCTTTACAGAATGCTTCATGTGCTTCACTTATATCATTTGAAGTTTGGATTGCCTGTTTCTCTTCACATAGAAAACCGCCATTTGTAGAATGCTCTTTTGCTTCACTTTTATTTGTTAGAGCGTGGGCATATCTTTTGTAGAAAGAATTAAACTCTCTTGCTTCACTTATATCTATTTAGAGAGATGACAGGAATTGGTCATTCACATGGTTAGTCATAAAATCCTACATAAAACTTGTAGATCACTGAATATGATATGTTTGATTCCTTGCAATAGTTTTGCGATATAAAGATGGTGATATTAGAGTCATGCTAGTGGGTAGTTGTGGATTAGTAGAAATACTTGTGTTGAGGTTTGTGATTCCCGTAGCATGCACGTATGGTGAACCGTTATGTAATGAAGTTGGAGCATAAGGTATTTATTGATTGTCTTCCTTATGAGTGGCGGTCGGGGACGAGCGATGGTCTTTTCCTACCAATCTATCCCCCTAGGGGCATGCGTAGTAGTACTTTGCTTCGAGGGCTAATAAACTTTTGCAATAAGTATATGAGTTCTTTATGACTAATGTTGAGTCCATGGATTATGCACTCTCACCCTTCCATCATTGCTAGCCTCTTCGGTACCGTGCATTGCCCTTTCTCACCTTGAGAGTTGGTGCAAACTTCATCGGTGCATCCAAACCCCGTGATACGATACGCTCTATCACACATAAACCTCCTTATATCTTCCTCAAAACAGCCACCATACCTACCTATCATGGCATTTCCATAGCCATTCCGAGATATATTGACATGCAACTTCCATCGTCATCATATACATGACTTGAGCATTTATTGTCATATTGTTTTGCATGATCGTAAGATAGCTAGCATGATGTTTTCATGGCTTGTCCGTCTTTTGATGTCATTGCTACGCTAGATCATTGCACATCCCGGTACACCGCGGGAGGCATTCATATAGAGTCATATCTTTGTTCTAGATATCGAGTTGTAATATTGAGTTGTAAGTAAATAAAAGTGTGATGATCATCATTATTAGAGCATTGCCTCAGTGAGGAAAGGATGATGGAGACTATGATTCCCCCACAAGTCGGGATGAGATTCTGGACGAAAAAAAGAGAGAGAAAGGCCAAAAAAAGAGAAGGCCCAAAAAAAGAAAAAAAAAGAAAAAAATGAGAGAAAAAGAGAGAAGGGGCAATGTTACTATCATTTTACCACACTTGTGCTTCAAAGTAGCACCATGTTGTTCGTATAGAGAGTCTCTTGAGTTATCACTTTCATATACTAGTGGGAATTTTCATTATAGAACTTGGCTTGTATATTCCGATGATGGGCTTCCTCAAATGCCCGAGGTCTTCATGAGCAAGCAAGTTGGATGCACACCCACTTAGTTTCCAGTTTGAGCTTTCATACACTTATAGCTCTTAGTGCATCCGTTGCATGGCAATCCCTACTCCTCACATTAACATCAATTGATGGGCATCTCCATAGCCCGTTGATTAGCCGCGTCGATGTGACACTTTCTCCTTTTTTGTCTTCTCCACATAACCCCCATCATCATATTCTATTCCACCTATAGTGCTATGTCCATGGCTCACGCTCATGTATTGCATGAGGGTTGAAAAATCTGAAGCGCGTTAAAAAGTATGAACCAATTGCTCGGATTGTCATCGGGGTTGTGCATGATGTGAATATTTTGTGTGGTGAAGATTGAGCATAGCCAGACTATATGATTTTGTAGGGATAACTTTCTTTGGCCTTGTTATTTTGAAAAGACATGATTGCTTTATTAGTAGGCTTGAAGTATTATTGTTTTTATGTCAAATGATAGACTATTGCTTTGAATCACTCGTGTCTTAATATTCATGCCATGATACATGATCAAGATTATGCTAGGTAGCATTCCACATCAAAAATTATCTTTTTTATCATTTACCTACTCGAGCATGAGCAGTAATTAAGCTTGGGGATGCTGATACGTCTCCGTCGTATCTATAATTTTTTATTGTTCCATGCCAATATTATACAACTTCCATATACTTTTGGCAACTTTTTATATTATTTTTGGGACTAACATATTGATCCAGTGCCCAGTGCCAGTTCCTGTTTGTTGCATGTTTATGTTTCGCAGAAATCCAATATCAAACGGAGTCCAAACGGGGTAAAAACGGACGGAGAATTATTTTGGAATATTTATGATTTTTGGGAAGTAAAATCAACGCGAGACGGTGCCCGAGGGGGCCACGAGGCAGGGGGCGCGCCCCAGGGGGGCAGGCGCGCCATGGACCCTCATGGGCACCCCGTAAGGCGGTTGACGCTCTTCTTTTGCTGCAAGAAAGCTAATTTTATGAGAAAAATCTGGGCGAAAGATTCAACCCAATAGGAGTTACGGATCTCCCGATATAAAAGAAACGGTGAAAGGGCAGCAGAACAGAACGCATAAACAGAGAGAGACAGAGAGGCATATCCAATCTCGGAGGGGCTCTCGCCCCTCCCACGCCATGGAGGCCAAGGACCAGAGGGGAAACCCTTCTCCCATCTAGGGAGGAGGTCAAGGAAGAAGAAGACGAAGGGGCCCCCTCTCCCCTTCTCTTCCGGTGGCGCCGGAACGCTGCCGTGGCCATCATCATCACCGCAATCTTCACCAACAACTTCACCGCCATCATCACCAACTCTTCCCCCCCCCTCTATGCAGTGGTGTAACCTCTCTATTACCCGCTGTAATCTCTACTTAAACATGGTGCTCAACGCTATATATTATTTCCCAATGATGTATGGCTATCCTATGATGTTTGAGTAGATCCGTTTTGTCCTATGGGTTATTTGATGATCAAGATTGGTTTGAGTTGCATGTTTTATTATTGGTGCTGTCCTATGGTGCTCTCCATGTCGCGCAACCGTGAGGGATCCCCGCTGTAGGGTTTGCAATATGTTCATGATTTGCTTATGGTGGGTGGCGTGAGTGACAGAAGCACAGACCCGAGTAAGTAGGTTGTTTGCGTATGGGAATAAAGAGGACTTGATACTTTAATGCTATGGTTGGGTTTTACCTTAATGATCTTTAGTAGTTGCGGATGCTTGCTAGAGTTCCAATCATAAGTGCATATGATCCAAGTAGAGAAAGTATGTTAGCTTATGCCTCTCCCTCAAATAAAATTGCAATAATGATTACCGGTCTAGTTATCGATTGCCTAGGGACAAATAACTTTCTCGTGACAACAAGCTCTTTACTAAAACTAATTTAGTTGTGTCTTTATCTAAACAGCCCATAGATTTTATTTACTCGCTCTTTATTATCTTGCAAACCTATCCAAAAACACCTACAAAGTACTTCTAGTTTTATTCTTGTTCTAGGTAAAGTGAACGTCAAGCGTGCGTAGAGTTGTATCGGTGGTCGATAGAACTTGAGGGAATATTTGTTCTACCTTTAGCTCCTCGTTGGGATCGACACTCTTACATATCGAAAGAGGCTACAATTGATCCCCTATACTTGTGGGTAATCAACCGTCGATGTCTTCAGAGCCGTAATCAAGCACGTCGGTTAAGTCCTCGATAGTGGCTATGAAGTGGGTGGCGGGTGGGAAGCGGAATTCTCCCCCATCATCAGCCTCCGGTTCAAACCGGACATAATTCAGCTGTGAGTCCCCCGTCAAGTACAGATTTCTTAATGAATTTAGCACATCGCGCAAGGGCGAATGCGGGAAGATGTCTGCGGCGCTGAACTCAAAGATCGATGAACGATCTAGTTCGGCGACCACGGGCTCACATGGTTCGGAACTTATAACCAGAGACGAGTCCAAAGTTCCGGTGACACAAATATCGTGTGAGGTTAAGTCCATGTGCGGCTCCAACGCCGGGGAATCTATGGCCTCCGTGTTGGGGTTGAGCTGCCCATCCTTGGATGGCGCAGTCTGCTCCGGATCTAAGGCCAGAGCGGTCACAGGAGCTGTCTCCTGGATGCGATCCGATGACAGATTTAGGTCATGTTCATCGGGGTGACAAGGAGTGGTTGCCGCGGTCTCGAATCCGGCGAAGATCAAATCTCCACGGATGTCCGCAACGTAGTTCAAGCTCCCAAATCTGACCTGGTGTCAGGGGCGTAGCTATTGATCTGCTCCAGATGGCCAAGCGAGTTGGCCCACAGTGCGAAGCCGCCGAACACGAAGATTTGTCCAGGGAGGAAGGTCTCGCCTTGGACATCATCATCGCTGATGATTGAAGGGGCCATCAAACCTTTAAGGGATGGCACAGTGGAACTCTCAATGAAAGCACCAATGTCGGTGTCAAAACTGACGGATCTCGGGTAGGGAGTCCCGAACTGTGCGTCTAAGGTCGATGGTAACAGGAGACAGGGGACACGATGTTTACCCAGGTTCGGGCCCTCTCTATGGAGGTAATACCCATTTCCTGCTTGATTGATCTTGATGAATATGAGTATTACAAGAGTTGATCTACCACGAGATCGTAATGGCTAAAACCCTAGAGGCCTAGCCTGTATGACTATGGTAATGAATATATCCTCTCCGGACTAAGTCCTCCGGTTTATATAGACACCGGGAGGATCTAGGGTTACACAAGGTCGGTTACAAAGAAGGTAATCTACATATTTGGTCACCCAGCTTGCCTTCCACGCCAAGGAGAGTCCCATCCGGACACGGGTGCAGTCTTCAGTCTTCGTATATTCACAGCCCATCAGTCCGGCCCATGGCTAACAGGCGGGACGCCTGAGGACCCCTTAGTCTAGGAATCCCTCAGCAACCTCGACCTTGCCAGGCTCGCCTTCCCTGCAAGGGAGGTTTTTCCTTGGTGGTATCTTGCTGCTTCGGCTTGACTTGGTCTTCTTGATCCACTCCTTGATTTCTCAAAGAATTGATCTCTCCTGCTTGGTCTAGTCTTGGATACTACAACCTTGCCCTTAAGCCTGTGTACAGTCTGGGCAACACACCTAGGGTTTGTTGCACCGACATTCATGGATTTGCCATCCACCTTGAGATCATGTGTGTAGTCCGCGATCATGAGGTAATTGGCATTAAGTCCTCGTTCCACCATCCCCTTGCACTTGAAGACCTCCTGCTCCATAGCTCCGAGCCTGGCATCCATGGTCCTCATCCCCGTCCCCGTCCCTGTCCCCTTGGGGCCCTGGACGTCGCAGATGTGAAGCACCCCCTCATGCATCTCAATGGCTCGAGGGTGCTGCATCACCTCCCGCAAATATGGGTTGATGACGTTCTCGAAGAACTTATCCTTGGAGGAGCTCGATGCGGCCATGGTGATCTAGATCTGTCAGAAAATAGCAAGAAAGAATAGAAGATTTCTCCGCGATACGGTGGTCAATATGTTCGAGGGGTATATAAAGATTTTTTCTTATCTTGGGGAACAAGCATACGGGAGGAAAAACGGAGTTCGAAAGGTACCCGAGGTGGGCACAACACATCTGGGCGCGCCTGGCAAGTCAGGCGCGCCCTGGTGTCTTGTGCCCACCAGGGTTGCCTTCCTGGTTGTTTGTTATTTTCCTAATTTTTGTTATTTTCCAAAACTGACAAAAAATATTCTTCCAGATTTTTCGGAGTCCGTTTACTTACCGTATCACGTACCTCCTCTTTCTCACGATTCTGTAGTGTTCCAGAAGGTTTCCTTTATGTGTTCCTCCGGTGTCATGGTTTGAATAATATTGCTTTCAACATTAATAGGCGTACCTAAGATATAGTTTTTAATTCTTTGCCCATTGACAACCTTCGGGTTAGTACCTTCGGCATTATTTATTTTGATAGCTCCGGAGCGATAAACTTCTTCGATAACATAAGGTCCTTCCCACTTGGAGAGAAGTTTTACTGCAAAGAATCTGAAACGAGAGTTGTACAAAAGGAGATATTCACCGACTTTGAACTCACGCTTTTGGATTCTTTTGTCATTCCATCTCTTAAATTTTTCTTTAAATAATTTGTCATTTTCATAAGCTTGGGTTCTCCATTCATCTAGTGAGCTAATATCAAATAACCTATTTTCACCGGCAAGTTTGAAATCATAGTTGAGTTCTTTAATTGCCCAATATGCTTTATGCTCTAACTCAAGAGGCAAATGACAAGCTTTCCCATAAACCATTTTATAAGGAGACATACCCATAGGATTTTTATATGCTGTTTTGTAAGCCCAAAGTGCGTCATCTAATTTCTTAGACCAATTCTTTCGAGACCTATTGACAGTTTTTTGTAAAATTAATTTTATTTCTCTATTGCTAAGTTCAACTTGACCACTAGACTGAGGATGATAGGGTGATGCAATTCTATGGTTAACATCATACTTAGCAAGCATTTTACGGAAAGCACCATGAATAAAGTGTGAACCACCATCAGTCATTAAATATCTAGGGACTCCAAACCTTGGGAAAATAACTTCCTTAAGCATTTTAATAGAGGTGTTGTGATCAACACTACTAGTTGGAATAGCTTCTACCCACTTAGTAACATGATCAACATCAACCAAAATATGTGTATACCCATTAGAGAAAGGAAAAGGTCCCATGTAATCAAAACCCCAAACATCAAATGGTTCAATAACAAGAGAATAATTCATAGGCATTTCCTGACGCTTACCAATATTACCAATTCTTTGACATTCATCACAAGATAAAACAAACTTACGGGAATCCTTGAAGAGAGTAGGCCAATAAAAACCAGATTGCAATACCTTGTGAGCAGTTGTATCTCCCGCATGATGTCCTCCATAAGCTTCAGAGTGACATTTCCGTAGGATTTGTTCATGTTCATGCTCAGGTACACAACGTGTAATAATACCATATACTCCTTCTTTATAAAGATGTGGGTCATCCCAAAAGTAATTTCTTAAATCATAGAAGATTTTTTTTATTTTGTTGGTATGTGAAACTAGGTGGTATAAATTTTGCAACAATATAATTAGCATAGTCAACATACCAAGGACTGTTATGATAAACATTTATTGCAGCTAGTTGCTCATCAGGAAAAATATCATCAATAGGTAGTGGATCATCAAGAATATTTTCTAACCTAGACAAGTTATCTGCTACGGGGTTCTCAACTCCTTTTCTATCAGTGATATGTAAATCAAATTCTTGTAGCAAGAGAATCCACCTAATGAGTCTAGGTTTAGCATCTTTCTTTTCCATAAGATATTTTATAGCAACATGATCAGTGTGAACAATCACTTTAGAATCAACAATATAATATCTGAATTTATCACAAGCAAACACAACTTCTAAGAATTCTTTTTCAGCAGTAGCATAATTTCGTTGAGCACCGTCTAGAGTTTTACTAGCATAATGGATAACATTTAATTTTTATCAACTCTTTGTCCTAGAACAACACCAACAACATAATCACTAGCATCACACATAATTTTGAAAGGCAAGTTCCAATCAGGTGGTTGTACTACAGGTGCAGAAGTTAAGGCTTTCTTAAGTGTTTCAAAGGCTTCTACACAATCATCATAAAAAACAAACGGAACATCCTTTTGTAAAAGTTTTGTAAGAGTCCTAGAAATTTTAGAGAAGTCTTTAATAAACCTCCTATAGAAACCAGCATGACCAAGGAAACTACAAATACCTTTGATATATTTAGGACGTGGCATTTTCTCAATTGCATCAACTTTAGCTTTATCCACCTCGATACCTCATTCAGAAAATTTATGTCCCAAGACAATACCTTCATTAACCATAAAGTGGCACTTCTTCCAATTCAAGATAAGATTAGTTTGCTCGCATCTCTACAAAACTCGTTCAAGGTTGCTTAAGCAATCATCAAAAGAAGTTCTGTAAATGGAAAAGTCATCCATGAAAAACTCAACAATCTTTTCACAAAAATCAGAGAATATAGCAGTCATACATCTTTGAAAGGCAGCAGGTGCATTGCATAAACCAAAAGGCATACGTCTATAAGCATAGGTTCCAAAAGGGCAAGTAAAGGTGGTTTTCTCTTGATTAGGTTGTGAAACAGGTATTTGAGGAAAACCAGAATATCCATCAAGAAAACAAAAGTGTGTGTACTTAGATATGTTTCTAGCATTTGATCAATGAAAGGCAAAGGGTAATGATCTTTTCTAGTTGCTTTATTTAATTTTCTAAAATCAATTACCATTCTATAGCCAGTGACAATTCTTTGTGGAATAAGTTCATTTTTATCATTAGGAACATCAGTAATACCTCCCTTCTTAGGGACACAATGAACGAGACTTACCCATCTATTATCAGCTATGGGATAGATTATACCTGCTTCCAGAAGCTTTAGTATTTCAGTTCTTACCACTTCTTTCATTTTAGGATTCAAACGTCATTGGTGATCAACAACGGGTTTAGCATCAGGCTCCATATCAATCTTGTGCTTACATAGAGTGGGACTAATGCCCTTAAGATCATCAAGAGTATATCCATAGCAGCTCGGTGCTTCTTTAGAATATCCAATAATCTTTATTCTTCATGTTCCGAAAGGTTAGTACAAATAATAACAAGATACATCTTTTTCTCATTGAGATAAGCATATTTCAAAGTGTCTGGCAATTGTTTTAAATCAAACACAGGATCACCTTTAGGTGGAGGAGGCCTCCAAGAGTTTCAATAGGCAAATTGTGTTTTAGCAGAGATCGTTGTTCAAAGAAACTTTATCTATCTCATTTCTTTCATGCATATGCATATCATTTTCATGGTCTAACAAATATTGTTCTAGTGGATCAGTAGGAGGCACGGCAATAGAAGCAAGACCAATTATTTCATCCTTACTAGGTAATTCTTTTTTATGATGTTTTCTACTAAACTTGAAAAAAATAAATTCATGAGACTCATCACCAAAGTCAACACTGACGGTTTGTTTATGACAATCTATAGTAGCATTGACAGTGTTCAAGAAGGGTCTACCAAAGATAATGGGACAAAAGTCATCTTGTGGGGAACCAAGAACAAGAAAATCAGTAGGATATTTTATTTCCCCACACAAGACTTCAACATCCCTAACAATCCCAAGTGGTGTGATGGTGTCTCTATTAGCAAGTTTAATTGTAACATCTACGTCTTATATTTCAGCGGGCGCTATATCATTCATAATTTCTTGATATAAGGTAAAAGAAATAGCACTTACGCTAGCACCTAAATCACATAAACCAGGATAATAGTGATCTCCTATTTTAACTGAGACAACAGGCATGCTGATATGTCTCCAACGTATCTATAATTTTTGATTGTTCCATGCTATTATATTATCTGTTTTGGATGTTTTATATGCATTAACATGCTATTTATATTATTCTTGGGACTAACCTATTAACCTAGAGCCCAGTGCCAGTTTCTGTTTTTCCTTGTTTTGAGTTTCGCAGAAAAGGAATACCAAACGGAGTCCAAACGGAATAAAACCTTCGCGATGATTTTTCTTGGACAAAAGACACCCAGGAGACTTGGAGATGAAGTCGGAAGAGCCACAAGGCGGCCACAAGGGGAGAGGGCGCGCTCCCTGCCTTGTGGGCCCCTCATGACTCCCCTGACCTAATTCTTTCGCCAATATATTCACATATATTCCCAAACCACCAGAAGTATCCACGAAAACACTTTTCCAGTGCCACAACCTTCTGTTCTCGTGAGCTCCCATCTAGGGGCCTTTTCTGGCATCCTGCCGGAGGGGGATTCGATCACGGAGGGCTTCTACATCAACTATATTGCCCTTCTGATGAAGCGTGAGTAGTTTACCATAGACCTACGGGTCCATAGCTAGTAGCTAGATGGCTTCTTCTCTCTCTTTGATTCTCAATACCATGTTCTCCTCGATGTTCTTGGAGATCTATCCGATGTAATCTTCTTTCGCGGTGTGTTTGTCGAGATCCAATGAATTGTGGATTTATGACCAGCTTACCTATGAATATTATTTGAATCTTCTCTGAATTCTTTTATGCATGATTTGGTATCTTTGTAATTCTCTTCGAACTATCGATGTGGTTTGGCCAACTAGATTGGTTTTTCTTGCAATGGGAGTAGTGCTTAGCTTTGGGTTCAATCTTGCGGTGTACTTTCCCAGTAACAGTAGGGGCAGCAAGGCACGTATTGTATTGTTGCCATCGAGGATAAAAAGATGGGGTTTATATCATATTGCTTGAGTTTATTCCTCTACATCATGTCATCTTACTTAATGTGTTACTCTGTTCTTCATGAACTTAATACTCTAGATGCAGGCAGGAGCCGGTCGATGTGTGGAGTAATAGTAGTAGATGCAGAATCATTTCGATCTACTTGACACGGACGTGATGCCTATATTTCATAATCATTGCCTTAGATATCATCATAACTTTGCACTTTTCTATTAATTGCTCGACAGTAATTTGTTCACCCACATATTATTTGCTATTTTGAGAGAAGCCTCTAGTGAAACCTATGGCCCCCGGGTCTATTTTCCATCATATAAGTTTCCAATTTACTATTTTCCATCATATAAGTTTCCGATCTACTATTTTCCATCATATAAGTTTCCGATCTACTATTTTGCAATCTTTTGCTTTCCGATCTATAAACAAAAAAACCAAAAATATTTACTTTATCTTTTGTTTAGTTTTATCTATCTCTATCAGATCTCACTTTTGCAAGTGACCGTGAAGGGATTGCAACCCCTTTATCGCGTTGGGTGCAAGTTGTTTGATCGTTTGTGCAAGTATTGGTGATTTGTGCGTTGTCTCCTACTGGATTGATACCTTGGTTCTCTAACTGAGGGAAATACTTATTTCTACTTTGCTGCATCACCCTTTCCTCTTCAAGGGAAAAAACAACGCAAGCTCAAGAAGTAGCAGGAAGAATTTCTGGCGCCGTTGCCCGGGAGATCTACGCCAAGTCAAGACATACCAAGTACCCATCATAAACTCTCATCTCTTGCATTACATTATTCGCCATTTGCCTCTAATTTTCCTCTCCCCCACTTCTAAAATGATTTTCGAAAGATTTGCCTTTTTCTTCGCCCCTCTTCTATACGTCTTCTTCGTTTGCCTTTTTTTTGCTTGTGCGTTCGATCGTTTGTCTTGCTTTCATGGCTAGTCCTCCCATCATTGTTAGCACTCCCGATAATGAAGTCCTCAATTTTAAACAAAGGGAGGGAGAAAATTTAAAAGTTGCTTAGTATAGAATTTGCAATGCTCAGAATAGATCTACTCGAAAGCAATCTACTGCCGTTCTTCTTCGCAACTTTTATGTGGGCATTACTCCTTAGAATAGATACGTTCTAGATTCCATTACCGGGGGGAATTTCTTGGGGAGCCATACTTTTGATTCTTACAATGTTATGATAGATTTGTTAGGCCCACCACCTCTTTTGTTAGGCCCATACTTTTGATTCTTACAATGTTATGATAGATTGCAACCCCTTTATCGCGTTGGGTGCAAGTTGTTTGATTATTTGTGCAGGTATTGGTGATTTGTGCGTTGTCTCCTACTGGATTGATACCTTGGTTCTCTAACTGAGGGAAATACTTATCTCTACTTTGCTGCATCACCCTTTCCTCTTCAAGGAAAAACCAACGCAAGCTCAAAGAGTAGCACATGCCAACAACAGGTCCATGTTTATCTTTCTCATCTGGTTTAGCAATTCTAGCAGCTTCATCACAAAAGTAAATAACATGCCCATCTATATTTTCTACCAAGAGATCTTTAACCATAGCAACACTAGGTTCTACTTTGATTTGTTCCGATGGTTTAGGTGCTTTGATATTGCTTTTTCGGGCCATAGTTGAAACCTTAGCATGTTCCTTTATCCTAACAGGGAAAGGTGGGTTTTCAATATAGGCAGTAGGAACAACTGGATCAACATTGTAAATTATAGTTTTTTCCTTAGCTACTACCGGTTCTTTAATTTATTCTTTAATAGGTGGATGATATTTAAACCACTTCTCCTTGGGGAGATCAACATGAGTAGCAAATGATTCACAAAAAGAGGCTAATATCTCAGAGTCAAGACCATATTTAGTGCTAAACTTATGAAAAGCATCGGTATTCACAAAAGATTTAACACAATGAAACTTAAGCTCAATACCTGACTCTTTACCTTCCTCGAGTTCCCAATCTTCAGAGTTGCGTTTAATTCTTTCTAAAAGATCCCACCTGAATTCAATAGTCTTCTTCATAAAAGAACCAGAATAAGAAGTATCGAGCATGGACTAATCATCACGAGAAAGCCGAGCATAAAAATTCTGAATAAGGATTTCTCTTGAGAGCTCATGATTGGGGCATGAATATAACATTGACTTAAGCCTCCCCCAAGCTAGAGCGATACTTTCTCCTTCACGAGGCCAAAAATTATATATATAATTCCGATCACGATGAACTAGATGCATAGGATAATTTTTTTGGTGAAATTCTAATTTCAATCGACTCCAATTCCAAGATCCAATATCATCGCATAACCTATACCACGCCAATGCTTTTCCCTTCAAAGATAAAGGGAAAACCTTCTTCTTAGCTTCATCTCGGGTAAACCTGCAAGCTTAAATAATCCACAAATTTCATCTACATATATCAAGTGCATATCAGGATGTTCGGTTCCATCTCCTGCATAAGGATTAGCTAGCAGTTGTTCTATCATACCCGATGGAATTTCATATCCAATATTTTCAGTAGGTGCAGTATGTTGAGGGGTAACTAATTGTGGTTCCGGTCGAGGTGAAGATACCCCGAACAAACCCCTCAAAGGATTGTTCTCCATAGTAACAAGTGACAATAAATTTCACCACGTAGTAATAATTTTTCCTTACCAATTTCCACTTACCAAGAGCACTTCACTCCCCAGCAATGGCGCCAGAAAAGAGTCTTGATGACCCACGAGTATAGGGGATCAATCGTAGTCCTTTCGATAAGTAAGAGTGTCGAACCCAAGGAGGAGCAGAAGGAAATGACAAGTGATTTTCAGCAAGGTAATTTCTACAAGCACTGAAATTGTCGGTAACAGATAGTTTGATAGCAAGATATTTTGTAATGAGCAAGTAACGGTGACGGTAAATAAAGTGCAGCAAGGTAGCCCAATCCTTTTGTGACAAAGGACAGGCCAAAACGATTTCTTATGATAAGCAAAGCGTTCTTGAGGGTACACGGGAATTTCATCTAGTCACTTTCATCATGTTGATTCGATTTGTGTTTGCTACTTTGATAATTTGATATGTGGGTGGACCGGTGCTTAGGTGTTGTTCTTACTTGAACAAGCATCCTACTTATGATTAACCCCCTCGCGAGCATCCGCAACTACAAGAAAAGTATTAAGATAAAATCTAAGCGTAGCATTAAACTTTTGGATCCAAATTGGCCCCTTACGGAATAGCGCATAAACTAGGGTTTAAGCTTCTGCCACTCTAGCAACCCATCATCTAATAACTACTCCAAAATGCATTCCCTTAGGCCCAAATATGGTGAAGTGCCTTGTAGTCGACGTTCACATGACACCAATAAGGGAATCACAACATACATACCATCAAAATATCGAACACATATCAAGTTCACATGATTACTTGCAACAAGATTTCTCCCATGACCTCAAGAACAAAAGTAACTACTCACAAATGATAATCATGCTCAAGATTAGAGGGGTATTAAATAGCATAATGGATCTGAACATATAATCTTCCACCAAATAAACCATATAGTAATCAACTACAAGATGTAATCAACACTACTAGTTACCCACAAGCACCAATCTAAGGTTCCGGTGCAAAGATTGAACACAAGAGATGAACTAGGGTTTGAGAGGAGATGGTGTTGTTGAAGATGTTGATGAAGATTGCCCTCCCCAAGATGGGAGAGTTGTTGGTGATGATGACGACGATGATTTCCCCCTCCTGGAGGGAAGTTCCCTCGATGGAATCGCTCCACCAGAGGGCAAAAGTGCTCCTGTTCAAGTTCCGTCTCGAGACGGCGGCGCTTCGTCCCGAAAGTCCCCTCCTTATTTTTTTCTAGGTCAAAATGACTTATATACCAGAAGAGGGGCACTGGAGGTGGGCTGAGGAGGGCACAACCCACCTGGTGGGCCCTCTCTGGTGGTTATTTGCTCCAATATTCCTCATATATTCCAAAATAATTCCCCGTAAATTTTCAGCCCATTTGGAGATGTGCAGAATAAGTAACTCTGACGTAGCTTTTCTAGGTCCAGAATTCCAGCTGTCGGTATTCTCCCTCTTTGTTTAAACCTTGCATAGAATTACTCCAAAAGGCATTATTATGCATGAAAACATAGTAAATAACAGTAGGCAAACATGATGCAAAATGGACGTATCACACATGCTCTTCTAATGTTTTGAGAGGAGCACGTGACTTCTGTGTTTGTTCTTTCGTCGAATGCTTTAAGTTGAGGGAGGGGAAGGCGGCTACAAAGCTCCAATCAGCGGCAACGACGGCGGCAGCGGAAGATCCCTACCCTTAGCGGAGGGAGATGACCGTCGCTCGTAGAGGCGCTCCTCACCTAGGTCATCCACTGGTGTCGATTTGGTCACTCAATTTGGTTTCAGACTATGGGTCAAAATGGTCTGGACCTTTCAGTTCGTATCCACACAAACCAACTCAGTCCAACAATAGTTAAAGCCTAGACCAAACTAAACTGATTTAGGGACATGGCCCGCGTCTGTGTTAAAAAAAATTCTCCAAGTCAACCCACCAGTTTTTCTGTAATCTTTCCCTAATAATAAAGCGCTTATTGCTTCTAGTCGTACGTCGTGTCATTTTTGCAGAAAAGTCCCTCCATTTCTGAGAAATTAACCCTGCAATCCTATTTTAAGTGTGATCCTGATGAGATAACATTTCATTTTTTGCAAAAAAACTTATGGTTTTTGATTCGAACCCGCAATCCCTTTTGTTCGCTCAACTGGACTTGCCGCCTCGTTCGCTCAACTGGACCTGCTGTCGGTGCTCAATAAATTTGTGTCCGT
Organism: Triticum aestivum; assembly: GCF_018294505.1. NCBI lineage: Eukaryota > Viridiplantae > Streptophyta > Magnoliopsida > Poales > Poaceae > Triticum > Triticum aestivum. The sequence goes on from NC_057808.1 coordinate 264,782,592, forward strand.
TCATTATTTTGTGTTGAAAATACTCCCACCTCGCTCCCTTAAATTGATTCTCATCAATTTATATACGTTTGTAGATTAGCTATAATATCAATCAACCTCCTCAAAATCAATAAACAGACTCCCAATACATAAAAGAGGACAACGAGGAGCAAGGAGGGAGAGGGATCCACGGGCCCGAGCAACGAATTAAACCAGGGAAGGAAACAAAGGACATGAATGGCATGAGAATCAGAGATGAGAAAAGAAATGACCCAACAACGAAGGGTTAAGATCTCGATCTGCCGACAAAATTGACACATACGACAACACCATTGGCGCACCCTCACGCCGAAGCACGCAGGGGTGATGTCGACTCCATGGGAGGCGACCTCGGGGCAGAGGGCGTCCAGCGGATCCTGGCCCTGGACGCGGCAGGAGGTAGTCTTGGGGTGGCGTCGGGCTCAACGACTTGACCAACTGCTGGAGGCGAGCCTGGCAGTGGCCGAAGTGGCCAAAGCACGCAAGGGAGGCGACCTTCGTGGCAGTGGGCCGAAGGGGATCGGGATGAGGGAGAGAGTGGTTGTGGTCAGGGTTTCAGAGAGAGATGGGGATCGAGAGAGTGGTTGTGAGGAGTCTTACACGGAGAGATGGGGATTGAACTCCTCGTGGCTAGGGTTAGTACGAGGGGCTGGGAGCCAGCTGGGTCTTGGGCCAACCTGGTGGGCTGCGGCTCCAGAGGAAGATGGGTCGCGGGGACCAGGCCGCCCTGGCTATGTCTCCTCTCTCTATATTTTTTCTATTTTTTAAAGATTTTAGAGAGTTTAGAAAAGAGAAAGAGAGGGGATAGGGCGATTTGGTGCTCGGGCTCATCTGCACCCGAAGTCTGAGCCGCTGGTAGGTGTGTTGGGATGGGGGAAAGGCTGTCAGGTGCGTCAGGGAAAAATGAGGATACATTCTATATACGGCTGGCCACAGTGCATACTGGTGGGCCAATTTCGTAGCTGGCCACGTCGGCCCATGACGGGGTTGGGTTCTGAGCCGTGGCTCGGGACGTGGACTCCTCTTGTGGGGAAACTTATCGAGGGTTTGGGAGGAGGGGTTTGACTAGTAGGGAGACCGAGAAGTGCGTGGGTGCCTGAATGGCGTCTGCGGCGGCTGCTATCTCTTGCGTCGGAGCGGCGATGGAAACCGACGGTCTGGAGTTCCTATTGGCTCGAGTTGACAGGTAAGTTTTTTCACACCATTTCTCGTCTCAGATCTGCTTCCGGGATTTCCGGCGTCCCCGCCGCAACCGCTCACTCCGGCGTGGGTTTCAGGTTCCCGCTCAGGGAAGAGGTCGCGAACAGCTTGGAGCTCGCTGATCCCGTGCCTCTGGTGTTGCTGCGGCCTCGTGAGGAAGGGCCGGCCTTGCCGGCCGATTCCAATTGCAGCTCCGGCTGTGCACATCGATTATGGGATGCAGCCCTGTCCGGTCTGGAGGTGAGCTCCGCCGGAGGAAGAATGCTTCAACGACCCGATCTGCACAATCCATTGGGAAGGTGACTCGGGAAGCGCCCCACTTGAGAATGAGGTAATGCAGTTCAATTTGTTTTTCAGTTGGGCGTGCCCATCCTTTTGCTAGGCTCCTAATAAAAATCCTCGGATTTAGTTTGGTTAGTGAAGTTATGATTGATCCTTGGTGTTGGGCTCGTGTGCTGTCTGTTTAGGGAAGGAGCATGGTGTACTAGCAGGTGATTTCTTAGATTTTGGAGAACTGTGAAATGTTTATAGTATCTTCTAGGTAATTCAGGTTGTGTTTGGTAGTGCACCACCAAACCAGACGTCATGTGCCTCGCGAGATGAGTGCGCTTGAACAGTCTATTCCACAAATTTGCAGAAGAACCTATTAAGAGTGGTTAAACCAGAGCTCGGTTTGAGTTTTGACTGGAATCGTCTTACCGGGCAAATCAGGCAGCAGCTAGCCACGAAAGACTTTGTTTTAGTGTACAACGGGAATCCGGTGGCAGGTTCGCAAATGTGGTGCAGAGCCTGCGAGGGCAAGATCCTGCCCCGAACAATGTTGAACATCCGGGTTAGGCGGAGCGTGGGGATCATTGTGGCTGGCATATTAGGTCAGCTTTAAATACTGACATGGTATTTATGCAGCTGATGCTCATGTTGGGATATCCACTCGAATAGGGAGGTGAATGAAGCGATGAGCTGTCAGTTAGGGATGTTTTGCGGTTGTACGACAATCACTGTTTCTGAGTCGCACGACTAGTCGACGAGTTGCACTGCCTGGGTCGACTCAAACACCTCGAGTAGTCAATTGGCCAGGCTTGACTCCTCAAGAGTCGCTACCCCAGAATGACTCATCGACTCAAAAACCTTGACGACAACATGATGGGTTGTTCAGAGAGGGAGCTGCGGAAGTAAAGGTCCTCTAACTGATCCAAGACTAGACGCAAGTAACTTGGAGACATCTGTGCTTACTAGTGATGGTGCATTTTTCCCCGCAGGAAAAATAGGTCGGGATATTCAATCCAATTTCGGTGGCGTTGCCTGAAGGATGAGCTAGAGCCTAGGGCAATAAACTCAGACGGGAGGTTCGCTCGGCGAGCGGAATGTGTAGAAAACCGAGGTGATTCCTGACACATGCTTGCAATTGCCATATTAGTAACCAACATTTCCATCCAGAATCAGCTTGTCGGACAGGGTATACCATATGACATTACATACTGTCATATGGTAATTACCTCTCAATCCTAGTTGAATATCTACCCCATCACATATTTTAGACTAATCTTAAATTACAAATTGTTGTGTACTTTTCGCAGTTCTTCCTTCCCATTCCACTGGAGGAAGGATGGCTTCTGCTAATGTGAGAAATGATGTCCAAAAAACTGCATGTATTTGACCCACTGTCTGGACGCCAAGGACCTAGCATGCAAATCAAGGATAAGCACGAACTTATCGCCTGGAAGCTTCACCATGCTCTCTTCCACTGCCTCAACAAGTACTACGCTGGATGGCCAACAGAGGACGGATATTGGTCTACCATCGACCCAGTAGTTGCTTCTGAATCCTTTGCCAAGTCAGTAATGTTTTTCTGTGTTTTGCAGTCTCACATGCTTAGCCATTTGAGTCTTGAAATGTTCTAAAAGATTCTTATTGAACACACCGTAGAGAGGATACTGGGGCTTGCATCTTGCACATTGCGAGGCATTACGACCGTATAAAGCTCAAGATCCCACTCACAAAGGTGAACCAGGATTTCTTCTTTTACTTTCCACAAACATAGTGTGCAACAAATATTTTTTTGAAACACCAGCCTTACTGTTTTTTTATGAACAGTACAATGTGAACAAATTTAAGAAACAAGCCCTCCACGAATGTCTCAAGTTACAAGGGAACACCTCTACGCTAGCAAGTCACTCCGGGCGGTACTAGCACAGTAGCACTTGCCGATTCTTGCTTCGGATCAAACACCTCAGCTTAGACACCAGCTCATGGCTGCTTGAACACCGCCCCCAACCTGCGCCCCATGGAGTTTCTACCTTAGCACCACTTCAATCTTCTTTTCAGGAAATATTTATTTGAAAAGGCTATGTTGTAGGCACAAGACCTACCCACCTTTTGCAATGTCCATACCTTTGAATCATCTTTGAATTTGTCATGTGTGCTTTATAAAGATTTGAGTACACTCTTCGAACTTCCATTTGTTCATAACCCTGCTCATTTATACGATAGCTTTCCCTGATGAGATGCTCTCTTTTAACCCATTCTGTCATCGTCGCATCTCGCAGTCGTATAATTTTGCTCTTCATACTTGCTGCTCATAGACTTTATAACCTTGCAAATTTTTCCTTACTGACCAAAGGAGCTGAAGCTCCCAACTTTGTCGTCCGCAAATTGGCACTCCTGCCAACAATTCATCTAGTTCTACCACCCAAACGACCTCAAAGCATGCATCTTCCAAAGCTAACTACACAAAAACCTCAGAACTAATTAACTACACCAACAGGTTTAGTACATGCCGATGTCAGTTGCGTGAGGGGGAAGGAGGACGTCGTCCCTAGCCATGGTCATCGTGGTCTGTGCTTCAGCCCGACGAGTGGCCAGCACCCACCCACTCGCTGGGCTGAACGACGTACAGTAGTTCCGCCGAGAAACACACGAGTACGAAGCTATCCTTGGTGAGCAGGCATCCAGGCAGCTGGATCATTTCAATTTTGTAAAGCTAGCTTTGCAGCAGCCGGCTACATGCACATGCACGGTTCGATCGATCTCGCCGGAACACACACGGTGCGGGACGATGGTATGGCGGAGCTCACGGCCACACTGGCCTCGTGCCGCTCGTGGATGCCGCCATGGACCTGCTACGAGCACAAGGTTCGGCTGCGGGGAAGCACAGGGTGGCGATGGAGAGCAGCAAGGGGTGTAGTGCAGATGGAACAGGACGGCGCAGAAAAAAGCAGGGCCGTGCGGGGCGGACTGTTCCGGCCGGAAAGTGACGGTGCGTACGCAATAAATGAAACAATGGCCCACAGCCTTTTTACATTGCGTACGATGAGAATACCAGATGGAATAGAACCTACTACACGAATCCACATGTGAATGAATGACTAAGATAACAGGTGCATCTGAGCTCGGGCTCATAAACGAATTTTCGAAAGAGAGGGTTGAGTGAAGTTTGAACATGGAACAAATTTACTCGGACTCCACAAAGTATACTTGATACAATAAAAATGAAGTGGACATGACTGAAAGGTTTAAATTCAAACACATTTGAATTTAATTCAAATGGGGAACTAGGACTAGGTTCTAGAAAGTGCCCAAAAATGTGGAGATTTTTTTGGTGGAGCTTTCATAAATGCAGAAAGATTTATGGGCAAGGTTTTGCGGAATTTTGGACGACTTTAATTTAAAGAAGTCATCTACAATATACGTGAAACGCTCTCTATCCTCTTTCTATCTTTAGTGCTATTGGACTGTAACAATGGACATACTATCCACGCCAATGCTCTTTTTTTAACATAATACAAGACGCTAATGCTCTTTTCGTGATTAATGATTGGCATGCATTTCTTTTAGACTTTATTATTGTGCTGTTGTGTATTTTGCTTGACGGGACAACTAGCGAATTCTTAATGATGAATTCACTATAGGACATTATGATTATCTATATGAAAAAATTACAAAATATATATATTATTTTTTTCTTCTGCTGCAACACACGAGCGTATGTGCTAGGTATGTAAAAAAGTACTCAAGGGTCCACTGGGCAGGCTCCGGGACCGCCTACGACCGCCTTTGGGTCGAGTCCAACCCGAACACGGCACGGCGACGACACACCAGACCACACACCGTCCCGTAAACAAAAAGACGAAAAATAGCCTCTGCCCTTCCTTCCTCTCTTCTCCTCCTCCCCAAAATTCCCCTCTCCTTCTCTCGCTCCCGTCGCGACGGCGACGACGACGACGATCAGGTATCAATCCCCCGCCCCCCCTCCCCTCCCCCGCTCGATTCGCGCAGATTATTCCTCATCGCCCCCGGATTGCGAGTTTTCCAGCTCCGGAGCACTAGGTTTTGACTAGAACCCGCCTCCCTGGCCGTCGGTTGTTGGGGTTAAGGGAGATCCGGGAAGAGGTCCTCTGTTGCCGCCGGCGGATTTGGGCGCAGGGATTTATTTCCTTGATTTGTTTTAGCTGGGCGGGTAGTTAGGGCTGGGTCAGGTTTCCTTTACCACTCGGGCTTGCTATTTTGCATTATTTTTGTGCTGTATTGTCCTCAGATGATTGATTCCGTTGGTAATTGCAGCGCTTATAGTTCGTTGCAGGTGATGGTACTGATGTTCAATTGATGAGTGATGACTGTTCCGATGGATAGTACTGCTGTTCCGCCATCTCGGGACCTCGTGCAGCGCCTCCTTAAGAAGGTGAACTTCCCTTGCGTACCTGGCATCTAGCTATTTCACACTAGGTTGCTTGTTCGGCTGTGTTCCATGTGGCTTGCTGTACCTTGCCTTGTGTGTGATGGTGTATTTTCTTGCTTTGCTTTCTTGGATAGGCCAATTCATGTGAATTGTTTATTATGTCCGAGTTCTCAACCACTAACCGTTGATTGTTACCAAGAAAAAATAAAATACTCTGACAATCCGAGTTAATCATTTCCCTGAATGTTTGCAAGTTTGAGGGGGAAGAACAGCGTTAATTAGTTTCCATCTTCTTTGTTGAGTTTTGGGGTTTCCTGTTTGATAAATTGGTCAGAGTAAAATTATTTCATCCGTGACCTTTGGATATAAATGATGATAAAGTGGTGTTATTTGTGTAGAATGCCGAACTCAAAAGTCATCTTGAGAAGTCAGCACAGTCCAAAGTCCCATCAGATCCCAACATATGGCTTCAGATGCGTGAGAATTTTGAGAAAATGATTCTGGCAGATCATGACTTCTGTGAAAAGCATGAGATCGAGTATATTTTGTGGCAGTTGCATTACAAAAGAATCGAGGAGTTCAGGCACCACATTAGTTCTGCAGGTGCAGCTGCATCTCAAAACGGGAAGAACAATGCCAACCCTGATCGAATTAAGAGGATTAAATCGGCCTTCAGGAGCTTTCTTTCAGAAGCATCGGGCTTCTATCATGACTTGATGTTCAAGATCAAATCCAACTACGACCTTCCTCTGGGTCACTTCTCGGAGTCTCCTGAGAATGCAGGCAACCCTGGCAAAAATGATAAGAGAACAGCTGATGCTAAGAAAGCCCTGATATCATGCCACCGTTGTCTCATATATCTTGGTGATTTGGCCCGCTATAAGGGTATGTTTGGTGATGCTGATTCTGTAAGACGTGAATATAATGCGGCTTCTAATTACTATAAGGAGGCAGCTTCAATCTGCCCTTCCAGCGGCAACCCACACCATCAGGTTTAATCTCAACTCTATATTCATCAAATGTTCATGTATTCTCTGTTCAGTTTTCTAATGATGACCCTGATTGGATTTGTCAGCTTGCAATATTAGCTTCTTACTCTGGCAATGAGGTGGTGGCTGTCTACAGATACTTTCGAAGCTTAGCTGCAGACACTCCCTTCTCCACAGCACGGGACAACTTGATTCTTGCTTTTGAGAAGGTAATGGTGCTATGTTCTTCGCTAACTTAATTTCCGTAGTATTGTATACTTCTGTTTCCACATTATTTGTCGTTCAGTGTAGAATCTGTTAGCCTTAAGTCACATCTGTATAATTTTGCATGGAAGAGAGTATCTGCAGTGCTATGTAGTACTGGAAGCTGCTTTGCCTTCATCTAATATTGTACTTCTCGTTTGATATAAATATAATAAGATTGTCCAGACTCAGTTGCATCTCGTTATGTTTTTTGTTGTGAGGGTTAACTTCTTTTGATACTAGCTAAATACATGTGCTTTGCTAGGGGAAAACAAACCAATCATGTTAAGCCATCATGAACAACTCAGCCTTATCTACATCTCTGCTGTGTCTTTGAGCTCATCCAAGTTCTGCCTATACAGACATCATACTCAGTCTAGGCCCGGTCTAGGTCCACGGCCACACCTAAGTCATGGTTCTCTGACCTGCTGTACCTCAGTATATCAGATGATCAGTGTTGCCTCATGAATTTGACACCAATTGTTATGACTTGTTTTCGCAATATTACTGGTCTTAAGAACATGAATGTCCCAAGCCATAGTTGTGCTTTATTTGCTAGATTGTGAGTTTTATTTCTTCTTCAGTCCTTGTGCTGCTATGTTCTCCCTTGCAAGTTCTTTATGTTTGCAGTTTCGTGAGGTTTCTGTTTGTTTGCTTTTACATTTCTTCCGTTCACTCATAATAGGTATGCTTAAGTAGGGTTCTCAAAATAGTTCGAGCTCTGCTTTGTTTTGGGTTAGGTTCTAGTGCAACTGGAGCCTGAGCCTCGAGCTCGTAAGATTCAACAAGACGCTCGGATAGCTCTACTGGTTTTGCTAAATGCGTTACAATCTTGTCCCGAGCCCTCATTTCACCGATTTCACCTATTAACAGAACTTGGAAGTGTTTCGGCAAATTTTGTCAGCTTTGCACTATGCCTTAGGAATTTCTAACTGTATTACTTTTGCAGAATCGCCAGGGCTATGCACAGCTGCCAAGCAACAACAAAGTTGCAATTGCTAGGACATTACCCCCACGGTCAGCTGGTAGGGGCAGAGGACGGGGCGAAATAAGGTTTCAGCCCAAGGATGTTAATACTGAAGCAGCTTCAAAAGAGCGAGAGCAAAGTATTCCTGATACACTGAAGTCCTTCTTTGTACGGTTTGTTAGGCTCAATGGAATTCTTTTCACAAGGACTAGGTACTTCCTGTCGCTTATCTCTTAACACCCCCCCCTCTCCCCTCCGTACTGTCCAGCTAATTGTCTTTTATCTCTTTGGCAGTTTGGAAACATTTGAGGAACTGTTTGATGTGGTCATCAATGATCTGAAAATTCTCCTCTCTTCTGGTCCAAATGAAGAGTTCCATTTTGGTTCTGATGCTGCAGAGAACGCATTAGTTATTGTTCGACTTGTTGCAATCCTTATATTCACAGTGCACAACGTGAAAAAGGAACCAGATAACCAGTCATATGCTGAAATTGTCCAACGCAGGGTACTTCTTCAAAATGCATTTACAGCTGCTTTTGAGTTTGTTGGACATATTCTCAAAAGGTGCTCAGAGCTTCGTGACATTGCATCAAGTTTCTATCTTCCAGCCATTGTGGTCTACATCGAATGGCTGGCATGCCATCCGGAGTTAGCTGCTGATTCGGAGATGGACGAGAAGCATGCGAATGCTCGATCTTTCTTCTGGAACCAGTGTGTCTTGCTTATGAATAAGCTCATCCTTACAGACCTTGCGTCCATTGATGGTGATGATGATGAGGCTTGCTTTTTTGATATGGGCGTGTATGAAGAGGGTGAAACTGGCAATCGACTTGCATTGTGGGAAGATTTTGAATTAAGGGGATTTTCCCCCTTGGTGCCTGCACATATTATCTTGGATTTCTCAAGCAAGCACACATTTGGAAGTGATGGTAGCACCAAGGAGAAGAAAGCACGGGCACAACGGATACTTTCTGCAGGGAAGGCTCTACTCAATTTTGTCCAGATTGATCAACTGAGAATATATTTTGACCCATCTTCAAGAAAGTTTGTTGTGGCCAAGGAGCCTCCTGTTTTTGAAGCTGCCACCTCTACTCATAGATCTCGCAATGCACCTGAAACAAATGCTGTTGAGCTGGAACATGAAATTGGTAACAAATTTGATGCAGTGGCAACTAATCTTGGAGCAATACAGTCGGGAGTACAGTTGTGTTCAGAGGGAGAAGATGATGAAGAAATTGTTTTCAAACCTACAGCGTCCGAGAAGCTCCCAAAAGTACTTACCGAACTACCCGTTAATGGATATATCCAGCCTCTACAAATGTCTACTGCTGGGTGGCCAACAATTGGCGGACCAGTTGCTATTCAGAGTACTGCATCTGCATCAGGTCCTGGAAACTGTAATGTTATTGAGTCACTTCCCATGTCTTCTGGTGGTTGGGCTTTCAATGGTAGGCAAGAGGCTATTTCTAGCAATGTTTCAATGTCGACAACTTACGAATTTGTGCAGCCTGTTGAGATGGCTACTTCCAGCTGGGCAAGCAATGGTGCACCACTTGTTGGCCCTCTGAACACAATGCCTACTTTCTCAGCTGCCATCTCTGATCCGCGTGTATCTGCAGCAATGGTTCCACATTTTGGCAGCCCAGATTATTCAAAATTGCTCCTTGAACAAGAAAAACTCTTAATGAGGGGATTAAATAATGTTCATTTGGCTGGAAATGGATTTCCTGAGCAGAGGTTTCAGGGTGGATTACAGTCAATGGTATATTCTCCACATGTATCTGTTGAATCTGTGCGCAACAATACAAGTTTGATGCATAATCAGGTGAAAGCGACTGAAGAAACCATCCCATCCACTTCTGATTCAATTGTACCATCAGTAGCAGCATCTGGTGGGATGACAATCAATCTCACTGATGCACCTGTAGCTGTATCAAAGAAGAATCCTGTAAGTCGTCCATCAAGGCCCGTTGGTCCTCCTCCAGGATTTAACCACATCACTCCAAAACGCCATGATGATATTATGCCATTTGAGAAGCTGCAGCACCAACAGATCGATGATTACAGCTGGCTGGATGGCTACCAGCCATCAATGGAACGTGTTCATAACTCAAAAGCTATTTATCCTGATGTTGCCACTACCAGCAGTGCATTCACCACTCCCTTCCCTTTCCCTGGGAAACAGCAGGTTTCTGGGGTGCACACCTTAGGGGCCAGTGAGAAAACATGGCATGATTTCCACCTTTTTGACCCTGCAAAGCAGAATATGGTTCAAAACCACCAACAAATTAATCAGCATAGTGGTCAAGTGGCTGAAAAGCAGCCGGCAAAACCTATCGGATCTGGCCGTTATCTTGTGTGATGGAGTAGCTTGTACCTGGATGGTTACTACTGGTAAAAATCTTCCTTCCTGTAGATTGAAAAATTGGATTCTAGGCATGAGCAGTACTTCTCTTACCATGTTAGTCTGTAATGGCGTTGTTTCATCTTCTGTTGGAGCTAATTTTGTTTATATATCTAAATTAGTGCTCAATTATATGTTTTTCTATGTGGATAGGAGTCGCTGAGGATCTGTTGGAGTAAGTGGCACAGCTTGATATACCTATTCAATTCGGACCCATACCTGCAGCCCTTTCATAGTGTTAAATTTCTTTTGGAGAATGGTGGTCTTGGAAGCATAGCAAGTGCTGCTGTTAGGTTTGGTAAGTTCTATGCTAACTCCCATTCCAGCATTTTTCCTTGTTATACT